>NW_021938861.1:216885-244512 GCF_001715985.3 Manacus vitellinus
GCACTCAGAGCTCCTGCAGCCAAAAACTGTCCAAAAAGGTTCACTGAGTTGAAGGAAGTGGCCCAGCAGCAGAGGAGGGTGCCCTTGGAACCAGAAGCAGCAAAGCCAAACCCCAGGGAGTGCAAGGCTGGGACAAGTCTGTCCCCAAATGAAAAGGCACCTCCAGAAGGAACTGAGGTCCAGAATAAAGCAGAAGTCAGCAGCCTCCTCCATGGCCTGCTCCTAAACCATTCCCTTGGGAGCAATCCAGGAGTTGCCACAACTGAAGGCTTTCAGAGCCCTCTCTGACAACTGCCTTCATTCCCCCACATAACAGGGTGGCCCAGAAGGTCATATAAAAATAAAGAGGGTTTCTTTTTTCTGCCCATAAGGCTGAAAGAATGCAAAGCTTTAAAAATACAGATGACTTTGATGGTTTTTAACAAATTTACTCCCTCTTTTTGCTCCCTCAGAAAAAGGAGCCTGACCCTCTGCACAGTTCTCCACATAAATAAGTCTTCAAGACAATTAGCTGAAATGAATTTTCAATTTAAGTTGGAACAGACTCACTTGGGTCTTTTGCTTTTTATTAAAGGGAAAGCGAGCCCCCATAGCCAAGATAATTAGTGTATTGCCAGAATCCCTGACAGGAACTACAGGGATATGCAAAACAAATGGAGGTTTCTGCTTGTCTGTACAACCAGGATTTATCTTGGATACACCCTTGGATGTAATACCATGGGACATGCATTTAAAGCCATTCTTCCAGTCAGAAAACAGGATCTAAAGAGGCCAATATAGGAGCTGGCAGATCAACTTCTGGTATTTGCTATGGAAATTCTATATAAAAAGCTGGCCAGGCTCCCAATTTCCATTATACAAACTCCCAAGTCTCCAGTTCATAAAGCAGCACTCAATGGCTGTACTGTACCTTGTGTTTGCAATTCTCTCCCTCCACTCTTCTGAGAGGAAGTCACCTCTTTCCAGCTTAAAAACAGACAAAGAACACAAAAACAGACACACAGAGGAGTTAATGTTGTGCCCTTTTCCTCTGGAGAGGGACAAACGTGCTGTGCCAGCTCCCTGATCCCACAACAGCCAAGGCCAGAGGAAGTTTTTGGGGAGCACAGAGGGGATGAACCAGGCAGGGCTGGCTCTGCTCATTCCTCAGATCCAGAGATGCCTCCCTCCCTGCTCCCACCTAGGGATACCCCAGGAAGGGTCTCTGGGTATCCTCAGTGCCCTGGGAGGGCTGTGATCCATGGAGATTCCAAAGCTGATCCCCAAATGCCTCCATGGCTGGGCCAGCACAGGGAGCTGAGCACAGGCTGGGAACAGTCCTGCTGGGAACCCAAATCCAGGCTCCTGTTGAGCTCAAGCACCTGATTTCCTGTGGGGCTAAATATAAACCCCAACTGCTCCCACCACCTTCAGGATGGAAGTGAAGGAACAGAAAGGTCTTATTTGAAAAGAAACCCAGTCCTGACTCCGGTGACTCGGCAGCACCTTCCTGATGGCACCCCAGCAGTCCCAGGTGAACACAAAGCTCTCCCCAGAGGAATGTTTTCCCAGGGGTGTTTTGGGAACCCAAGGGCCACCCTCTGCTGTGCCACAGGTCAGGCAGGAGGAGGGTTGGGGAAGGAAGATAAGAGGAGAGGGAAAACCAAGATGCAGCTCTGTAATTAATGACAATGACAGCCCTTGGAGGGGTGAGGGGATGGTTTATCCCAGAACATCAAAGCTACCACACTGACTGCTCAGGATCCTTTTTCTGCACAGACTGCAGTGGAGTGACACCTCAGAGGTGCCAGCACTGCAGTGCAGACACTGGGACAGCTCCCATCCCTCCCTGGCTGAGCTGGGCACTGTCCCAGGGAAGCGCTCAGACCTGGCTGTGCCTGCACAGAGGACAAAGACACAGGTGCCAAGAGCAGCGGGGCTGCTCCCACGAGGAAGGATAAAAAACACAAAGAAAAGAGGTCCAAATGTACACAAGAGGGCTGAGAAAAGTGAATATTGAGGGGTTTTGGGGAAGAGATCAGGACCTTTGTCAAGAGCTTCAAGCGTTAGAGACTAAACCCACCGAGAACGGCAGGTCAGAGCAACACAAGTGAGTCAGAAGAACCTGTTCCACCAAGCAGCTGGGCTGAAATGAGATTAAAACTAGAATTAAGGCCTGTGTTCTCCCCCCTGCTGGGAGGGGATGCACCTCTGACATCCCTGCTCCAGTAAAAACAAAGGATATGGTGGAGGCTGAACTCTGAGATCCAACCCCCCAACACCCTGCTGGGTCTGGGCAGAACCTAAACCAGAAACTCAAGGCAACAGCAGTTCTAAGATGAGTTCTTTTCACCTCATATATGGAAGCATTTTTTCTGGAGTTCTGTATGTGAATGGAGCCCATCTCTAGATGAATTTAAAGAGATCATTTTGTCTCCAAGTCTAGTAGTAAACAGTTCCATGGTTGAGTAACCAAGACACAGCCGAAGAAAACCCACATGACAGGCAACTGCATTTATTTTACAACACTTTTTGCAAGTCAGCTTCTCCCTGGCATCCTCCACACCACCAGTTTCTAAGGTCTCCACAGGGTTTTCAAACACTAACAGGGGAAAGAAAAACATCTGAAAAGCCAGGAAGGCCAATCCTGAAGCCACAGTTTGAAAGGGAACAAAGAACCAGCGTAACATGAAACGATCCTGAACTGCTGAGCTTCATATAAAGGTCTTGAAATCCAACCTAAGTGGCTGTTGGGCTTTCCTTGGATCCAGTTTCCCAGTGTGTTTGTCCTGCCTGGGTGGTCAGAGGAGCATTTATAACCCAAATCTCCCTGTTTAACTTGATATCACCCGTGGAGGATGAACATTTGCAAGCCAGAGCCATTTAACAATTCAAATGAACCCCAGCCCTGCTCAGACACATCTATTTTTGTGGCTCTGCTTCCCCAGCTCAGGCTTAGGGGAAAATCTCAGCAGGAAAAACACGGGAGCACAGAAATAACCAGATGGTCAACTGGGGCTGGAAGAAAATGGGTTATTTTTCTTCCTTTTCCCCTCTGGAAGCAAGGCAGGGATTCCTGAAGCAGGGGCTGCTCCCCTCAGAGACAGGACAGAGATCCCTGACCCCTGGGGCAGTGATCAATAAAGGACTCCCTCCAAGGAGGAAAGCAGCTCCTTCCCCACCAACTGACACAGGGAATCCAACAGAATTCCCCCAAAATCCCAGACAGCTCAGAGGTTTACAGGGACTCTGAGAGTGAAACGAGAACTGGTGAGGAAAATGCAGCTGGATCAACCCCAGGATGCAGCAGAACGTGGCCCATGATGGTCATCCAGGGAGAAGGGGACACCTCCATCCCAGTCTCTCAATCTCTTCCAGTGTCCCCACCCCAATCCCGCTCCTCCCTCTCTCTTGGAAACTTAATCTCCTTAGTGAATAATGAATGGAAGGGACCATCTGTAACACAGATATTTTCATCTGATTAGACAATGCAGGAGATGCTTTCTCTAACAGGATAATTAGCTCAGCAAAATCACCCCCAGAGCTGCGCTGCTGCTAAATTTAGAAGGCAAACCAGGTTTTTACTCAAGTTTTTTTCAGCCAGGAATACACCCAACAGCATCTGGATCTCGATGGGAAGCAGCAGGTCAGAAGCAGCCAGAGGTACAGAGCAGTGGGTGTGTGCAGAGCAGGAATTTGGGCAGGTCAGGCCTGGAGGAGGGCTGGGATCTCACCCAGGGCTGGACTGGGAGTCTCCCTGTGCCTGAGCAGCTCCACAGAGCCATAAATTCACAGGATGGCTCATTGCAGCCGCCTCCGTGCAAACACTTGGCTCCCAAAAACCAGCCAGTTCTGCCTGGAAAAGTACACAGGGTTATTTTTAGGTTCCTGTTCTCTTCAAAAATAACTGGAGGCATGGAGCCAAACCTCCCAAACATGGCACCATTTCAAAGCCACGGGGGACGTTTGGAGGGCTTTTCAAACCCCAGCCCAGCGAGATTCCCACTGAAACAGGGCCTTCAGGAACACCTGGAGTGAGCAGCTGCTCTGGCCCTCCCCGAGCTGCAGGGCCTGGGGAAATGAAGGTTTGAGGTCCAGGTGATGCCAGTCTGCTCCCTGGGCAGCAAAAGGCACTGAAAGTCCTACACTAACCACTGCTTTTCTCCGATTTCCAGGAAAAACAGCCAGGGAGACACCCCAAACTCAGCCTGAGATAAGCCTGGAGGTTCACAAAGCCAGGTTTACACTGATTTAGGCACTAAATGGGACATGTTGATCCTTGGGGGTCCTTCCAGCTCAGCATATCCTGTGATCTGTGAAGATTCCTCTCTAATCCATGGGCCTGAACCACAGAGCACCTCCAGCCCTCAGCAGCTCCCTGGTCTCCCTACCCACCCAAAATCCCTCAGCTTGGCAAAGCTGAGCTGTGTTTCCTGCCCTTGCTTTGAAGATTATTGTCATCTGCTGCTAAAACAGGGCTTTTAAGGAGCAGGGCAGGAATTCTGTTATAACAACCCTGAGTAAACAAATACAAACCAAATCCTTGCCTTCAGCAGAGCCCAAAGTGCTCTGAGGGAGAAAATCTTCCCCACACAAGGGGACAACGGGTTGTAGGCACTGAGGACACCCCAAAAACGTCCTCCAAGGGGACCCCAGGCAGAGAAGAAGCACTTTGTGCCACACAGCAGCCTCAGCCTCCTGCCCCAGATACCTGAGATGGCTCTGAGTTTGAGGCCACAGGAGGATATTTAGAGTCAGGAACCATGAAAACCCATCTGCCTGTTAATTGTGATAGCAGGTTTTAATTTGGGGGCTGCACATGTGCAGAATTCCCCAAGAAAGACTCTCTAATTAGCCAGGCCTAACGACCTTCCCAAAGTCTCCTGCTTCCTGCAGACAAGTTTTCTTGCAAAGACAGGGGAAGGAGCTAATCCTGGAAACTTCTCAGCTCCAGGGGAAGGGAATGAGAAGATCAAAGGAGCTGGAGCACAGTGAGATGTGTCAGAAGTGGGACATTCTCATCCAAAAGGCTGAAGGAGATGATGATGATGTAAAGCTCTACAGAAGGAGGATTCCCTCTGAATGCAGGAGACCAGCAAAGACTGGGATTTCCCCTAACTGAGCAGGAATTGGACATCCACAACCAGGAATGAGACACCCAGAACCACAGGCATGTAAATACTCATTTTATAGGATTATGAGACCCCCAGCAGCTGGAGAGCAGGAGAATTCCAAGCAGAGTATGACAAGCAACCTCCCTCCCACTCCTCTCCTGCCCCAAATGGATCTTCCCCCTCTCCAGCTTCAGGGCTGACCCAGCTGGAGCTCTGCAGCAGCCCTGGGCACCCAACACCCCTCAGGACACTTTACCTCCAGCTACTGGAGGAATTTAATGTGAATTATCACCTGCACTGACCACACAGCCCTGTCCTGCTTCCCTGAGACACCTCCATGCCCGTGAGGCTGCCGGTTTTATCTGGAAACATCGCTCCAGAGAGAGCTTTTTCTGTGATTGTTGACAAAATAGGATGGAAATACAGGTGGACAATCAGGATTTATTTTAAATGTTGTCACTGGACTTTGCTCTCCAGAATTCCAGAACTTCCAGCAGTAACAAGAACAACCCAGGAAGTGAATTTGAAGGCTTGCAGAGCAATTTAATGAGCAACAGCTCATTGTCCTTCTGTTCAAGCCTTTCCAAACACGAGTTTATTGGTTTGGAAAGCTTTTGGGGGGTGTTTTTATTTGTTTACATTCCTGTCAATTTTCTTTTAATAGTAGTCCGAAAAAAAACCCTGTTGGTTGGATTTGGGGCAGGTTACAAAAATATAGTGAGGTTCTGGCAGCCCCTTGGATTATTGCAAAAGGCAAAAAAAGGCCATAAAATATTCCTCAGGAAGCTCCTGCCATGTGGTGAGGCTGGAGATGGTGAAGAACCACAGGGAAAATCATTGCCCAAGGAAGAAGGAACTGCTGAGCTGCACAAACCCAGCACTGCTGAGGTGACACAGCAGCTTTGCAGGGGAAACCAAAAATCCATTTGTATTGGGAAATTATAACTGTACTGGGCTTTGGGCTGTTAAAATAATCTAAAGCCCTGCAGGCCCAACCCCTGGATTTTCTGCTGCCTCGTGTCCCCCAGTTTCTGTTTTACCACATCCCCACTGTTCAGCCAAAGCTGCAGGTGGGATCTGAGATTCTTCCCCCTGAACTCCTGCCAAGCTCCCTCCCCTCCTCCACCACTTGATTCTTCCTAAAATATTGAGTCTTCATGTGACTGCCTGGAACACTGGAGTGGGATTCACCAGCTGAGCTCTGCTGATGACAGACTATTTCAATTTGGGCTTATTTTGCCTCCAACATTTGCAGTTTTGGGAGCATCTTGCAGGGACAAAGTTGTTTTCCAGAAAGACAAAGATGCCAGGCTTTTAATTCTGTGTTTTCCAGCTGCATTGTGAGACAAGTTTGCTCTCTTTAATGAGTCACCTACAGCAGATGCTGCTGAGGAGCTTCTAAAGAAAATAAATGGGGATGTTTGATGAATATAAACTAAATAAAATCTGCCCTGTGCCTGCATGTAAAAGACCAAAATCTGTGTTCAAGCATCACTCCAAGTGACAAAAAAAACCATTTTCCCTAAGACAAAGTGCTGCAAGTGTTTTAATTCTTCCCAAAAAACCCAGACTGCACATTCAGGGGAAGTTTTTACTCCAAACACTGCAGAAAGCAGAGTTAGAAAAGCCAAAGAACCTGGCAAAAATAAGCAGCTTTGTTCCAATGCAGCACCAGACCCTGGCCCTGGGAATGCTCAGGCTGGAAGTGCTGCCTAGGGCAAGCAATATGCTTCCAATATTTCATCCAAGCTCCTCTCCTATTCTTCACATTCCCCAGCTCAGAGGCAGAGGATCCTCAGGAACAGCTCCTTTCATGTCGTGCCAGCTGGGTGACACAATGGAAAACTGCCATATGGCCACTGGAGGAGCAGGGAAGCATTCCCAGTGCTCCCACAGCAGGAAGGAGTTAGCAGGGATATCCAGCCTGCTGCAAACCAGTCCCCCAGCAGCCTTCAGGAGGGAATCATTCCATCCAGCACAGGAATTCCAGGGACAGAGTGCTCAGAGGCAGGTGGGACCAGAGCCTTTCCAGCATGTTTTCCAAAGGCAGAGCTGGAACAGCTTTTCCTACAAGATGAGCCCTCTGAAGGATCCCAGCAGCCAAAAAAACGGGGAAAAAAGGCTGGGAAAATTGGGAAATAAACCTGGCATTTGATCCCACCCTGCTGGAACGCTCCAGCCATGTGGTTCACACCATTCCAAGAACATGGAAAGAATGGCTCTGTACAAAAGGGAAGGGAAGGAGCAGCTCCCAAACTTCAGCCTTGACACAGGACACAGGGCCAGCGGCGACCTCTGAGCAGGACAGTGACCCAGCTGGGCTGGGAAATTAGGGAACATCCCTGATCCATCCAGCCTCTTTCCTGACCACTGGAGAGCGGGAGGAGAAGCATAAATAGATGTATTTTCAAAATACTCACTGGGTTCCTGTTGAACAGGTATTTCACTTTCCATGTATTTCATGGGAAGTGATTGACCAGGGAACAGGTTTTCTTAATGAAAATTAAGAAGGAGGAAAAAGGGAAAAGGAAAGGAATGGCACAGGACAGTGCATGGGTTTCACACTGTCATTCCAGAGGGCAAAACATCCACAAAGATGAAGCAACATGGAGAGAAAGGGAAAGTAATTCCAACACCTGTCCCTATCCCCAGGGAGGGAGATGCCCTGGGATGACCCATTTACTGCTCCAGATCCAGCTACAGCCTCAGGGCACCCAATTCCAATCCTTTCCAAGTCAGAATTAACCACCCCAATGCCCTTCCTGAGCCCAAGGCCTCCCACTGCTCTTGGAGCCTCCTGCTCCAACCTCCAGCCAGAAGTTCCATCCCTGCCACCCCACCCCCTCCAACCCTGTCCCAGGTTTCCACACCTTCCCCTGCCTGGGAACCAAAGCTCCAGCTTTTAGTTCTACTAGGAGATTCCAGAATCCCAAGGAGGAGCTGCCATTTCCAACAGTCTCTCCAGCAAAACCCCTGATCCATGGAGAGAGGGGGAGAAAAAAGGGAAAGAAGGTGTAGTATGAACAGAAGACATGGGGCAGCCCCAGTTAAAATGACATTTTAGGAGAATAAATCTTCCAAGAGTGGCAAGACCTGGAAGTGGTTCCAATAACACCATACTACACATCAAGCAAGACAAAGAGAGAGGCTTTGGAGGATGGCTTGGAAAAACCAGGATGAAGGGAACAGCCAGGAAGCAGCTGTGGTCACACTGCTGGTGGCTGGGGAAGGCTGGAGAGGACTTTCCAAGCTGGACACCAGCAGGAGCCCCAGGATTTTACTCACTGTGTATTCTGCATGTTTTTTCCCATACCACTTCATCCACTTTCTGAACTCTCTGTCCATGGTCTGCAAGAGGGAGGAAAAACAAAAGCAGCTGTTGGGACATCTCCTGTTTCCAGAGCCATCCCAGGAGCAGAGGCACAGCTCTGCCAGCGCTCCCGGGAGTTCTGACTGCTGGGGTTGGCTGGAGGCTTTTTGCCATTAACATTCCAAGGGCAGGCAGACAAACAGCTCCTGCTGTTCAGTTTCTTTAAAAAAACCCCAAATTTTTGCATGTCAAAGCTGGAATGTTCATCCCTCCCCCTTTTCCTGGGAGATCCAGGCTGTAGGAAAAGCACTGCCACTGCTCAGCACTAAAAATGGCACAACCTTGAGCAGCTCCTGAGCTGGGGCACATAATCCCCAGGGAGCAGGAGGGAGGCAGCCCAGCCTAAGCCCTGGGAGCAAAGGGACACTGGGGCTAAAGCCAGGTCTGCTGGGGGCAGGGAGAGGGCAGAGAGCAGCATCCAAAACATCCCCATTCCCACAGCAACCAGGGATGCCCCAAACTGCATCCAAGGATTTTGGAGTGATGACATCCTTCACTCCAGGGCTGCAGAGGAGGGAGGGCTCCTACTGCCACCAGTTTGTCATTGCCTAAATAGAGGAGAAAGGAACCAAATCCCCCCCTATCCAGAGATCTCAGTCCCTCACAAACCCCCGTGAGCACAATTCCAGCTGTCCCAATGGCTCTGAGCAGGGCAGGCTCTGGAGGGGAACCAGGGGCAGCTACAGCTCTACAACAGCTGGAAAATGCAACTCAAGTGTCTTGGAAGGCTGGAAAAAACCCTCCTGATCTTTAGAGTTTGGCCCAAAGTTGGAGGCAGCAGGGAAAGGAGACAAGGGAGAGTCTCCCTCTCTGGAGACACATTCCTGTGTCACCAGCTCCAGGTGACCCTGCCTGGGCAGGGGTTGGACTGGGGGATCTGCAGAGCTCCCTTCCAACCCAAACCATTCCATGATGCTTTGAGAGGAGACCAGCAGGAATTCTGACTTCCCTGCCAGCTCAGAGATGGAGACCTCCATCACCAGGTCAAAGAAACCTGTGTGTTAACAGATGTGCTTTAAAAACCTATTTCAAAAGCATTTCAAAGCTTAGCAGCATAACTCAGAAATCCTCAGGATTTTCTCACGCTGCACAACTGCATTTTTATTTATTTTTTAAGACAACTTCACTAAAACAAACCCACAACATCCTTCAGCTGAAGCTTTTCAAAGCCATCTGCATTAATTATCACAGTGCCCAGAGATGTGTTGTCACAGCCAATCTTAACCAGAAACTTAATCCAAGCCCTCCCACAAAGGTTTGGAGGGAGGCTGGTCCCTGACACAGGCATGAGGCAGAGGAGCTGCACTCAGGCAGCTTCACCCACTGACACTGCAGCAGCTGTTGGGTTGTTAAACCTGGCAGGGTTTAACCAGAATAATGCAGAATATTCACACGAAATACTCCTGAAGCTGGAGGTACCCCAGCAGTTAATACTCCCTAACTCTCCATTTGTGGGTGATTTCTCTTTGCTGTTTCCACTAAAGCCTTGTTTGCACAGTGCCATGAAGGGGTATTAGTGAGAGTGAGAATTTCCCTTTTAATGCTCATCTTTTAAGTTTAATAGCAAACCCAGAGGGGATTCCAGGCCTTGCAAGTGCTCCCTGGTGAAACCAGGACACCCACAGAGGGACTGCAGAGCCCTCCAGTTGGGACCTTCCCCTGGGCCATGGCAGGGGAAACAAGATGGATTTTAGATCCTTGTCTGATGCTCCTCATCACTGTGTTGATGCATTTTTGCCCACGCCACAGAAAGGGAGGATCAAGGAGTTTAATTTTTCCCCTCCTTCCATGGGGTATAATCTTCCAGCCTGCACAGCCTGAGTCAGTGTTTTGACAATACCGAGGGAGAAGTTTCTGTTCAGGGACTGAAGCCAATAAACCTCTCCTGGTTAGGCTTGACTAACCTTTATTGTTGGCTTGTGGCCTTCCAGGTTTGCCTTGGAACTCATTATCTTTGGGTGTCCCATTGGCACAGAATGAGAAGTGTAAAGAAACCTGACTAATACCATAGAAACATGGAATGGTTTGGGTTGGAAGGGACCTTAAATATCATTTAGTGCCACCCCCTGCCATGGGCAGGGACACCTTCCACCAGCCCAGGTTGCTCCAAGCCCTGTCCAACCTGGCCTTGGACACTCCCAGGGATGGGGCAGCCACAGCTGCTCTGGGCAACCTGTGCCAGGGCCTCCCCACCCTTACAGTAAATGATTTCTTAATGTCTAATCTAAACCTTCCCTCCTTCAGCTTCAGGCCCTTTTAAGGTTTTCTTCATTCAGGTGCCTCCAGACACCCAACAAAGGCCTCATCAACGAGCCTCTGATGGTTTAATAACTTCAGCTTAGGACACCAAAGAGGGGCACCCCCACCACAGGCAGAACCATGGCCTCTAAAATATTTAAGAACTATTTCCTTGCTGAATTAATCCCAGATTTGCTGAACACTGTGGCCTCTGGAAGTTCTATCCGAGCCATTCCGGGCACGGAATAATTGCAGGTATTTGTGTGAAGCTTCTCCTGCCCTTCCTTTTGAACAGGCCCTGTGTCAGTGCTGTTCAAAGAGCTGAAAGCACTTCAGAAAGGTGATAATGCTCCTCCTGTGCTCTCCAGACTGGAAAAACACTCCTCTCCCCAAGCACACCGTGCTCCAGGTCTGTCTGACCTGAGGGAGGAAAATCGAGCAGGGCTGAAACTCAAACTCAGCTGTTCCTGCAGCCCAGGCAGAGCCACCCCCCAGGACCCACCTCGGCGTACTTGGCTGGAATATCAGCTTTCTCCACTCCATAGTGATGTTTGCAGTTCGTGGCTGCAGCCACTTGAAGCACCACCTGCCCCACACCTGCAGGGGGAAAAACCCAAAGTGAGCATGAGCAACTCCAGCAGAAACCACTGCAAGGGAGAGAAGAGTTGTTAGAGCAAAGGGCAACAGGAAAACAGCAGATAAACTGTGCAGGGCTGCAGGGGCTGCTTTAACTGCCAGGGTCTGACCTTCCCCCACAAGGCTCTGTGATCCCTGAGCTCATTCCCACTCCCCAGGTGCTGCTCAGCCTCAAGGTGAGCAAGAAAATTATTGATTTATGATGAGAGCAGCTAAAAGTATCTAATATTTGAGCCTGCAGCACTACAGGGCTTCAGATATGATCTTCTGTAACCTTCCTGAACAAACAATTGGGAGCATCCACGACAATCTTTTTTTTTATTCCAGATGGAAAACCGTTTGTCAGATGTGATGCCTTTCTAAATGTCTCATCTGAACACCAGGAAATGTCAGACATCAGTCCCACTGAGGGAGGAAATGGGGGTAAAAACAGCAAATCACTGAAGATGTGTTAAGACTGGGGGGGAGGGAATTGCAGCCCTGTATCTAAATTTAAAATATCTTTTTAAAAAATATTTTTCCCCAGAAGTCCCATATCACACCAGCAACAAAACCCAAAAACATACTTGGGCTAAAACTTTATAACACATCCAGTAAGAGGGGAAATTCTTGTTGCTCCTTTCCTGCCCTGAACCAGATTTACCAAGAAAAAGAACAGCATGTTCTTACTCAGTGTCTCTGTTCCACGTGCCCTTGAGTCATACCTGGTTTCCTCACCAACTAGGAACACCTATTTCCTTTTAAAACTCCAACCTGTGGCACTTGTGGGTTACATTTTGTGGGGTCTCACAAGACAAATGTTAAAAATGAACTCTAAAATCTTTTCTGACACACTGACAGGTAAGTCAGAGGCAAAAATCTGCTTCATTTTCAGATCCCACACCAAGCGTGCCACGTGAGAAGGGCCAAGAAATCCCATCTTCAGACAAGGAGGTCACAAAATCCACTGAAAACAGATGAACCCTCAGGAATGCTACTTTATTTTTCAGCCATCGTTTTTAACAATGTTTCTTTCTAAGTGTATCCATCAACAGCAACAGAAACCAAGAGTTCTGTAACAATTATTGAATTTGCAGTGATATTTTATCACCACAGAGAATGTGGGGGCATCTGGTTGGTCCATTTAATCATGTCAGAAAAAGCAGGGGGATTATTTAGGAAAGATGCTTATCCTGCAAGGCAATCTTAGTCCTGGCTTATCCTGCATGACAATCTTTAGTCCTGGTTTGCTTCTTATATAAAATTTGCAGTGATATTTTATCACCACAGAGAAGGCTGGGGCACCTCGTTGGTCCATTTACCCATGCCAGAAAAAGCAGGGGGATTATCTAGAACAGATGCTTACCCTGCAAGGCAATCCTTAGGCCTGGTTTATCCTGCAAGACAACCCTTAGGCCTGGTTTATGTAAAGAAAGGGGAAAACCAGCAAACAAAAAGAGCAAAAGAAGCCGTGGGTCACTCACCACTGCCCAAGTCAACGAACAAATCGTCCTCTGTCATTTTGATCTCGTCGATCATTTGGGCCACCAAGTCAAAGGAGGTTTCTCCGTAGACCTCTGGGGAGAAGGGCTCGTAGTTGTTGAGTTTCTCGGGGTCGGTGACCGAGTGGTTGTAGACCTGCTGCAGGATGTGCCGGAGCAGCCCGTTGGAGGGACGCGTGTTCAGCTTCATGGGCTGCGTCGTCCCCTTCCACTGCAGGAAACACAGGGCGAGGTGGGAACCCCAGGGGGGGACGAGGGCACGGCCCCACGGCCAGGCTGGGATGGCACAGCGAGGGGAAACCCCCTCCCAGCACCTCTCCCAACACCAAAATGGTCCTGACCCGAGGGCTGGAGCCCCTCTGCTCTGCAGGCAGAGAGCTGGGGGGTCCATCTGGAGAAGGCTCCAGGGAGACCTGAGAGCCCCTTCCAGGGCCTGAAGGGGCTCAGAGACTTTGGACAAGGGATGGAGAGACAGGACAAGGGGAATGGCTTCACACAGGGTTGGATGGTATATTGGGAAGGATGGTATATTGTGAGGGTGGGGAGGCCCTGGCACAGGTTTCCCAGAGCAGCTGTGGCTGCCCCATCCCTGGAAGTGTCCAAGGCCAGGTTGGATCAAAGGAGCAACCTGGGATGGTGGAAGGTGTCCCTGCCCTTGGCAGGGGGTGAAACAAGATAAGCTTTAAGGTCCCTCCCAACCCAAACTCTTCTGTGACACTCAAGACAAACACAACCCCAGTTCTCTGCACTTCACACCTCACTGAGGGGTCATTTCTGCTGGAAACAGGTGCTAAAGGGGCCATTAAAGAGATGCAAACACCACCAGGCAATGGAAAGCTCAGCACTGAATAAAGCTGAGAAGGTGTGGAGTTTGCTCCCTGATTTTCTATTCACTGATCCCATTGAGCTGAGTGTGTGTCAACACCAGAGCAGTGGAATTGTGCCTCGGGAGCTGTCAGATGGGAGGGATCAGATGTACTCAAACAGGGAGTGGCAGGAAAGAGATGGAAATCAAGCTTCCTTTCTTCCTCAGAAAAAAAAAAAAAAACTGTCCTAAGCATAAAAGTTGTTAAGTTTTAAAAATGTTTATCTCCCTCTTTGATAAAAACAACCAAAAAGGGGCAGCTCCAGGACTCCTCCTAAATATTCCTCTGCTGGGATTCAGACACAAGTGCAGAGGCTGAATAGCTTCTAATGCTCAGCTATTAACCAGCATACACATGAATCCAAAGAAGCACAAAATATAGAGAGCTGTAGGCCCACAAAATGAAGGAAATCCCGGAAAAAAGTCTTTTTGCCATAATACTGCACACTTCAAATAATTCCCATAAGCACAGCAGAGAAAAAAAATCCACCTATACTTCTAAATTCAATAGAACAGTAACATTATTCACTGTTCATGTTTTGCTTCCTCCAGTTCAACCTTTTATGGGGTAATAGAAGCAAAAAGCTCATTAAATTGGTCTGAAAAGACATTACATTCTCCTTCAGCCACTGATGCCACAGAACAGAGAGGCTGAACTGTGTGGCAAGGAAATTCCTAAGGCAGGGATCACTTCCACAACATGAGTTCATATGGATTATTTAAGCACCCATAAGCCACAGATTCCCCCCCACAAAAGTCAATCTACACAAGAAATCCCTGTGAAACGTCTACGTGTTAAATGCAGAGAAACCTTTTCTTCCCCCCAAAGGTAACTCAGTTCTTTCCAAGTGCCAAAATAACAATGTCAGAGGTGCACAATAAAGACCAACAGCTCCCAAACTCACACTCTGGGAACAAAAAGTGGGGTTTAATTCCTTTTCTTCCTTAATGTCCCTCCAATGCTAACTCCTGACTGCCCAGGTGTGATGAAGAAAATCAGTTTAATATCAAGATAAGCCTCCAAAAGGATGGAAGTGCTGGATATTGGTGATGTGACAGTGACTGTGAGTCAGTCCCAGCTTTCTGGTGTTATTCACTCCGTGTGAGTTCTGACCAGGCAGACCCAAGGATGGCAGGGATGGGTTGAACACCTACCAACTGGTGGATGCTGTCGATGGCTCGGTTGTACTTGTCACACAGTCTCTGCATGCTCTCAAAGCTGGGGCACAAAACAAACACAGGCTCAGCTCAAACAGGCAGCTTTGGATCCCAAAATCTCCCGAGTTGGGAGGGACCCACAGGCATCAGCAACTCCTGAACCCAGACCCCTCTTTCACCCCCCTTTGTACATTATTAGTTCACTTTATCCTGCAAGCCTGGCAGAAGCCTGTTTGGTTGGATTAGATGCTCAAATTTACTCATTTATTAGCCACAAATTAGTAATCACTCCACCACAATTCTCCTTCTGACTCTTTGCTGGCTCACACCAAGTGTAAGTCTCCCAAGTGTGTACTTGAGTACACAAAGACTTTGGTATTCCCATGTTTAGTATGTCAAGAATATTTCTATAATGTAAAGCAAAAATACCCAAACCACATTAAAAGGTCACCAGCTGAACTGAAGGACGTTGGTAAAAATTGTAAGACTGCAAAATATACTCTTAGCAGTAACTAAAGGGACAACCCTGAGCTTTCCTGTCACCTTGCTTATTTAAGTGGGTGTTTAGGGTTTGTTTCTCTCAGAAGATGCACATATTTAAGACTTTGTTTCCTTTAAAAAAATCCCCAGTAGACCAGGAGTACATGACAAATAACATTAGTATCTTTATTATAAGTCATACTTTGAGTTCAGTCCATTTTCTGTTAATTAAAGTTCTGTATTCTCAGAGTCATCACTTCTTTTCCATGTTCTCAGCTGCACAGAAACTTAACAGACCTGTTAATTTTTCCCCTTTTTTCATGATAATCAGTCCTGAGACAAGCAGATCCTTCTCTAGAAATTAATTCTGGGTTTGAAAATGCAAACAGAGCCAGGGCACAACCTCAAATGTCCCCCAGCAGGAAAGCAGAGGGATTGTTCCATGGGCTGGTTGGGATTACGGTCAGTCCAGGCAGATGCCTTAATGACAGAGGGCTGAGAGGATTAAATAAATTCATCTCTGGCCAGGGAAGAGAAGATATTCCAGGGAACATTATCCATTACATAATCAGACCCACAAAGCAGCAGCAAAAACAATCCAAGGGGTTCTGGGGTGACAGTGAAACCAGGGCCATTCCCAAGGCCAGGGAGGGGAGGGGGCCCAGGGGACAGCAACAGGGACACCTGAGGCTCTTGTGACCCTCAGAGTCACTACACACCTCCCCCAGGAGTTCTGGCCATTCCAGCCCAAGCTTCCAGCTGCCTGTGCTTGTTTCCATGCTGGGACAAAGCAGGAGGATTTGGGCTGCACAGTGTGTGTGTTCCCACATCCCACTGCTCTCCCTCCACATCCCTGGATTGCTCCACCTGCTACAAGTCATTTTTCTGGCAATTTTTTTCAAAGGAACTAAAAAAAAAGACTGAAACCAAAATTCCAGGTTTATGGTTTCCTGGAAAAGCTGCAGGAAGGTGAGTGGGATGTGACTTTGGGGAACAGAGGGGTTTCCCTGCTATTCAGTTTTGCTGCCAACGTCACTGATGGTCCTCAGCTAAACATGCCCAGGGAGGATGCCAGGACTATAAAATTACAGCACTGCAGCCACTGGGAGTAATCCACAAATCCAAGTTAATGGGCTTGATGACAAGGGAGGCTCAACCCTGATTTCAGGAGGAAGAGAGGAACTAACAGGTCTTGCAATGAAACAATAAAATACTGGGAGAGGAGGAAGCAATAACTTCAGCAGATCACGACAAGCATCCAGTGTTCAGGAGGTTTGGGATGGATCTCAGGGAAAGGTTCTTCCCCCACAGGGTGCTGGGGCACTGCCCAGGCTCCCCAGGGCAGTGGGCACGGCCCCAAGGCTGCCAGAGCTCCAGGAGGGTTTGGACAATGCTCTGAGGGACAGGGTGGGATTGTTGGGGTGTCTGTGCAGGGCCAGGGGTTGGACTGGATGATCCTTGTGGGTCCCTTCCAGCTCAGGATATCCCAGGATTCTATGATTCTAACTAAAGCAAGGGAGTTTCATCTCTAAACCCCATTCTAACAGTTTTACTCATGCTGTGGACTTGGACAAATTCACTCTTTCCCACGAAGGCAACCAAAGAGGTTTTTGCAAACCACAGTTTGAACACATCCCTTTTCCCAACCTCAGCACGGCCAATTCCATGCACAGAACCTCAGATTCCTCCTCTCAGCCTCTGTCATTAAGGATCTGCCTGGACTGACCATAATCCCAACCAGCCCATGGAACAATCCCTGTGTTTCCTGTGGGGGACATTTTAAGTTTGTGTCCTGCACATCCTGGTCAGGATCTGCCTCTCCCAGCCCAGAGGTAGATGCCACATACTAAACATTGCTTTTAAGCTGCTTGTGAAATAGGAATTCCCGTGGAACTACAGGGATCTCTGAATCCCTCCCTGCCCAGAACACTGGCATGATATTTTACCTTTTATTTTAGCCCCACCCCACCCCAGAGCCCAGAGGAGGGAGGGGAAGGTGAAGCTCCCACAGCTCCCACTGACAGCCAGGCCACGTTCTGGGCAGGGATTGGGAGTTCCTCCACCAGCAGATCCCTCAGTGCCATTCAGATCCCCACACTGGCCGTGCTCCAGCGGCAGATAGCGAGCATTGTTCGGGAGTGAGTCACTCCAACCACACCAGCTCGAGTCACTGCTCCGGAGTTTCCAATTATGTCCTTAATCCAACGAGCCTCTGCCAATGTTGCTGTTACACATTTCCTACCAAAATAACTCTGCAGAGCCTGCAGCCAGTTTGAAAGGAAACTTGGGTGTCTAAGAATAACCAGTGACAGCAGTTCACTGCACACCACACTGGCCTGGCCTCCCGGGGGGACACAAACAGCCTCTCACCTCTTCGTATCGTAGTCAATTAAAACGTAGTTTTCCATGGCGAGCTTGAGATCTGGGATTTCTTCACAGACCCACCTGGAACGAGAGAAGAAATCATTAACAGAAGTATTGCCAGTCAAGTGTAATAATATTGTCTCAGCCCTAGGCTGGCGTTGCTGCACGTGGAGAGAGGATCCTGCACAGCCCTGGAAGCTCAGAACACTGTCAGGAGTAAGGCAGACATCCCAAAATACTCATGGAAAGCTGCAACAACTCGCATTTGTACTGAATAAACAGCAAGATGCCTGTAGATATTGGCAGCTCTTGAAACAGCTTCAAAATAAGGTAATAAATGTGTACGAGGTGTCTAAAAATACTCAAAGCCATGGCTGATGCCAACCTAACAGAAAATGTGGTGCAGGAGTGCAGCATTCCCAAAGAATGCTGATACTGTGTTGGACAAAGCTGGATGTAGAGATTTCCCACAGCCCCTCAAAACACTGTCCCCAATCACTCCCTGCAGGGACATTCTCCTCTGGGCCATGCCTGAGCTGCTCTCACACCTCACAGCACCCAACCCAAGCAGATTGTCAGAAGTTACTTTGATAAAAGGCCCCTCTGACAGGCTGAGTTAGCACAGCCCTGGATGTTGTGGCCACCAGAAACGGAGGGCACGTGCCCACTGGCAGAGCATCCAACAGTGGCATCTCACAGGAGAGGGCTTCACTCAGGGAATGCAGGAGGATTAATTCCTTTCAAAAACAACTTAAAAGGCACAGCAGCTTTGCACACACTTTCCTCCACAAATATCAAAATGGGAAGGCACTGTCCTCATCAAAAAACCTCCATTCATAGGACGAATCCCAACAGGAATGACAATTCCTTATGCACTCTGCTCCATGCTTCACTAGTAAAATAATAAAAAATAACAGCTAAAGATCCAGCAGTTCTGGTTCCTTCTGGCTGATTCTCAGTTGACAAATCACTACATAGGCAAGCAGAAACCAGAACCTGGACATCTGGGGCTGACTCTCTTCTAGTGTCTCCCTAAGAACATTTGGGCTCTACCTCTGCAAACTTTTTCTCTTTAATTACAGGGCCTGCAGTCAGCAGCTTCATCCCTGTGTGTCACTTCCAGCTCAGGATATCCCAAGTTCCCATGGTCTCACTGCCTCCAGGAGATAAAGGCTGCTCTGCACTGTCACCCCCCTTTCACAACCACCCTGTGGGTACTTTGCACAAGGCAGGCAAAGGCAGTAGGAAAGTTTCTGACACTCTAATCTTGCCCAAAGCACAGTTGTGAAACAGGACCTTGGCCCCAAAAACTGTTTCCTGGCCCAGTTCTCCCTTTGCCTTCACCAACTGCAGCCACCACCTTCAGCACCACGTCCCCCTGAACCCCCTCAGAAGGGTCTTCCCAAGAACCCCCCAGCAAGTGATGCCACAAGACCCCAAGGCACAGGATTTTGTCCCCAGCAGTCCTGGCAGCAGCAGTGGCAGTTCTTGTGGCAAGGCTCTGGAGTTAGAAAAAGGAGTTTCTTGAGAAGACAAATTCCCAGCTCCAGCCCCATTCCACATCCTCTCTCCCCCCAGAGCTTGGGAAATGCTCTGATTTCACGTGTGTGATGTTCTCCAGCACTGGCTCCCACACTGGGAGCACACAGGGCTCACCACCTCTTCCCAGGCCACACAGGACCAAATTCTGAGCTCAGGGGACTCTGCAGGTAAAACCCCTCAGAGCTCACCTGTACCTGCACCACTAAAGGAGCTCAAACCATCCCAACCTGCTGCAAACACAGCCCTGAGCCCAGGGAAGGATCCAAACCAGGGAACAAGAACAGCTGAAATGTGGATAACACTCCCCATCCCTCAGGTGTTGGGGAATTTCTGTTCCTGTTTAACAGAAGTTGTTCCAATGCAAGTCACCTCCTAACCCTGGGCAAGGACAGCAGGAACCACAGCCAGGGTTGGGAAATCCTCTGGCCTCTGCCCCTCAGAGCTGTCTGTCACCTTTATCCTCCCATTCTCCCCACTCCACAAGGAATGCTACAGGGACATCACTGCCAAACAACCCAGAGCAACAGGGGAAAGGGAGAGGGTGGGGGGAGGCCAGACCAGGACTCAGCACATCCAGCCAAGGCTGTTTTCTTAACCTTGTGTGTCCACAGCTCAGACACAAACTGCTTTAATAAGCATTAAAGCTGAACATCACCACTCGAGTTTAATTCTGTTCAGAACAGAATGGAATATGGGGAGATAAAACAAAATCTACTTGCCAGGGAGCTTTGGATTGCAACAAATTCAGCTTAGAAAATAACTTTACATGGCAAGGGCTGCCCTGCTCTGCATCCTGGCCCCAGACAGCCCTGCCCTGGGCTGCAGGGAGGCTCAGGAAGGGTCCCAGCACCCAACACTCACCGAATGGTCTCAATAATTTCATGAGCAGCATCATGGTGTTTGTCCTGAAACAAAAAGAAAAGAGACATCAGGAGTTGTTTGTCAGGGGGTTATAAGAATCATGATATTTTCAAGAATAAATGACACACAATATTTTTAAGGACACCAAGCATACTGTGTAAGGAGCCATTGACTGCCACCCAGGCCATTCAAATGAGTCCTCTAAGGAAAAAAATAAGCTTAAGGACATATTTTTCGTGTTTCTATGGAGTAGCAAAACACTGACAGGAAGGAACTGTCATTCCACTGATTTCTCTGTCATTCTCTGCCATCAGGAACTGTGGAGCTGGAATCCTTGGAGGATTATTGGGATGCAGCAGGTACTTGAGTGCAAATTCCCACTGAACAGCTGATTCCATCCAGCATCTGGCACAAGCTCCCAGCTCCAGATGGGCAGGGAGAGTCTGGCCCAGGGAATGGCTTTCTAAAATCAGGCATCAAATAAACAGTGGGAGAGGATTCAGTGCAGGAAAAATACCCTCCTAGCATACAGACACACACACACAAAGAGAGATGGAGCCTTTTTCAGGAGCTGAAAACCAAAACACATTAAATCTTGTGTGAGACACAGGGGTTTTTGATTTAATTTGAGGGTTTACTCAGGAGCAACAGAAGCATGAGTGGGTTTAGCAAATCATCCCAAATTCGTGCTAACAAAGCCCTTGGAGCTGCATTTGTATGCACCAGGCTACAAAAAAAAAATCTATTTTAGGGAAGCTGCTGGAGTTCCTACACACATTGTTGTATCCAGCCTTAGTTACCAGGGCCCATCTGCACCGAGCTGGGGTTATATTTAGATGTTTGTCTCTGGAAGTGGCTTTGACCTTTTAATTAGAGTCCTGTACCTAAGGACCTTCCAGAGTTACAAGTGTCAGGGCTCTCAAATCATCTGCCTTGTTTCCTGCTGCAGAAATGTCAGTTCTGTGCAGTCACCAGGGGGAAATTCTGCAGCCAAGGGCAGGGACAGGTAACAGAAAGCAGAGGACTGGAAAGGAATGGAAGAAGACAAGCACTGGAATGGAAGAAGACAGATGACAGAAAAGGGTTGGATTCTCTCTATTTCAAGACATGACAGAAATCAAATAAAAGCTTTTTCCATCAGTATCTCAGCTTTCCTGTTTCCATGAGGAAACAGATTCCCCCTTGTGTTGGGATCAGCCAGCCTTGCAGAAGTTCTCATCCCAAGAAACTTGTACACAGCCCTTCAGATACCTGGTTAAAAATCCAGGGACAGAGGGAGGGACAGGCAGCCTTTCCCAAGGGCTGTCCCCCTTCCAGTCCTTGAGGGGGGTTATCAAAAGGAGGAAGAGGGACTTTGTGCACAGGGAGGTAGTGACAGGACACAGGGAATGGCTTCCCACTGCCAGAGGGCACATTGGGAAAAATCCTTCCCTTTGAGGTGGGAAGGGGCTGGGATGGAATTCCCAGAGAAGCTGTGGCTGCCCCAGCCCTGGAAGTGTCCAAGGTTGGATCAAAGGAATAACCTGGGCTAGTGGGAGGTGTCCCTGCCCATGGCAGAGGTGGGACTGGATGGGCTTTAAGGTCCCTTCCACACAAACCATTCCAGGATTCTTTGCCCTCTCACCCCTGTGCCTGTGTTTCCTCCAGCCCATGGCACGGGCTGGCACAGCCCAAACCAATAAACAGTCACCCAGGAATGTCAGGTAAGGAATTCTTTTGATGAATCCTGGCCTAGAAACCAGGGAAGCAACTGCACTAAAAGCTGCTCTTGCCTCTCAGCGCACACAGGAGAGTGTGTTCTGTGTTCTTTTCCATGTGCACTGAAGGGAGAGCACAAGAGGGGAGGAAACTTCTCTTGCTTCCCATTCCTTATCTGCCCCGTGTCAGAATAACCCAGGGCAGCAGCTCAGCCACAACCAGCCCCTGCAAACACTCCCATCTCACCACGTGCAGAATGATCCCAGCAGAGCCCCCTGGGCTGACCCAGCTCCCCCAGAAACTGTTCCTGCACAGTCACTCTTGGCTTTATCAGCACAAGCACATCCCACCAGAGCAGGGAATTCAGGCTTATTCTGCCATGACCATTTCCTCTGAGGAAGTTCTATCCCTCACTGATGGTTTGGACACTTGCAGTGGGAGCAGAGCACAGGAGAAACCCCTTGTCCTACAGGTCTTCATGAAAGCATCCCAATTAATTAACAGGTTCTTTTGCCTTGGCTTAAAAAGTAAAAAATCAATAATAATAATAATCACAACTCACATCTACAACTACAGATCAGCCAATTTAAGCAGCTTCACAAACACAACCTCATGTGGAATCTCCAGCCAGAAGGGGCTTTTGAGCTTAGCTGGTGTCATTATTTGGAATAAAGGAATCAAATCCAGCTCCACATCTACTGTTGTTAAGCCTCTCATGTTGAAACACTTCCCAAGTTTACTGTGCTCTATAACCAACATTCCTTGGCCAAGCAGACAAGCTCCCAAGGTCTCGTGCAAGTCCTGCAAAGAACGTCAAATATGTTCTGCTACGTCTCTTCAAAGCAGAGCTGGCCATGGAAAATGGAGGGGAGACACGGGAAAACAGATCTGAAGGGAACACAGAGCAGTTTCCCTTTCCTTAGAGAAAATTCCAGCCCAATTTCAACATGGTTGTAAGATTTAATAAGAAGAGACATTTAACAGCACCAGCCATCACGTCTGTGCTCAGGCAACTGTTTGTGGCACTGACAGAGAGTCTGAAGGAACCAAAAGCCAAGTGGAATAGAAATGTCCTCAAATCCCTGACCCTGCTCCAGCCTCTGCCATGACCCTCCAAACCCCCCAAATCCCTGACCCTGCTCCAGCCTCTGCCATGACCCTCCAAACCCCTGACCCTGCTCCAGCCTTTCCCACCCACCTTCCCAACCCCCCCAAATCGATCCTTATATGGGCCATTCCCTTAAGAGTTGGACTCAATGGTCCTTGTGGGTCCCTTCCAACTCAGAATACTCTGGGATTAAATTCCCTGGGGCTGTAAAGGGTCCAGGTTACACCTGCTCTCCAAACTCCACTGGGTGTCTGCCACAGACCAATGTGTCTTCTTGGAAGGTTGATGGAGAGACTGGAGCAGGGACAGGGATTTAATCCCAGAATATTCGGAGTTGGAAGGGACCCACAAGGACCATTGAGTCCAACTCTTCAGGGAACAGCCCATACAGGAATCGATTTGGAGAGGTTGGGAAGGTGAGTGGGAAAGGCTGGAGCAGGGTCAGGGGTTTGGGGGGGTTGGGAAGGTTCATGGCAGAGGTTGGAGCAGGGTCAGGGGTTTGGGGGGGTTTGGAGGGTGGATGGCAGAGGCTGGAGCAGGGTCAGGGGGTTGGGGGGGTTTGGATTTTTGGGTGGGTGTGGGTGTTCTGTATCATTGTTCCTGCAGTGCCCAGGACCCACCCCAGCAGTGCAGCCCCACTGCAGTGCCCACAGGCTGTACCAGTGTCCTGCTGGCCCTGGCAGCCCTCAGAGCACCCTCCACCCTGCACTTGCAGTGCTGTTGGCAGTGAAACCTCCCTGGGAAGAGCCTCCCAGCCCAGCCCAGCCCATCCCTCATGGAATCCCACGTGCAGATGCCCTTTGGCCGAGGCTCAAGAAGCCTCAGTGTTCTGTTCTCAGTCACGAGAGATGCCACGGTGCTCCCTGTCACGAAGAGCAGCTCCATTCACCCTCCCGGAGCTCCAGGCTGCTCCCCCTCCCTCCCGCAGCTCCCTACGTGCTGCTCCCTGGCCTGGCTGTACTTCCCAATGTTCCTGAATTTATGTTGCCTGGGACGCCCTCGGAATCCTCAGAGCCACATAAATGGGAGCTTTTCATGAGACAAGCCCTTATCTCCCTAAGGTGGAAAGTGTTTAAAGAGTTGCAGTCGGGGTAATTACTGGCACTGCCCAAAGCTGTTCACAAGTTTAAAACAAACCAGACCCAACCACGCTGAGCTGTTGCAGCCAATTCCTCTCCAGCTGAACTTCTTGCAGAGTTCTGACTTTCCAACATAAAGGCTCAGTTTCATATTAAAACGTGAGTTCCTGGGGAAAGTTCAGTAATTTTTGCCAGTTTTCATTGGGGAAAAAAAAAATAACAGAAAGGAAGCACTTTTGAGAAAGTCACTTAAAGGAGAATCCAGCTTTCTATGGAAAGCAGTGGAACGCAGTTCCAGCCAGTTCCCATTCTTACACCAGCTTTCTCCATCCACATGTTCCTACAACTCCAGTCCCAGGAGTCTGGAGCCAGGAACACACCCAGAGCTGTTCCTGCAGGCACACAGTGCCCAGGAGCCCCCCAGCACACACAGCTCCTGCCCCACAGAGTCCTCCCCACACCCCCCTGTCGCCCCTCAGCCACCAGGATCCGTTTTCAGGAGTTTGATCTTTCCCTTCACCTCCTCATAAAAAAGAAACCTTTTGCATTTCGCAGCTACAAGAGGCCCCAATCTGTGATTTAAAGGCCAAATAAGGCAGTGCCCAAAAGCTCTTCCCAAATATGTATGTTCATGCAGCCACTACCCCTTTCTACAACCATACTCTTTGTCTGCTAATCCCAACTAAAACATCATCAATATAAGCATAAGAAAACTAAAGCAGCCCCAATAATACATGTTATATAGAGAGATCAGCCTGCATGACATGACCAGTACCAGACCCAGCTCAGCTCTCTCTGCATAACTTTGTTCTACAAAGCACCAAATTCCTAATAAAACCAGCTAAATCTGACATTGTGCTGCAGAACAAGAGCAAAGTAAATTGAAAATTAGAGTTTGCTACGTTTCTGCCACAAGGTGGAAGTTGTAATTTGTAATTCCCCCAGTGTGGATGGTTTGGTTACATCAGTTTTTCGAGTTAACACCCCCTAAAGTATCTAAATGGCAGGATTTTGATATAATTCTGTGTTCCAGTACCACATCCCAGACTCCTGGGTGTATTTCTACAGGACTAGTTATCTCACAGTGCAACAATCCAGAGTCTAAAGCCAATTTCTAACCTAAAGCAACAGTTTTTAACTGGTTCTGTGTTTCTTCCTCAAACACAAAGAACGTGTTCAATTAAATTGGGCAGCAGGCATTGCCTGGAGCAAGAAACACCCCCCTGGTGCCCTTCCAAATTTACATCTTTTTATATTTAGGTTCTTCTTGTGAGACTGTGCTTGTCTTTGGGATGAGACTAAGTTGGGGCTTGAGGGTGAACACTATTTTTCTAGATTTCATTTCCCCAGGGATGGAGCTTGGAATAACCCAGGATAGTGGAAGGTGTTCCTGCCCATGGCAGGGGGAGGGCTTGGATGGGCTTTAAGGTCCCTCCCAACCCAAACCAGTCTGGGATTCCAGGAAAGTGGGATCCCTGTGAGATCTGATCACCTGCACAGGAAAGGCAGCAAAAAGGCAGCCCAAAAAAACCCCCCAAACCTGAGGGGGAAACAAATGGTTTGGAAATCTGGATGAGCTCTTGAAAAACCAAAGGAAAAAAGGATATACATCTCAGGTGCTCTCACAGCACCACACACAGACCTTTAAACCCCTTTATCTCCAGAGACAGAATATGTGTTTCTGAGCCCAGCTTTGGCTGCCCAGACCAAACTGTCCCACAGCAGAAGCAACCCCTACCCTTGCACAGCCAGTTCAGTGTCTCACCATCACACCTGCACCCCCAAAAGCAGGCCAGGTGACCAAAGCAGCTCTCCAGAAAGGTGCAAAGAGCCGTGCTCATCCCCGACAAGTGTCCCTTTGTCCAGGGTGTGATGTGGAAGCAAAGGTGAAACAACGCAGTTACAAACTAATCACCCGTTAATGAGCTGCTTTAACACCATCCGCTCCCGGCACCCCAGCCGGGGCACAGCTCCTCCCCAGCCCTGAACACTGACCCCAGCCATGGATTAACAGAAGTCATTTGGATTTGCCAAATTCTGATCTCCAAACGATCCATTTAACTCAGAAAACAAAAGAGGTCAGTCCCACCGGCCCCGGGTTTAAACAACAGCTTGGTTGCCTGCAGTGGCAGCTCTCTCCACAGGCAGCAGTCCATAAATCCAAGGGAGAGGAGGATGTTACAGCTGGAGACAAGATGGTGAGCAGAGATCAAAAAGATGGATTAGGAAAAGCCAATCAATCTTGCAGAAGGCTGGTGGGCCAAGTGCCTCTTTAATGCCCCTCTCCTCCCTCCATCTGGGGAGGAGGATCAGCATTTCTCTGGCACCAAGAAAAGCAACGTGGGCTCCTGCAGCTGCAGCTTCCCGGGAGCCAGGACAGCCTCCAGCATTCCGGGGGGCACAGGATGGCCCTGCAGCCCACAGACTTCAGCCTGGCAGGAGTTTGTGTTTCATCTCCCCCGAGGTTTAACTTCCTTTACACCTCGCCCAGGAAGAGCCACCAGCACACGGAGCATGTCCGTGGCCAACACACCTCCACGGGCTTCACAGGGGGCTGGGAAAGCCAAACCCACAGGAATTCCAGCTGCTGAACAAAGGGGAGATCTCGGGCTCTGTGTCCTGCCAGCTCTGCCTTCCAGCACTTGGCATTTTAAGGTTTTTGCCTCGTGCTTAAATACCAGTTACACCTGGAGTGAGGGGAAGTCTGCTCCACCCAGTACTTCGTGTTGGACACAGGGGCTTGGGTCAACGTCACCAGATTTTATCCCAAATCAAGACTGTGCCATTCACCTTCCACAGCTACAACCAAAGCCCAAGATTTCTTACCAAGTGAGACCAAAAGCCTTCTCTGAACCACCCAATTACTGCTGTTCCCTTAATCAAGAAAGTACAAGGCCATCCACAAGAATACATATATATTGGGATGTATACAAAGAGACCTCCTGCAGAGAACAGCTTGTGTCCATACTTTTCCTCCCAGCCTCAGAGAAAAGACAAGGAAGGGCTTTAAAATGTAGTCTTGGTAGCTCATCTCCCCCACAGCAAGAGGCAGAAAAGGCTGATGGAGTTCCAGCAGTCTGTAAGTTTATCGCCACACAAAATTAAATGGAAAACATGGAGGGCACTATGGCCTCTTTAATAAGGGCATTTAAAGAAAAGAAAATGTTGGCCCAAGATCCAAAATATACTAAAAATCACCAAGATAAAGGAAAAAGGCAAAGAGGATGCAGACTGCTCTGGATAATCACTTAGCATGGCTGCACCAGGGACCTGCAGCTCCCTGAGCCCCAGTAACAGGGGTTTGCCTTTGCACACAGCAATTCCAACTGTTGCTACGGACACTGCTCACAGCCGGCAGGGAACGGTTCCCAAGGTACCTGCAGGAGGGGCTGCATAAATACATTACCAGGCAATGAGGCTGCAGGAGTGGCCAAGGCAGCAGCCACGCAGGACAGGCACGGCAGGACCCGCCGGCTCCGTCTGCACGAGCCAGACAGGAGGAGGAGTTCCAGCATGCAGGAACACAGGCTGGTTACAAATGCAATGGTGAGGAGTTCCAGCATGCAGGAACACAGGCTGGTTACAAATATAATGGTTCTATGACAATGCACAGGGGAATGCAACTATTGTGGTACAGCAGGACCCTCACTGGTA
>NW_021938861.1:244634-249049 GCF_001715985.3 Manacus vitellinus
CATGCAGGAACACAGGCTGGTCACAAATGCAGTGGTGAGGAGTTCCAGCATGCAGGAACACAGGCTGGTTACAAATATAATGGTTCTATGACAATGCACAGGGGAATGCAACTATTGTGGTACAGCAGGACCCTCACTGGTACGTGCTGTTGCCCTCTCAGTGCAGTTTGAGGTGCTGCCACTGTTCCCACAGCAGGGCAGCTGGAGGGGGCTGTGGTGATGCCATGTGCACATGAACAGAGACGCAGCTCTTGCTAGTCCTGGGACAGAGGGAACTGCTGGGCTTTCACTCCAGGGAACGAGGAAGGCACTTCACAGACAGTTTAACCCCACAGAGCCACCTGCTCTGCCACCACTTCCCCAAAACCCCCTCTTGCTCTGGGCCAGCAGTGCCTGTGCTCACACACAAAGGCAGGGGAGGCCTAAGCTAAGACTAAACTAAACCTCTGTGGTGTTTTGGTTCCCAGTTCAGCCCAGCAGTGCACAGACCCACCGTTCTGAGGGTGAGGGCAGCTCACACAGCCACAGCAGGAGTCCTTTGTCCTGCACATGTCCCAGCCACAAACCATCACCTCCCCTGGAACCCCAAAAGAGAAATAACCCCCCTGCAGCAGTGACTGGGGAGCACAAACCATCTCTGGTCTGACATCTCTACCCACTCTGACAGAACAAATCTTCATGGGAAACCTAGGGAAGGGGTACTGCTGGTAGAAACCATCACCCAGTCCCAAAACCACTGGTGCTGAGGGCAGCCACCATCTCTCTCCCCACCCCACAGTCCCCCCACACCCTGGGTGGGTGCCGGGAGGAACCTCATGGAATCTCTTCAGCCACCTGGTCCCACACCCTGCAAGGAAAACTGGCAGCCAAAGGGAAGCTCCTGCAGACAACACCACCTTAAATAACCATCTCACATTCTGAAAGACAGCTCAGCCTTGGACAGCTCAGAAATCCTGCTCCTCCTTAACACACACAAATATTCTACATATCAGAAATCAGCAATAAAAACTTGTACTCTTTCTGAACCCACCAGGCTCCTGAGGAAAGATGTTCTGCGAGGGACAAAAGTGAACTATGAATGGATATGTTTTTTCCTCCATAAGCTCCAAATTGCAGAGCAGAGCAGGGACCCAGTGCAGGTTCTGAACAGACAATATCAAATGCCAACCACTTTTTACAAGCTTCTATTTTAAATCCTTTTAAGTGTGATATCACAAACACAGCAATGACCATTTGTTGTAGTAAGCAGGGATGGAAACCAAAGCAGGATCCATACAGACTCCAAACCCAGCTCCAGAGGCCACCTTGAGACACCCTCTGATCTCCCAGGTCTTGCTGCCAACAGAGATGGAAACCAGAGGGAATCACCTGAATCCCAGTGGAAAGCTTCCCAGGAAGCTTCATTCATCCAGGAATGAAAGAGCAGTCTCCAAAGCTCAGTTTTTAGAGTTTCAGAAGTTTACACTGTCAAACAATAATATTGCTGAGCCCTAAGAAGTAAATGACATTAATGCCAAAACCTCAGGAAACTGCCCTTCACACTCACAGAAAATATCACAAAAATAGTATCAAAATCCATTCATTTTCTACTAAGGACCTTGCTGAGAACTTTCTGTGGTGTTTGGTTTGCTAAAGTTTCCAATGCTTCATTAACCTGCCTTCAGTAGCTCCTGAGATTTTTCATCCAACACTGAAAAGTCCTTTCAGTGCAAATTTTTAGAAGACTCTCATTCACTCGTGAAATGAAACAAACCAAAACACTCTGAACAGGAACTCTGTCGTTATTCACAGATCTGGACCTATCTATGAAACCATCATTTCCTGCTGCAAAATATACTCACCCTCTTCCTATGCTCTAAAAATAGTCCCTACTCAGCTTGATATCTATAGCAGCATGTGGCCAATTCTGTATATTCAGCTTTGTTTCTTGTTCCTCCTCAGAGTTAGTTTTGTCTTTAATAATCACCATGAAAATAAATATATTATGTTCACAATATGAACTTTTCCTCCTTCTGTGGATCTTTCTGCTAGGAAGGAGAAAATAAATTAAGCAAAAATACGTTGAGATGCTTTATGATTATCAATCTGTGATAAAGACACTAAGGGACAAAAAAACCCCTCACCCCTGGTCCTTGTGTTGATCATTACAGTACAAAGCTTTAATCAGACAGTTAAAGGTTAACTCAGAGCAGGAAGGGAAAAAAAACAAGTCAGTGTGAAAGGAGGAAAAGAAAGAAGGAAGAGAACCAAATAGACATATGGATGTCTGGGGAGAAGGGTGATTAAATTCCCCATAAATCTCACATAGCAAGAGGTAAGATATTTTGCCTAAATTCCCAGGAGGGCCACAATTCAGTCCCATATCTGACTTGAAAGGATAATCATCTCCATAGATAATCAGGCTGCCAGGAAGGACAAGAGCTGGGGCTGCTCGTGGTGGCACCAACTTCCCTTGGCACCCTGAGAGCTTCCAGTGCTGTGTCCCACTGGAACTGATGGGTGAGTTTGTGGGTGGATAAACTGGAATTGTCTGAGCTGGAACTTTGGCCAGAACAGGCACATTAATCCTCACTCATCTACTGATGGAAAAAAAACCACGGGAAAAACAAGTGATCTTGGACAGCTGCTCTGTCTTCCAACAGTCACCTTTCAGATAAATAAGTTACAAGAAAAAATAAAGACTAGTGTGGTCTTGAGATGCACGACAAGAGAACAGCTTCCACTTTTCAGACAGAAATACTGGGGGGAAAAGTGCCTGTTAAGTGAACTCATGATTTATCTTGTATCCAGCGGGTCAGAGCTCGGAACAAAAGCCAGTCTGAGAACTGAACAAGCACCGATTGTCACCCGGGGCAAGTTATACTTCAAAGGGTAAAGCCCCGAAGGAAACTGCTCTTCTGCGCTCCCCACGTGCTGCACAATTAACCACCGCGCTGCACAATTAACCACCACAGGGCTCGCCTGCCGCCCCCCAGGAGCACATCTGGGGGCCCTGTGGCTCTGGGGAGAGCACAACGGGCAGAGAAAATGATGCAACTGTGCCAACTCTGTCATTTGTTTGTGGAGATTTGCCGGGCAGGAGAGAAACTCGAGTGCTTTTGGAATTCCCGAGTCATTATCGCCCAGTTTTGCCCCACTCCAGGTGTTTTTACAAGCGGGGAGGGCAGAGGGGTGTGGAAAAATCAGAAGTTTGATGATGCTTTCAGACCTTTCCTTGACTAGAGAAGTTTCTCTAAGTGATTAGTCATCCCCACAAACATTTCCCAACGAGCTGCATCACCAGCATCTCCCAGCTCGGAGAAATCCCCTCAGCTCAGCCACGGCCGCCGAATCGCTGGCCGATTACTCAGGGGTGAGGAGGCTTCGCCTGGCAAAGGCAGAGCAACAGTTTCCCCGCTGCCACCCCCTCCCCGGGCAGGCGGTGACTCACATTTCAGAGCAGGGCGGGGGGGCCGCGCTCTGCAAACACTGCAACATTTTTTCCCAGCGCAGATCTTTCCAGCGATCCGGTTCCCAGAGCCGCCCCACACGCGGGTCCCGCGGGCGCCGCGTTCCCGACCGCCGGCCGGGACTCGGGGGGGCTTCACCGCGACCCCCCGCACATCCCACCGCTCCCTCCGCCACAACCCCATCCCGGGGAAAAGGAGAGGCACGTGCAAAACCTGAGGCTGTTCTCCATCAGCTCGGAGCGGAGGATGGATGGGGACGGGATGGAGGAGTGCGGGGGAAACGGCAAGGGGCAGGGGGCGTCGGACCACCCTCAGCAGCTCCAGCCCCGAGGGAACGATTTACCTCCAATTTAGGACCTTCCCAAATTGATCTACAACTCCGTGCCACGGCTCTCAACCTGCCCAGCTGCCTGGGAAAGTTACTCATCAGAGAAACTTCCCGGGAAAGGTGAGTGACACACACAAAAAAAGGATGAAACTCCCAAACAAGGTCTGTTATTCATCTCTCCTGTTGATCTTTCATTTCAAAGGTGATGCTCCCCGCTGGGCTGTGATTTTCATTATGAGGGCCTGCCCTTGAGCTTTCCCTGCACAGCACATTCCTCTGGTGACAGAATGCTATCAGCTGGATCAGGACAGTGGAGACAGGGAAAAAAACCCACCACAGACACACTCTGCACCCCCCAACCTGCACACAGTGCAGCAGTACCACGTTTGTACCCCATTACTGCCAGGAGCAGCCACACACACCTCTCCAAGTGCAGGGTGATGCTTTGACAACACTCAATTAGAAAATGAGAATTTTCTTGCCATCGCAGCAAGTGGAAAGTCAGCAGCAACAAGGAGGAACACAGACAAAACAAGGAATTATTCAAGCCAGACTTCTCATCCCAGTTGCTAATTTGGAGGTTTAGGCTTGAGCAGCTCAGGGCAGAGGCACCTGACTCTGGTAAGATGTGCACAGTG
>NW_021938861.1:249322-252157 GCF_001715985.3 Manacus vitellinus
TGGCAGGAGGTGGAAGGAGATGAGCTTTAAGGTCCCTCCCAAACCAAACCATTCTATAAGTCTGTACCCAGGGCAAGACCCTCCTGGGATCCCCAGGGGCTCCCCCCCCCAGCAGCCTGGGCTGCAGGAGGAGTTGCCAGGGGTTGTCACTGCACAAATCCTCGGCCTTCACGAGTCAAACAGGGAGGGAGGAACAGGACACACAGAGACCTGACACACACAGAGGCTTCCAGTCACCTTTTGGGGGATTGCCATTCACCAGGGAACAGAGCACAGCGAGGGCAGATGCCTCAGTCTGAAACTTGAAAGGACTTGCTCACTATTGGCCGTGACAGGCACTGAGTCACTCACAGCCAGGGAAGGACACGGTGTCTCAGCCACTCCAAGCCACCACCAGGCCCTCCCTCACCACCTGGCTGTGCCTCCTGTCCCCCGTGTCACCACTGACTGTGTCACCACTGACTGTGATCAGTGCAGGCCTTAAGGGGATAAAAGAGCCCTGCTGTCCTCTCTCTGACAGCCTGCAAACAGGCTTTTCCACATTCACCAACTCGAGTGTTGCAATAGGGTGCAGACCAGCAAACATCGATTTTGGGGACAATTATCAGCTTGAGCAGCTCTGAACCTCCAGTTGCTCAGTTCTGTGTACATACAGTCCCTCACTCGTGCCACAGATGTATCAGCAGAACTGGGCAACACCAAACTGTAGAGCTGATCCAGATGAAAAAAAAAGAAAAAAACCCACACACAAAAAAACCCCAAATCCCCCACAGCACCCTACAGGCCTTTTTCCCTCCCCCACATGCAGCAGGCTGGGACTCTAAGCAGGAACTTGTCAAGAGGAGTTCAAAGTCCAACCTGAGACACCTCACAGACCAGGCAGAGCTTATCGTGGTATGAAAAAATCCCCATGTTTAAACCTAATCCAGATTCAGCTTTAACTACAGCAAAAGTCCGAGACAAGAGCATGAACCATTTTAAGGAAAATTCTGTGGAAAAAAACTAAATATCTCAAGTCTTAGGACCAAACAGGACTTCACCTGTAGTCTCCATCAGATGTAAGTAATGAGTTGTGCACAGCGACATTTGAGGTACCACTACAAACACCCCCCCCACGGGCAGCAGCCTGTTTAAACCACCTGGACCCATTAACTCTCAACTAAATGCTTTCTTTATCTGGCCTGTATCTCGGCCAGCACCAAAATGAAAACGTTCATCCCATATCAGTGGTCTCTGAGAAGCCGAGCCCGGCAGAAGGCAGGGCAGGTCCGTGGGGCTGGAGGAGTTAAGCGGAGCACAAAGGAGTACACTCACTCCGGCTCTGATTAAGCGGGGCAGTCACCAACACAGAGGTCAACATCAGAAAATATTTCGTGAGTCACGAGGAGAGCTTACTCACCGTGCACCATCCAACTTACTCATCGCAGTGTGGCACGGCCGGCACGGCTCGGCCTCCCCGGGGCACCGCGGCCTTTCCCGGGCCGGCGGAAGGCGGGGGAAGAGCCGCACTTTCGGTTTTGTGTGGAAGCCAGTGGGAGGCTGGAGCTGCTCCGCCACCGCTCTCTCCTCCCACGGCCCTAATTACACTGGCAGGGAAATACATGTTTCACATCAGCCTCCCCGGCTCTTTTAGCGTCCCAACCAGCCCGGCAGCCGGGCTATTATGCGGGCTCAGCAGTCTGAGGAGACCCCACTTTTCCTATTACACGAGAAATAAGCAGCAGCCCGGCAGTAGAGAGCCACGGTATTAATGCAGGCACCCATTAATAGGGGAGATCAGCCTTTTACGCGGCAGCACCGACGCCGCTAATTTAAGATGTAGTAAGAGCATAAAAATAGCCAAGTTACTCAAGGCAGGGTTACATCACCCCACGGAACCCGTCACGCAGCAGGTTTACAATACACAGCCTCGGATGTTGGGAAAGATGATTCCCTGCCAGTCCTGCTGCTCTCACCAAAAATAACCCGCCAGGACCCTGAGCTTCCCCTCCAGCTCCCTCTGGAAAACACACCTAACTTCCAACGGGAAACAGCAAGAACGCTGCTAAATAAAACCACCTGAAGCATGTTTTCCCCCCCCTCAGGTATCCCACCTTGCTCGCTCAGAACCACACAGCAGCACGAGTGGTGAAACTAAGAAATGTTGTGCTTACGTCAAAGAGAGTCGAGCTCTCAAACCAAACCGCCTCGGTGCTGCCGGCGAAGCACGTCTGCAGTTCAGCAGAGCACAATGTCAGCAGGCCACGGGCAGAGGGATTTGCTCCCGAAGCTCCGGGGTTCACCCGGAGCACGCGTGCCCCCGCACGCAGCCCGACCTGCTCCCCAGAGCTGCAGGGGGGGACATCGGTGGGCTCCAGATGAACCAGGCACTCGGAATGACTGGGGAAAAGCTGGCAGTGGGAAGGGGACACTTTAAGGGCAGGACGTTCGGGGTGTTTCCCGACACATGGGGATCGCCTCCCCCCCGCATTTCTGGTTAAGAGGAAGAAATTAATTCCCCAGAATTTGTTCTTCTCCTGGGGAAGAAATTCTATGTGCTCTGCCATCTTCAGAACCAGCTGCTCAAGTTCTCCTGAATTAACCAAATCCTCATTTCCCATGCTGCAAAACACACGTTTCACCCTTAAAATAAAGGGCGAGGGGGGTGGGGGGTCGGTTTTTCGTTTTTTAAGCCTGTAGGGATCTTTGTGAAAAGGCAGAAAACCATCCCTCCCTCTCAGATTAACCCCTATCCTGTGTAATCTTTAACCTCTGCCTCGCACAACCTGCCGAGGGAACACGAGTTAATATTTGGCGACGCGCAGAAAAACCCGAACCGGTCATCGCTGTACTTTC
>NW_021938861.1:255087-257605 GCF_001715985.3 Manacus vitellinus
GGCACAGGGCTGGCACACACATGTAACAGCACAGGGCTGGCACACCCGTGTGAGGGTCACAGTTCACTGGAAGAACCACCCAAGCCCACGTGGCTCCTGGTGCAAAGTCTGTGCCCGAGGGACACGGAGGTTTGCACAGGCAGGGTGGGTGTGGGTGGCTGTGTGGGTGGGTGTGTGGGGGGGTGGCATGTGGGGACACAGGTGAGGGTGCCAGGTGGTGCTGGGGGCTCTGCACAGCTCGGAGGAGGAGCTTTCCTGGGATGGGGCACCCAGAGCCCGTGGCAGAGCCGAGCCATGGCACCGAGGCAGCCCCGTGTGTGCACCGGGGTCTGCTGGGGACGCGGGGACAGAGGGACAGGGGGACGCGGGGACAGAGGGACAGGGGGACACGGGGGTGGGTCCGCTGGCTGCAGACACCCAGCACAGCAGATGTAGGTGTGCCCGGAGTGCTGCCCTACAGCCCGGGGTAACCCGGCAGGAGCACTGGGGCACCCCAGGGCTGGGCACGGACCGCGCTGGGCAGTGCCCTGGGTGGGCTCAGGAGCTGCGACACCGCCGGGAGCTCCGCAGTGTCGCGGCAGGAGCTCCGGGACAGCGGTTTGCATTTCTATAGGTGCCAACTGCGGCAGTGACGGCCTTTGCATGTCTATAGGTGCCCAGCTGGGCCATTAAATCGGGCAGAGCCTCCTCCCTCCCGGCCTTTTGGGTGAGAATTGCCCTCTTCCGGGGCCTGGTGGGCGAGAGGACATCTGGGTGACCTGCCACCCTGCCCTGGGGTGTGGGGACATCTGGGTCACCTGCCACCCTGCCCTGGGGCACAGGGACAGGAAGGATGTGCTCCAGCCAGGACTGTGCCGGCTGTTGGGGGCCACTGAGCCGGGCTTTGGCACCAGCCCAGGGTGCCCCTGTGTCAGTGGGGTCTCATCCCATCCCCTCCTGCGCTGGGATGAGGCTCCGGGGCCAGGCAGAGCTGCCTGCTTCCGTGGGGCCTCTGCAAATCCTTTGGGATGTGGCTCCCTGCACCCCAGCAGGGCAGGGGGACAGCCTGGATTTGGGCTGAGAACTGGCACTGTGGCTGGGGCACAGTCTGGGCTGCCGGGCTCCATCTCCGGGTGCTGTGGGAGGGGGTGCCCCGTGCCTGAGGTGCCTCTGGAGCAGAGCAGGATATTGTCAGAAAGGAGCTGGTACATTATTTAACACCCGCATTTCCTGACGAGTCTCTGCCTTCCGTGGAGACAAGGAGCTGGTTATTTGGGGCACTCACACAGCCCTGTGACAGGGCCATGGGCTGGGATGGGTCCCTGTCCCCACAGCCCTGTCCTTGTCCCCACAGCCACGTCCCTGTTCCTGTCCCCACAGCCATGTCCCTGTCCCCATGGCCATGTCCCTGTCCCCACAGCCATGTCCCTGCTCCTGTCCCCACAGCCATGTCCCTGTACCCATGGCCATGTCCCTGTACCCATGGCCATATCCCTATTCCTGTCCCCACAGCCATGTCCTTGTTCCTGTCTCCACGGCCATATCCCTGCTCCTGTCCCCACAGCCATGTTCCTGTCCCTGTCCCCACAGCCATGTCCCTGTCCCCACAGCCATGTCCCTGTCCCCATGGCCATGTCCCTGTACCCATGACCATATCCCTGTCCCCACTGCCACGTCCCTGTCCCCACAGCTGCTCCCTCATCCAGAAATGCCTCCAAACTCATCCAGTCTTCTCTTTGTATCCTTCCCCCTCCAAATGCCCGTACGTGCAGAAAGCTCCATGACTAGGAAAGCTTTTCTAAAGAAAACACTAAAATCATCAAGTCAGCAGTGCTTAAACTGCTCTGACTGCCTCTTAAATAATCAATTCATTTTTAATTAGCTTACCACAAAAATTCCATTAAATTTAAATAAATAGACATGGCAGGAGTTCTCCGAGGCACAGCGGGCTCCATTTAAAGAATTCTCTTTGAGTTCGTTAGGTTGGTCTTTAATCACTTTGTCGTCCAAGTTCTTGTGTGGCCCAAGAAGGCTCCTGGGCTGCTAATAAAGAGCAATGGAAGCTTCCAGGATTTCCCAGGTGGATCCAGCCCAGTCCCAGCCATCTGGCTGCCGTGCAGGAGTTCGGGACATCACGGATGGCTCCTGGCAGGTAGCAGTGAGTGGGTCATTTCTGAAGCACCTGCCTGAAGCAGGAGGTCCTTTTCTCACTGATTTCTCTGAGTTTTCCATTAGGAAGAAGAGAGGGAAGTGAGGAAGGGCAGTGGCCTGTTCTCTGCCGGTTCAAGAAGCTCAACTGGCCCCTGAGAGATGTGAGAGGCCCCGAGAGCTGGGAGCCACCCTGTGCCCTTGGACTGCTCTGAGATTCTGGGGCTTTGGGTCTGTTGGGGACCTACAGGAAATCTAGAGAGGGACTTCCTTTTTGTCTGTAGTGACAGCACCAGGGGGAATAGGTTTAGTCTGAAAGAGGGGAAATTTAGATTGGACATTGGGAAGGAATTCTTCCCTGTGAGGGTGGGGAGGCCCTGGCACAGGTTGC
>NW_021938861.1:258690-260009 GCF_001715985.3 Manacus vitellinus
GGCATTAAATATCCCAACTGGAGCCCCTGTAGGAGCAGGGCAGGATGCTGGGGGTCCACGGCCCCGGGGATGGGGCAGGTCCCTGCTCCAACACCCCACCCTGGTGCCCCAGCTGTGCAGAAGCCTCCCCTCGCCCTGGGTGCCCACACCTTCCTGTTCATTCCTAATTTGGGCTTCCCGGGGATGGTTTTCCCTGTGCCACCCAAAACCCAGTTTTGGGGCACTGTTTCATGGCAGGACCAATAAACCCCAGGCTCTGCACACCTCATTTCATGGAATTCAGCTGTTCAACCCCAGCTGGAATTGCACATTTCCATCCCTGTTGGCCTTTTGATGGTCCTGTGGAACAAAGCAGGAGGTTTGACACCCCAAACCAGCCCAGCCATGCACAACCTCCCTTCCCCTCGTGCCGAACAACCCCGAGCAGTTCTCCAACCCCCGCTGGAATTTCCTGGGGTCCATCCTGCATTGCACCAGGGAATTCCCTTCCACATGAGGGAGCAGCATTTGCCCTTTCCATCCATCCCAGCAGCTCCCTGGGCCAAATCTCCCCGGGAATGCTCTGCCTGCAGTTGCCACAACAACAAAGTGATGCAACAGTTCCCTCTCAGGATGCAGGAGATGTCGGTGCTGAGGACCAGGGGTGGGTGAAGTGCCGTGGCCACGCTGGTGCTGGTGGAGATCCAGGCAGGATAAATCCCATCCCAGTTGTCGGTGTCCCCAGTCTGGTCCTGGCACTATTTGAGCCCAGTTTGGGGCTTTTCTCCCCGCTGAGGTGTGGCTGCCGCTGCCACCATCCCCTCCCAGGGGAGCCAGAGCCCCAGATCCAGCAGGGAAAACACGGACAAATCCAGGGGGAGCTGCTGTGCCGGGCACAGCCCATGGCACACAAATCCCTGGCTCAGCCCCCCGGGGCAGCCCCGAACCCCATGGAAGTTACTGGGAATGTTGCCAGTGGAACACAGTGATTCCCTCCCACCCAGCCCTTGGAGGTTCCCATCAGCTCTGCTTTGCCAAGGAAAAGCAACTTTTAGGCTCTGCTGGAGCTTCAGCCCCCGGTGCTGCAGCCCTGCTGTGTGACAGCAAACCTACAGTGCCAGAGAGCCCCTGGAGCCATGCAGGGACCCTCTGCCCCACCCCAGCCCCTGCAGAGGGACAGTGAGGCCAAAGCAGGTCCTGGGGGTGGGCTGGGGGTCCCTGCTGCTGCCTCCCACCTCTGCCCTCCTCTTTGCCCCCAGTGTTTGGAGCAGCCGGGGCTGGGGGCACCCCAGCAATGTTTCACAGGCAGGGGAAGGCACAGTGCCCAGCTTCCCAAGGCT
>NW_021938861.1:261639-264254 GCF_001715985.3 Manacus vitellinus
GCCCTGTCCCCAGGTGACAGTACTGGGGTGCCCATATCGGGGTGCCCAAACTGAGATGCCCATGAGAGGATGCCCATTTTGGGGTGCTCCGTGCTGGGGTGACCCTTGCCTGGGTGCCCCGTGCTGAGGTGTCCTTGATGAGATGCCCATGATGGGATGCCCCAGGTCAGAGTGGCTGCATTGGGGTGCCCTGTCCCCAGGTAACAGTATTGGGGTGCCCATATTGGGGTGTCCTTGATGGGACACCCAGGGCGCCCTGTCCCCAGGTGACAGTATTGCAGTGCCCATATTGGGGTGCCCAAACTGAGGTGCCTGTGACAGGATGCCCATTTTGGGGTGCCTGTGGGCTGACCCGTGCCTGGGTGCCCCATATTGGGGTGCCCATATTGCCATCCCCAAACTGAGGTGCCCATGACAGGATGCCCTTGGTGGGGTGCCCATCTTGGGGTGCCCATGCTGGAGTTCCCCATACTCAGGTGCCCATATTGGGGTGCCCATTTTGGGGTGCCCTTGCCGGGATTCCTGTGCCCACATTGGGGTGCCCGTGGTGGGGTGCCCTATTTTGGGGTGACCTCAGGACTGTGATGCTGGACCAGCCAGGCTCAGTGTCACCTTCCCAGGGTCACATATCCCCAGCTTCCCATCTGCACAGGGCACCTGGACATGGGCACCCCAGTAAGGGCACCCTGACATGGGAATCCCGACACAGACACTCCAACACAGGCACCCCAAAAACGGGCACCCCAAAACGGGCACCCCAAAACGGGCACCCCCTCACAGGCACTGCAGTCCGGGGACTGCAAGGGGGGCACCCCAATATGGGCACCCCAGTAGTGTCACCGGGGGACAGGGCACCCTGGCACAGTCACCTCACCCTGGGTGTCCCACCAAGGACAGCCCAACACGGGGCACCCCAGGAGGGGCACCTGGCACAGGAATCCTGGTGAGGACCCTCCAACACAGGCACCCCCTGACAGGGGACCCCAACATGGGCACCTGGGCACGGGGCAGCCTGGCATGGGCACCCCAGAATGGGCACTTCAGTTGGACCCCCAGGTGCTGAACAGCCCCAATTTCACACTTTTTCCCCCCAGAACCCTTTACACAAAAATCACAATTAATGTAACTCGAGTAAAACCTCGTTAAACCTCATCAGGATGTGAAACCCTTGGAGTGTTCCCAGTGCCAGGAATGGGAAGAAAGCTCTTGGAAGTGCTGCCATGGGGGAAAAGAGGATCAGGCCCAAACCAGCAGCTCCATCAGGGATGTGATGGCCGGGGTTTTGTTTTCCCGCCCACACTGGGACTCAGTAGCTCCTCTCAGAGCTCTCCCATGGCACAGCATTCCTTAGGGATCCATCCAGGAGATGCAGCTGGAGCAGGAAAGTTCCTTCCCTGGGAAAATACAACAGGAAAAACAGAAGGTGGCGTCGTTTATATATTAAAAAAATAAATCTGAGCTGCAAAAGCCAGAAAAGACAAAACCTGGAAATTTGAAGCTCTAGTTATTACCTATGCCAAGCTGGGAATTTGAAGCTTTAGGTATTAGCTAAGGAAAGCTGGGAATTCTAAGCTTCAGGAATTAGCTAAGGAAAGCTGGGAATTTGAAGGTTTAGGATTCACCAATGGCAGTGATGGGGGTTAGAGCCCTGCTCCCTGTTAAAGGTGTTGTAAAGGAATCCCCTCAAACTCTCCATGGTCTGCAGGAAGAAGTCATTCCTGCCCCAAATGAAAGTTTTAAGGCTGAACCAAGTCAGGAGGAGAAATTCTTGGGAGCTCAGTCTGCAGGGATGGAGTCTGGGGGCCAAATTCACCTGTAAGTGTTCCCCACACCCCGGGTGCTGCCCCCCCAGTCTGGCCTTCCCTGCCTGGCCCTGTCCTGGTGACACAGTGACACTGTGACAGTGGGCTGGGGCAATCCCAGGGCTTTTCCCAAGGTTTTTGGGGAGCCCCTCGTCGGGCAATGCCAGCAGAGGCAGGGGGACAGTGCAGGGGACAGCGACAGCACAGGGGGGCACAGCCACCCCTTCCCAGCCACCTCCTCACCCTCGTACCTGGATGTTCTCCACACCTCAAGGACTGCCATGAAAATAACTCTTCCCTTTCCCTTTTTCCCTTAGGAAGGGAACCGTCCGTGTGGGGGCTGCTGGGAGCAGCTATTCCTGAACAGAACCCACCCCCGGGCTCTGCTCCTGCCCGGGGCCAACACGAACCGGGCCGGGGCTGAGGGCAGAGAACAAAGGGAAAAGCCCTGGAAGCACCGGCGATCCTTTTCCTTCCCCTGCGGCGAAGCGGCTCCGAGTCCCGGCGGATCCTGGCAAGGTCACGGCTCCTTTCTGTCTGCAGGCTCCTCTCTGGTTGTTCCCCTCCTCTCCCAGACGCTGGAATGCTGCTCTGGGGTGAAGGTGGGGTGGGAGAGCGGCTCCTCTCCCGTCCCTGGCACCGCCCCTGCACTGGGACAGCCCGGGGAGGGCACAGGGCTGTTTGGGACACGGGGGGAAGACAAACTGCCCGCTCGGTGCCCACCCGTGTGGTGGCACCCACGAGGCCCCGTGTCACCCACCAGGTCACCCACCAGCTGTCCCAGCTCCCCCCACAGTGACACTGCCCCCCGGG
>NW_021938861.1:266619-310242 GCF_001715985.3 Manacus vitellinus
GAAGATGGTGAAGGGCAGCATCGACCGCATGTTTGACAAGAACCTGCAGGACCTGGTGCGCGGTATCCGCAACCACAAGGAGGACGAGGTGAGGGCCGGGCCGGGGGTGTCGCGCTCGCTGCCCGGAGGGGCCGTGTCTGGGGTGCGGGTGTGGGTTCGGGGAAGGGGGAAGCGGGAATCAGAAGGAGGAAGGTGACGCCGGGGTGTGGGGACGGAGAGACAGGCTGGGAGAGAGCACGAAACTTCACAAGGGAGGGTCAGGCTTGGTGCTCGCCTTCCCATTTAGTGTGGTATTGTGGGGTTGAGATCCCTGATGTACGTATATATATATATATACACGTATACACACACATACATGAAGAATATAGAGGAATAATATAGAGGAATTCCTTCCTCCATAGCCCCACAGTCACGTGTAGGCAACTATATATTCTTCATCATGAAGCTGATCTACAGGAGAGCTGAGCTCAGTCATAGTTCAGCTTTGAGGTTATTTGTGTTGTGCATCTTCTGACTGAAATGTCCTTCTCTCAGAGCTCTTTCTAAGCAGCAATCAGTTGTATGTGTCGGCCTGTTATCCCTCAGGTATGAGAGGCACGTGATCAGGAAATTAGTATAGGTGAAATAATTAGTCATCAAGAAGGTGTTATGTGAGACTCCACAGCGAGGTGTCACATGGTGACTGGGAGGTAACGGGCACTGAGGATGTCACTGATGTTCATCTTCAAGTAAATCACCACCTGAGAGAAGCTTTTTTGTCTGGTGTAACACTTGGGCTTTGCTGGGGTGTTGGGGAGTTGCTCTTGGTAGTAACAGGCTGAAAAAAATAAGACTACAATGTCTGTTTATACAAATACAATATCCAAGTGGTATCAGCTGTCCAAAGCATCTGGAAAAGTTGTGAACGTGTAACTAGATTAAATACTTGGAAAACAGATTTTTTCATTGCTGGTGCTTCTGGGCTGAAACACAAGACAGAACTTTCAAAATCTCTGGACTGCTCAAATGGTTTTTAAGTCCCTTGTGCACAGAACAAGGTGTTGTTACACTTGGAAACTTCTATTTTTTTATAGAATATGCTGAGTTGGAAGGGACCCATTGGGATCATGGAATCAAGTTTATTTTAGTGTACCTTAAATTTATGGGTGTTGGTTTGGTGGCAGAGGAAAACCCTGCCCTGCAAAATGTGGGAAACATGACAGAGAAGTGGAAAAACCATTTCTGTACGGATTTGTTATGAGTCTAATATTCTCCCCAAACCTGGCCCTGGTGAGCTGTGTTCCTATGAGCACTCCCCACAGCAGTTTGTGTGTTGTGCTGCTTTTAGTAAACCTGCTTTATTCTTTTGTGCTTAGGGCAGACCTCTGAGGATCCCCCTGATGAAGGTCCAGGGTGGTCCAGGACTAGTGACCCCAGTTCTTTGAGAAGAATTGAACGTGCTGTTCTCCTTTGTAAAACAATTCTGTCACAAACAGCTTCCTAAAGAGCACAAGTGCAGAATGAGCAGATTCCTGTGCATCATGAGCCACTCTGAGCTTGTTTTCAGTCTGTGACAAGAAATGATTAAAATGCATTGGCTTTGGTGTCCTTTGGAGTCAGGAAAGAACACTGCTTGGATAATTTTATAGGGCTCTGTGTATTTGAAGGAAGCTGTTACTCAATATATTCACATTCTGGGATTTTGTGACATCAGAGCAAAAGTGTTGTCTCTCACAATACATTTTAAACTCTTTAATTTGGAGTACAAGTGATAAGATTTCAAAATAGATAACTGTAGGGATAATTCCTTTTTATATCCTCATGAGCACAGCATAAATTAACCCCCAAATTCAGGGTGTGTTCAGCTCATTAAGACGTGTGGCTGGTGAAATGTGTGTGTTCTGTGGCACAGACTGTTTGGGAATCCTTCAAAGAGTTTGCTTAATTCCATGGGAGTGGCTGCAAACAGCACAGGACTGTGCCTTTTCCTGGCTCAGCTGGAAACCTGCTGTTGAGCTTTAGGGCCTGGATTAAATGCTTCCCAGGCAGTGGTCAGGGACATTTGCTAACTTTCAGGTGATGTTACAAAATCAGAATGCTCCTTTGGAGGAAGTAGCTGCAAAAATTCTTCCTTTTTCTCCTACAGTGCTTCCATTGTTCACTGTATCTATGAAATGTTGCTCCAGTACTGAATGTAGTTGTTCAACCAACAGTTGTGTGTCTCAAGGATAAGTGTTTAAGCTTAAGACACACAGTCTGTCCTATCCAGAACCGTACATTTGTTTTAAACAAGCAGCAGTGTGGTGGGGAGGACGTTGGCTGTTGGTCTCAGCTCAGCAGGAGTTATTCTGTGAAGAGTTGTCTCTGGAAAGGACAGTGGTTGTTAAATGAAAACAACACAGAAAGAAATGAAGGTGTGATTTTTTGCTCTGGTTTCTGATTTAGTTATTTTTATAGGTGTTGAGTTTTGTCTTTTGGAATTTAATCGTACGGAAAAATCTGCCATCACTTTTCCCCCTTGTCTTTGTGGGCAAGGAAGGTTTATTCCTTTCCCCTTCCTGCCCAGGTCCCATTGCAGGTGAGTGGTTTGTGTTCCCTGTCCCCTCCAGGCTGTGTTTGCAGTGGGGGATGGACCAGGTGCTTCTCCCCTTGTCTCACACGTGGGTTCCTCAGTGCAGCTCTTTGACAGCCCCACTGTGCTCTTGCTTCTTGGGTTTGTGATTGCCCCCGTGTTGCTGGGACCTCAAATCTCACACCCGTGGGAGGTGTAGCTCTTTATTGATACATTCTGTGTCCTGCTCAGCTCACAGAGGAGCTGAGGGTGCTGGAGCTGCCTGGCCTGCAGCTCCCAGCCTCTCTGCAGGACCTAATCCCTGTCCGAGGCATTCCCATTGTCCTTCCTGGTCTGTGTCCAAGGCTGAGCCAGTTATTTTGAGTTTGAACCACTGCAGCTGAAGGCTGTGAGGTTAGAGGGATGAGGTGGTTAACACAGTCACTGTGCTGGGCAGACTTGCTCTGTGCATTTTCCAGTTTGCCAGGGAATCTGGAGCTGCATCACGGGCCGAGGGAAGGATGAGGTGGCAGAACAGCATTAGCTCCTTCCCGGGTTTGACACGTCCTGTTTACTTTCCAACACTTCAGTCCCTGGGGTGTTTCCCAGAGCCAGTTCAAAGTCTGAGGGAAAGCCAGACGTTCCAAGAACAACTTGGTCCTACTGTGTTCTCCCAACTTTCACTTCCAATACCTCATTCTCTCCCTTTCTTTTGGAAAATGAATCCTTTTGCTCGTGAAAGCTGTGAGTCTTTCATGGTTTTGTACCCCATGGAGTAACTTCTCCCACTTTGTGCCTACTCCTTATGGATCTGCTACACAGCACACTCAGCTTGAACTCCAGGCTGTTAGAAGTATACTGGATTTTTTCCAAGTTATTCCAAACTGATAGATGCTGTCTGTTCTCCTAAATGTGAAATAAGGGGTGGGATAATCCTGTGATGCTGTTTGGCTCTTGCACAGTGTTTTGTGTTCACAGTTAGGAAATTGGTTGTTCCCACTGAGGAAGCTCCTGTCAAATGCTGTGGTGAGAGCCTCCTTTATAAAACTGATATGATAAAGGAACAGAAACAGAGATGTTAATCAGGTGCTTTGTCCTGTCCAGACCATAGCCCTCTGCTTCAGGTGTCTTTGATTTACTGGAGGACACTTCTGGAGGGAGAAGGGATTAAAAAAGTCCTGCATGAAATGTCTGCACACTTCTCTCATAACTTGAGAAAATCACCTCCCTCTTCTCTCAGACTCTGCTTTGTGTGCCAGGATCAGCCCTTTGTGTTTCTGTTAATTGATCCTTTCAGGGAAAAGCATATTAAAACATTAATTTTGCTCTGTGTGGTGTTTGGTGATAAGTCTCTTGTTGCTGGTTTACATTTAGGAAGCTGGTTTGTACAGAAGCAAGTGGAAGAGTGAAAGGAGCAATCCGTGCTTCTGCTTGGAAAAAGAATTAATGTCAGTCGTTGATATAATGCTGAAGAGAAATGTTTCACTGCTCAGCCTGGGCTTCCCAACCTGGCAGCAGGTTACCTAAGGACAGGGGACTTGCATTGTTAAAAACCCTTTTTCCCCTAAATAAAGGGCTGCTGTGCTCCACTGCACACTTCAGCTTCTCCTCTGACATGTCTCAGATAAAGTGATGTCTTGAGGAGTTTGGAGAAATGACATCCCAGAAGTCTGGGCACAGCCTGTCAGGAGCGAGGCCAGAGGCCTTCAGTGCTGTGGCTTCTGGGCCCCGGCCACTGGGGGAGTGTTGGGATCTCATGGCAAGGGATGTGGGATGGAACATGCTCAGGGAATTCTGAGGAATGCCAAAAAGCCTCTTGGTGCCTGAGGCTGTGCCGTTCAGTGCTGACAGATGCTCTTTGAGGCTCTGCAGCATCAGTTACTGTGGGGGGGGTGTGTTAATATCTTTGAAGGGAGCTCATTATTCCACCCACTTTCGAGTGGCTCTGGGGTTGCCATTGTTAATTCTTTGAATCACTGGGAAAGACCAAGTCGGAAATAGAAACAATACACAAAGAGGGTTGGGTAAGGACCTCACACCAGTGGGGAAAAAGCAGTCTGGGATGTGTGTGAGTGTCCTGCCCCACCTGCCCTGTCACAGAGACAGGGCCTGGAGCGTGGAACACGAGCCAAGGCGTGGCTGTTCTCCTGCAGGAGCTGCTGAGGCTTTGCATTAGTGCTGCCTTTCATGAGCTTCTTGCTTTCTCCTGTATTAAATATTACTTAATTGGCTGTGGCATAAGTGGGGCTAATAGCTTTGTTCCCAGTCCAGGTTGTTTTGTAGCCGTCTCTGCTGAGGGTTTGAAATGATCCAGACGTGTGGAAGTAAATATTGTGCCTGGGCAGGCCCAGGGCAGGGGAAGAGCTTTCTGCTACCTAAGGAATGGAGTGGCCATACACTGTGCCTTTAGTGGGGCCAGGAAAGGAACAGCCCGAAAAATGGAAGTACAGTGCAGATATAAATTCCATTTCTGCACCGTGATCGTGTTCAGAGACTTGTTTATTTGCTGCTTTTTGATGCAGATCTTGGTCCCAGTGCTGAGTGCAGAAAATGCGGCCTTTTGTGATTTCCTGTCATCAGTGGCCACTCAAGTGACTAAAAAGCTCTTCCTCCACAGTGTGGGTTAGAGAATACACTTGTGTAGGGAGAGTACCTTTAGATTTTTCACTTGGGAGTGTTCCTGATAATGTGTCCTGTTCCTGGTGCCGTGTAAAGAGCAGCAAGGGCAGCATTACAGACAGAACGGAGTCATGGGACCAGTTACAAAGAAGTGTTTGTGTTCCTTAGGTTATTAAAAACCTCTGATCATTGAAACGCTTCCTAATGTAAAGGAGAGTCTGCTAAAATCCAGGTGGCAGGAACCATAAAGGTATTGGAGTAGGGTAAAAGGTGCAGAAAATAACATGGTTAGTGGGGGTGGTAGTAGCTCATAAAGGTGGTGCTTTTTTTAAATGAGAAGCAAATGTTCAAAGTAACTGAATTAACTGAAATAAGTGAGTCCTGTTGAATCCTGAGTGTAACTGGGCAGGAAGAATGTTTGGGTCATAGCAGCTCCCCTCAGTTGCTGAGCAGTCAGGGTTTGTAAACCACAGAGTTCAGTGCTGGTTTTGGATTAGCTGTTCCTTTTTATATTGTTGTTTCTGTGATGACCTAGATGTTCAAAACTGCAAACTTCCACTGAGAGATTCCCATGGTAAAAGGTGTGTAAATGGAGGGAGGTGTCGGTGTGGGAGTGTTGGAACTTTCTCCTGGTTGGCTCAGTCTTCATGGCAGGGCTGTATAAAATCCATCACTCCAAGCTATCACTGAGTCAGCTCCAGCCTGGAGAGTGTACCTTTGTTTGGAAAGAATGGTGTGATTGTACAGCAGGGAGGAGTGAACAAACTTACTTTAATGACACAAATATTTGTGCTCAATTTAAGAAGTCAGCAATGGGTGCCAACAGTGTTTTTCTTCATTATCCTCCTTACCTTTCCATAACTGTAAAGTTCTCATGGCTGTTACAGCTTTGTCATTTTTCAGTGTTCCATTTTTACATAGTATTAGTACATCATTAAGCATCTTTTTTTGTGATATTTCCCTCTGAACTAATGCCAGTCAGCTGAGTCTCTGCAACAATAGCTACTTCAGTTCCCTAGGAGGAAGTGACTGTTTCCTATGCATCCAGCAAAGCACGTGCTTGTGATGAAGCCTGACTTTATCAGAGCCCCAAACTGCACAGAGGGATGTCTGGAATGAGCAAGTTGAAAAATCTACTGTAAAAACACTTGCAGAGCTTTTTGCAAAGTAAGGTAAAAATAAAACTTTGAGTACGTGTTGTATTTGCACTTTTATCTGATGCACTTCTCTTAAAAGTTGTCTGCTCAGATATGGTTTAGACAGCAGAGGGCCCTGAGGATTTGTTTAATTGCTGCAATTAAATTAACAAATGCTGTGATCAGATGGGAGGTGTATTTATATTAAGGGACTGATCATTCTAGAGATAATTAAGGGCCATCTCCAGCCCCTGCTGCTGGTACCTGTTTGCTGATTCACACCAGGGTTTGGGGGTTGCTGGGTCCCCCTTCACTGTTGACACCTTGGCCAAACCTGCCTGGGAGGGGTCAGGATGGCTCTGAAATCCTTTTTTGTGTGAAACACTGAATTACCTTTGGCCTGGAGCATCTCTCTCCTGAGGAAAGGCTGAGGGAGCTGGGGCTGCTCAGCATCCAGAGCAGGCTGGGAGGGGCCCTCCCCAGGCTGTGTCAGGGGCTGCAGGGAGGGGGCAGAGGACGGCCCAGGCTCTGCTGGGGGGTCCAGCAATGGCACGAGAGGAACGGGCAGGAGCTGATGCCCAGGAAGTTCCAGCTGGACAGGAGGGAGAACTTCTTCCCTGGGCAGTGACCCAGCTCTGAACAGGCTGCCCAGGGAGGGGTGGAGTGTCCCTCACTGGGAATATTCCAGAACACAGTTCATGTGCTCTGGGGTGACCCTGCTGGAGCTGGAGGTGGGACCAGGTGACACACACTGCCCTTCCAGCCTGACCTGTTCTGGGATTCCATAGACCACCCAAAAGCAGCTCTCTGTGGGGAATTGCTGGAACACCCCAGTGCTCCAGGAGTGCCACTGGTGCTGCCGTGCTCAGCCTGTCTGGGTGCCTGTGCTGGCCTGGGTCTGGCTTGGATTCACTTTGGACAAGCAGCTGTTTCTTCCCTGAAACCCGCCCCTTGTGTTATGTACCTGTTCAGAAGGTCACTGTGGTTTTGTGGTGCCTTTTGTGGTGGCTGGTCTGGATTTGGTATCTGCTCTGAAACTGGTGCACAGCTCTTGCACAGCATCTCTCTGGATCAAAGTTTTTTCTTGGTTTATGGGTCAGTTTAGGATGCATCATGGCAGGTTTCAGCTGTATGTATAACTCCAGCAAACAGAAGGAAAACAAAAATCTGTAAATTGACTTTTTGCATTCCTTCCTCAGTGTTGTTTGGCCAAGGAGCCTTGCGATCTCGCCGTGTTGGAATGGACAAGGGGCACTGGGGAATGCATCATGTTTCTAATAAATAATATAGAAGTCTGCTGCAAATGGCCCAGCAGAGGCTCACCCTGGTGCCTCCAGGGTGTGTCACCCAGGAGAACAGCACATTGTCTGGCATCCTTACCTCAGGATGGGTGCATAAATCCCTGGAAAGCTGGGGAGCAAGGGCAAAGTCAGTCGTGTTAGGACATGTACAGCCACCCTGTTTATCAGCAGCTGAGTGAAAGATAAGCTTGGCTGTGGGATGGTGCCTTTCAAGTTGTATCGTGTTTCCTGAGCTTTTTCTTGCACTCGGTGCCCTCTGCACTGCTGGACTTTGGCTGGAATGAGCTCAGGGCACTTTCCCACCCGCTGCTCCCAGTCTGGGCTGTTCTCATCTGCTCTGCCTGGTCCGTGGCTCTGCTGGAGTGAGGCTGAGTGTGTGTGTGGGAGCACCCTTGGAATTCTCTTCCTACCCAACCATGGAGAAATCTTAACAAAGGATCTTGTTACTTGTCCCAAAGAGCTTTTCCTACAGTATTTAAACAATGTAATATTTTTACTTAACATCTAATATGTTGGTTTCTAATGCTTTCCAGGGAGTGGAAAGCAGCACCTTTTTCATGCTCTTGGCTGTTAGTTCAGTTGATCAGCTCTGTGCTGTCGTGGTACAGTGCTCATGTCCAAGGACTGCAAACACTAAGTATAGACATTCTCACTAGTTCAGTGGTGTTTGGCACGAAGTGCTGCTTTTGGGGGGCCTGATCCATATTTCTTCCCAGCCTTCTTCCTGAGGCAGGAGCTGGCAGCTGAGCTGTGCTGAGCTGTAACAGGATCTGCTTGAGGCAGGAACAAGTTTTGAAAGTTGCTTCACCTCCAGGAGGTGTCTGGGGTGTAGCTGCCTTTGGTGTGAAGCATCCTGGTCATGTCACATGGCCCGTGTCCCACAGGTCATGTTTCTTAAGGTTATTATAAAGAGAAAGAAGAGAGAAATAGGAGGGGTGGTTGTTGCTGGTTTCCTGGAAGTTGATCTTCCTCTCATGTGAGATCATCATGTGCTTGTGCTCAGCGTGATTTCATGGAGTTCATTTCAAAGTCCTACCAAAAACTGATAAACCCTACAGTGTTTAAAACAAAAGAAACATCATATTTTATGCTTGTTATTTAATTTTACGTTCTAATTGTTTCAAACTTTTATGGTTTAGAATGGTGTAATTACACATTTACGTTGGAAAATACCTTGCTTGTTGTGGCATTCACTGATAATAATCCTTTCCTTAAAACACTGTATTTAATCCTGAAAGAGCAAGAGAAAGAAGGACTAATATTTACTGACATTTTGGTCTTCTATCTGGGTTGGAAGGGCTGTTGCAGTGAGTGACAGGTTTGACTCTCAAATCAAGTGCATTTGGTTTGCTGGACTGTAACCCTGAGTGGGCAGGAAAGGTTCTGCAGTGATCTCCATTCCAGTCTTCAGTGTCTTCTCATGAGCTGGTGGAAGGACAGCATGGACAGTCACATTTCCTGGGAATGTAATTGTTGTTCAGATTAGGGATTTTTAACTTGGTTCACATATTGCTTGAAAAAATTATGAGTCTTTCCTGAATGTCTCTGAAATTGTCAGTAAACCCCAGGTTCTGTCTTGGCCCAAGCTTGGGATAAGGTTTTAGTGTTTTTCAAAGTTAATTCAAAAAACATGGCTTGGGAAATGAAAAATCCTGTAAAGTGACATTTTGGCTTCTTACCATGACCCACTTTCCCTTCATTTCAAAGGGACTGTGTCTTTGAGTCATGATACCTTCCTTTTTATTTTAGCCACTCACACTCATTGAAATGCACATATTTTCAAGGTGAGATCTTGGAATTCTTGAGGAATTTGGACTTATTTTAAAAACAGCTTCTGTATCTTGTTAATGGCTATAAAATGCCTACAGCATCTCTTGGGTGGAATGCACTGAGCAGTGCAGTTGTGACCGTGCTGTTTGCTCAGCGTTGTTGAGTAATCTCAGCTCCCATCTGCAGCTGTACTTTAGCTGGGCTGCTCCGGGCTGTTCTGTGCTCCTGCGTGGAGGGAAGGCGGGGAGAACAATCACCCACTGGTTGCTATAGCATTTCATTAAGGAGCCTTTTCCACCGAGCCGGGAAAGGCTCCTTTCCCACTTGGCAGCCGAGCAGGAATAAAAGAGCTCCTCTCAGCTCCTTCCCCGGTGCTCTCAGAGCCCTCCAGCTCTGCCCCTGCTGCCGGCCTTGTGCCTGATGGCTCTGCTGGTCCTCACTCCCACCGCAGTGAAAAGCTGCCTCACTCCCTCAGCTGGCTGGCTGGGCACGGCCAGAGGGCTGTAAATGCTGGCACTCAGGAGGCTCCCCAGTCCCCAGGCCAGAATGTGTGAGGAGACTTCAAATTACAGTGTCACAGGATTAGTAACAAATTAACAGTTAAAAAATATATTGATAATATAATGAATACTGCGAGTATAAACGATGAGGTGAGGCTGTACCTGGAGTCAGTTCTGGGCCCCTCATGACATTGAGGGGCTGGAGCGTGTGCAGGGAAGGGAACGGAGCTGGGAAGGGGCTGGAGCAGCAGGAGCAGCTGAGGGAGCTGGGGGGGCTCAGCCTGGAGAACAGGAGGCTCAGGGGGGACCTTCTGGCTTCTGCAACCCCCTGACAGGAGGGGGACCTGGGGGGTCGGGCTGTGCTCCCAGGGAACAAGGGACAGGATGAGAGGGAACGGCCTCCAGCTGTGCCAGGGGAGGTTTAGATTGGATATTAGGGAATATTTCTCAGTGGAGGGGGTGGTCAGGCACTGGCACAGGGCAGTGGTGGAGTCCCCATCCCTGGGAGTGTTCAGACATCATGTGGATGTGGCACACTAACAGGGGTTAGTGCTGAACAGTAACAAGCGTTGGACGTGGTGATCTTAGAGGTCTTTTCCAGCCTTAATGATTCTGTGATTCATTTCCGTTTAAGGAAAAACTGTGCCAGTGATATTCTGGGAAGTATTTATTTTAGTTACCACACCAGGAAATTCCTGTATTAGAAGGATTTATGCAGAAACAGTCAATGCTGGGAAGGATGTCCAGATTCTGTCCTGCTCCAGTATGTAACTGTGTGTGTGTAGGGGGGTTCTCCCAAGCACTTCATTGCGTTGGGTGGTTGTTCTCCCTGTTCCCGGGTGGTCTGACCCCACCCAGGAGCTGCAGTGGGGCCTGAGGGTGTGGGTCAGTCAGGGAAGTGCTTTGGTGCAGGTCCTGCCTGGTGCTGTGCCCAGGGCAGCAGTTCCATGAGGCAGAGCCTCACTGAGGATCCTCTCACACCTCTGTTCCCTCCGTGCTCATGGGGGAGTTAAATCTGGCTGGGTGTGGTGATTGGGCTTCACATTTAAGTGGGAGACTAAATAGATCAGTTTTCCTCATATTGCTCACTCAGGGCAGTGCTGCTCCACCAGATTAACAAAAAGTTAATACCTGCTGATCCTATAAAGCTTTCTATATATAGGGGCTGTCATTCCTTGTAGTGGTTTGGGATTTGAAGTACAGCTGTTTTGGAAGGACTTCTTTCTGCTCTTCATAATCCCTTTTTTTGTGGTCTCAGATCTGACTGTGAGTTCTGTAATGGACTTTTGCAGAAGTTGGCTGACAGGCAGGCAGGGATTTGTCTGGAGGACGCTGGGGCTGTGACTCCACGTGCCAGGCTGCACACTACAGAACTTTTCTGTATCAGGTTATCTTCATTTCCCCTCCCTGCTCACACAGTGGTTTCTGTTTGCCTCCAGAGAAGCTGCTGGGAAGCTTAAACTCATATTTGAATAGTTTGGGGATAGATCCAGTGGGAAAGGACAGTGAGGCCTTCTGATAATGGCCAGGAGGACTGAGCCCCTGTGTCAGTGTTGTGCACTGAGATCCAGTGCTGGCCTCGCTGCCCGGGATGTGGCAACAAGATCCACACGGGGAGGATTCTGTGACACTGTTCCAGCTGTTCTTCTGGGAGCATAAAATATTCAAGGCCAGGTACAATGTGTTTGAGGATCAGTTGCATGTTTCCTAAGTCCCTCTTTCAGCATCTTTGTTCCAGTATTTATTTTCTACTCTCAAGTTTTTTTAGTTTAAGCTCAAGAGTTTCAAGTCCCCTGTGAATTGTCTGGACCTGAATCACTTTCAGGTTTAGGATCCCAAATCTTCTGCTTCTGGGTGAAGTCCCCTGGACATTGTTAAGCATTTGGAGGCAATGCCATCCCCAGTCTTGGCAGGTGTGATCCACTCACCTGTATCCAGGAAGACAGGTGGGAATCGTGTAGAAAAAAGGGTTGTTTGGTGTTTCCAGTGCCCTCCCTTAACCTGAAAATTCCCATTGCAGAGATACTATTTCTATCCTAAATACAGGCATTTAGAAATACCTGAAATTTCTTCAGGCCAGTCAAATTCTATGTTGAAAATATCTTTTTGGTGGAAGGTAGTGGTGTTCAGGCAGGGTTTTATTTGGGAATTAGGTAATCTGTCTCTGACCTGGTTCCTCTGGCAGTTAATTTATTTGTATGGAATGTGAAATGCCCTGGTGCATATGTGGCTTTCAGAAGAGATTATTTCTCTGCATTTCAATTTTCATGTTTTCTGTAGCAGATACCTTCAGCACTTAAATCATAATTAATTGTGAACTGGAAGAATCTCTGGCTGAGCTAACCCTGCTTATAAAGTAAAATCTGTGCAGATATTTTTAAATCCCACGTTTGCCACATCCTTCCCACAAGCACAGATGTGATTGTTTGGAAAGACACAAAGGACCAATATTTAAGTGTAAACATTGTGACATTTGGCTCTTTGAAGTGCTGAGAAATTCATACAAATAACTGTTATTATCAAAATGAGTAAATGGCAAAAGGGCTCAACTAAGATGAACTGGGTGTGGTTCATGACTTTCCATGGAGCTTCAGGGCTGGGGGGAAGGCAAGGAGCACCTTTATCCCTTCAGGCAGGAGGATGGTTGTGGGTGCACCCCTGCAGTGCCATCATGTGCAGGGGGCCCAGAAGTGGAGTACCTCAGCATATTTTCCTCAGTCCCCTGAAATGTGTGGCTTATTAATAGCATTTGACACAGTTTTTTCTAGTCACGCAGTGAGCAGGTTCTCTGGCATCCCAGAGGTGAGGGAGCATTCCAGGAATGGTGAACTGGGCTTTGTTCAGACCCCTGGTGCTCAAATCTCCGGTGAACAACTTTATTTTTGCAAATTTTGGAATGCAGAGCTCTGGACTGAGCAGTGTAATTGTGAGGGAGAGGGAGGAGAAGGGAAGCCACCAAAGAAAGGGCTCAGTGCACTTTTGGTTTGGTCACAGAATTGCGATGGTTCTTTTTAACAGGTAGTTCCCTCAGAACTGAGTGTGTCCTGAATTGTGTATGAGTGTGAGATTTGGTGCTTGCAGGTGCTGGGTTCTGCTGCTTCTGCCCCTCTCCAGAGCTGGTAAAGGAACCCATGTTTGTTTGTTTGTTTGTTTGTTTTCCTCAGGCCAAATACATCTCGCAGTGCATCGATGAGATCAAGCAGGAGCTGAAGCAGGACAACATCGCAGTGAAGGCCAACGCCGTCTGCAAGCTGACCTATGTGAGTGCCCTGCTGGCATCCAGGGGCTGGCACTGGGGTTGGGCTGTCCTGCTGCCCTGCAGCCAGCCTGGGATGCACTGAGTGCCTCACTGGCATCCAGGGGCTGGCACTGGGGTTGGGCTGTCCTGCTGCCCTGCAGCCAGTCTGGGATGGCAGGGCCTGCTCTCCTCAGGCTGTTGGAGTGCAGGGACAACACTCCACAGGTCTGACGTCAGAGACTGCATGTTCCTGTTCTGTTTGGTACAATTGGATTTTGCTGTGATGGATCAGGGAGCAAACCTGATTTAAAATTAAAACAATTCTAAAAAAAGGTTGTTTTAGACTGGGTTGTTTCTTATCACACAGTGCCATGAGCACTTGAAACTGGTTTTGTTTCTCCTTGCTCGGTCCTTTGACATGGAGAAGACAAAAATGATGGTAAAGAATTATGTTCTGGGTTTTATTTTAAAATAAATCCAGGAAGCAAACCCTTCACACCAATACTTATATAACTGTATATCATAGAATCCCAGACTGGTTTGGGTTGGAAGGGACCTGAAAACCCATCCAATGCCACCCCCTGCCATGGGCAGGGACACCTTCCACTAGCCCAGGTTGCTCCAAGCCCCGTCCAACCTGGCCTTGGACACTCCCAGGGATGGGGCAACCACAACCTCTGTTGTCTGAAATTAATGCAGACTGTTTAAAACTTGTTTCTGGTGGAACTTTGAGACGTCTTTCATTTCCTGTGAATGCTGTAGAATGTAATAGTACTCATAAGCTGGACATGTCGTGCAGTATTATTTTCAGCCTCTTGTTACATCTCCAGTTTTGAGAGGTATCTTGACCTGTTTCCTCAAGTCCCTGGTTTCAGAAGTTTGTTCTCTTGGTTTCTCTGCTCACAGTTACAGATGCTGGGCTATGACATCAGCTGGGCTGCTTTCAACATCATTGAAGTCATGAGTGCATCCAAGTTTACATTCAAGGTGAGTTCTCTGTCCCTGCAGCTGTCCTGGCCAGGCTGCTTCTTGACTGGGTGTCCTTCTAGTCAGTGGGGAATCCTTGGGCTGCTGCTCCAGGCTGCTTCTGCCAGGTGTTTGACAACAGCTGTCAGATTCTTTTAGTGTTAAAAAGCAGGGTATTTTTGTGTGAACACCACCTGAGGTTCTTAGTAGCAGATATGTTTTATTTTGTAATAACTTTATAATTTTTCTTGAAAGATTTGTTTCATGCTTTTTCACCAAACAGGGGGTGGAATGTTGCTTCCTAAGGAATAATTTCCAAATTGGGCTTAAGTCCCTGAAAGTCAGGAGTCAATACAGACAAAGTAAATGTGGTAGACAGTCCTACCTTATTTCTACATCTTGGTGGTCATTGAACCTGTGTGTTGTGGAGAAGTAGAGAAGGTGAGGGTGGTTTTGTTATCCCTCAAACAGATGTGTTATCACTAGAGATGTTACTTGTCTGAGATTATTCTTTCCCCTTTCCTAGAAACCCCTGTCATGCCTTTTCTCTTACACAAACCTAATTGTTCATGTTTTTAACATTGCTTATAAAGCTGCCTGTTGTTTTTTACCTACACACTGTGTAAAGTGCCTCTAAACCAAAGCTGTGCTTCCCTCCTGCCCTGCCCAGCGCATTGGTTACCTGGCTGCCTCCCAGTGCTTTCATGAAGGGACTGATGTCATCATGTTGACAACTAATCAGATCCGAAAGGTAAATGTTTTGCTTCAGTTCGTTTTGTTTTGCTACACTCTCTCCCTGCTTGTATTTTTGCATCTGTACAAGTATTTCTCTTTCAGGAACATAGAGGTGTTTAAGTAGAGTTCTTGATTTCCAGTCTGCTCTCATTGCACAGGCTGAGGGATTACTGAAACCCTCAGGAGCCCCCAGGCCTCCCTGGTGCTGTCTCATTCCATCTCTGTGTCTGTTCAGCACAGACAGTGGGGACAGCAAGAACTTTGTTACGTTCACTGGTCTCTCAGGCAGCCCTTGGGAGAATGTAATGGGTAGGAAAAATGTCCCCATTCCTGAAGGAAAAGGAGCACTCACCAGCTCCACAAAATTCCCACTTGTGAGGGCTGCTTTCTCCTGGTGTAACAGATCAGACTTTGGTACAATTGGGGGTAAAAATGGTGCAGAATGTATGTAAAGTTCTGTATTCGTGTACCCAAGTGTTGTATTCATTTTCACAGAGCTTTATCACCTGATTTTTTCAGACTTATTGGCTTACAGCATAATTTTCCCATTCCTCAGATCACAATTGTTTTTAAAGCTCTTAAGTTCAATTTTTTTTTAAAGTATCACTGCTTTAAAACTTGACTGATCCAGTACAAGCTGTGCCTAGATTTTTACCATCTAGGGAGCCAAAATGTCTTTTACTTGCTTAAAAAAGATCAGTGGGATGTTATCCAGTATCTTCCCTAAAGAACTAGTGCTTTTGCCTTTATCTCTTTAACTATTCTGCTCTGCATATGAATTTTCTCCATTTTCTTGATTATGGAGACTTGACTTTACTGAATTTCAGTCACTTGCTTGGCTACTTCTTCCACTTTGTGCTTGAGTTTTTTCTTAAAAACATCTTTTTTTATGCCTTTTCATGTTTCATTGATCCCCCAACTTTATATTTTAAGGCTTTATCAGTTCTCAAAATACATTAAAACCAGGATGAATTGCAGTTTCTTGCTCCTTTAGCAGCAGATTTCATTATTCTTAAAGTAGAATCTAATTCCCCACCACCTGCAGCAGGTTTTCAAATGAGATGCAAATGGCCCAGAACCCCAAAGGCCTGACTATGTTTAGCTCCCCTGGAGCTGCCTCTGTGTCCACGTGGATGTGGGCAGTCAGTTCTGGCAGTCCAGATGGGAATGCTCTGTGCAGTTCCCCCAGGTTCCTGTTCCCTCACAGCTGCAGTGCAGGAGTGATCCTGGATGCTCTGCAGGCAGAGCTCTGGGTTTGTAATCTGTGCTCAACATACCCAGAGAGAAATATTAATGTGAGTGTCTGAAGCTTAGAAAGAGCTGAAGGATTATGGAGGACTAAGTAGAATGCTGACTGCAAATAGGTCCAAGGAAACTTGTTCCACACCCTGACTTGTGCCATGTCTTTGTGGGCTGGAAGCTGTGGGTGCTGCCAGCAGCTTGGAAGGGAAATAATCTCATTTCTCTAATGGATTAAGCTGGTGAGCACTCACCAACAGTGCCTGTTCCCAGCCAAGTTGGTGACAGTTGGGCTTTGTTTTAGCAGGGTTAGTGTTTAATACCAATTTTTTAGGACTTTAACCATGTTGGTGATCATATAATGAGTGTTTAAAAATTACTTCCATTCCTAAAATCCCACCAAGGTGCCATCTCTCTAATTGCTTTTATGTTGCAATCATCCATCTCTTGTTTAATTATGGTTCCTCGTGCCCATTATTAAACCCCAGGCTGGCTGTGTTTTAGCAGGTGTTAGGGGTTGATAAATATAATCCTGTGAAGCAGAAGCTCTGCCTCATTTGTGTTGAGTGAATAAAAGTGGTCTGAGAAAATTGTTTCTCAACGTCCTGTGTGATCTTAAATTTTTGAGCCTGTTTTTCCTTTTTTAGGATCTGAGTAGCCCTAACCAGTATGATACTGGAGTTGCACTGACTGGCTTGTCCTGTTTTGTTACTCCAGATCTTGCCAGGGACTTGGCAAATGACATCATGACTCTGGTGAGTGGATAAGATTGAAATGACTTTTCCCTGTAATAAAAGAATATGAAATTGTTCCAATTTGGTAAATATCTGTTAAATTTAGAACTGATACATGTGAAAACTGTTGCTTTTCTTGTGGGGATTTTGGGGAGCGTTTACAGACTTAGTTCAAGAGGATCAACTTGAAATATCTGTTAGTTTTGGTGCTGAACAACAATATTTGGCTCTGAGTTTTCAAAGAGCAGTCGAGCATCCAGCAAGAACTTTGGAGTCACAGAGTTCTCCAGGGTGATGTGAGCACAAGGACCTGCAAGAGCTCTGGAAGCAGAGTTTCTCAGGGCCTGACTGCGTTGTTCCCTTGCCAGATGTCTCACACCAAGCCTTACATCAGGAAGAAGGCAGTGCTGATCATGTACAAGGTGTTCCTCAAGTACCCCGAGTCCCTCCGTCCCGCGTTTCCTCGCCTTAAGGAGAAACTTGAAGATCCGGATCCCGGTGAGTGGCTTTGAGGGAATTCCTTCTGCTCCCACACCTGTGCTTGTGGAGCCTGGGAGAGGAGGATGGGTGAGAAGTGTAGTCATCAGCTTTGGGGCACTGGTTCACCCAGCAGAGTTCTGACAGATGTTGCCATATTAAAAATACATCCTTTCAAATGCCCAGTTCTTCAAACCCAGAGCTACTCAAACTGTATCAGTGGATTAAACCTTAATGGGACAAAGCAGCTTAATGGTTCCTGTTTTGTTGCTTACTAAACTTGACTTTAAAATACTTCAGTTGATCTCAGGGTTTAGGATTTTGTTGTTGTTTCCTGTGCTCTTCTACAAAGCTACAGCTACTGGACATACTTAAAATAATGGACATACTTAAAATAATTTTACATCAGTTAGTGCATTTTTAAAATTATTTTTAGTTTAAACTTTGAGTCCACACTGCTGTTTGGGCCCCTCAGAAATGTCTTTGCAGTCCAGCAGCAGCACAGGAAATTTGCAGTTGCCCTGTATCATATTCACAGTTTTACTCAGTCTTTGGGAGGTGCTGGTGTTCCCCCAGTGCCCCAAAACACATGTTCCAGGAACTCTGTGTGTGATGCAGCTCTGGGATCCCCACTTGTTTCAGGAATTCCATGTGTGATGTATTTCTGGGATCTCCACTTGATTTGTGTTTGCATTTAGAGGGAGAAATTTAATTGCATGTATTGGACTAATTTATTGTGGGCATGGAAAATGCACCTTCCAGGGACAGTATTTTTAAAGAAAGCAAAACACACCCATCCCTCACCTGCAAACAGAGATAAAAAGACTCTATTGGAGAGCTCTCTGCTGGGCCACCCAGCCTGTCCAGACTAAAGCAGGCCATTTAAAGGGTGAGCAATGAGAAGGGAGTGAACTTGTCCAGTTGGATTGTTGTTTAAGGAATCATTATTTTTGTGTTGTATTTAAACGTGTCTAAATAATACATTTTAAAGAAGCAGCAGTGTTTGGAAGCTTTCTGGTGGGTGATTGTTGGTGGTGCTGTTTGTGTCCCACAACCAGCTGTCCACAGCCGAGGGGAGGGATGTGGCAGTGTCCTGCTTTTCCTCACACTGGACCCAAAGCAGACACCCAGCTTACTGCTACACCAGAAAATAGCCAGAATTAAATAAAATCCTTTCCCAGTTTGCTTCTGCATTCTTGTCTTCACTTCAGTGCCTCAGCTGGGAATGAGGCCAAAGCATCAGACACACAGGTCTGAACCTTCAGCTGCTCCTGCTCTGGGGGTTCTGCACCACAGATTTCCATTACAGCTAAGGCCCTGCTGAGATTCCTGCTTTTCCCTGTTTTCCCAGGTGTGCAGTCTGCTGCAGTAAATGTGATTTGTGAGCTGGCTCGACGCAATCCCAAAAACTACCTGTCCCTCGCTCCACTCTTTTTCAAGTTGATGACTTCATCAACCAATAATTGGGTTCTCATTAAGATTATAAAACTGGCAAGTATTCTGCTTTTCTTTTTAGGATTGGGGTTCTCATTAAATCACCTTGGGTGTAAAAATGGCTTTCTTGGTGGGAGGTGTGGTTACCAGCAACTCTGAATAAAAAGAAACCAGGAATATTTTCTGATGTTTATGAATGTAACCAAAGGGGAAAACTATGTTAGTAGAGCTTGGTTTAAATACAGTGAGCTGCAATTGCATCCAGCAATTTACATAACATTTGGATGCTGTTTAAAAGCAGTTATTAAATCCCTTTCTTGTCTGCACTTCTCTCTGAATAGTTTGGTGCTCTTACTCCATTAGAACCAAGGCTGGGCAAGAAGCTGATTGAGCCCCTGACCAACCTCATCCACAGGTTTGTGGGACAGATCCTGCTTTGTTCATTAGGGCTGGGAAAGTGCCTGGTGGGTGGGTCAGCACCTGGGCTGGGGATGCATTTCTCAACTTTTTCTGGATTTCAGTATATTGACTTCAAATATCCAAAACTCATCTCACATCAGGACTGAAAAACCTGAGCGAGGTGAAAGACCTCAGAGGACAGTCTGGGTGTCTGACTGTCAGCATGAATTCCCCCCAAGCATGTGTGAAAACTGGAGCAATGTGCTTTCCTTTCACTGCATTTTAACCCAGAGGTGACTATGGAGGATGTATAAAAACTCTGGCTTAAAAGAGGCTCAGCTGTTTATTTGCCTCTCCTGTTCACCTCACACATTTGGTTCCTGACCTTTCTGGAAGTGCCTTACCCACCAAAGCAGCCTGACAAGGAATATGTTAAAGTCCTTTCTGAAGCCTTTGGCAGCTCAGATGTGTTTTGGAAGAGTTCTTACAATACAAGTCCTAAATATAGATTAAATAAAATTGAAGATATTTCCTTGCCTTGTCCCTTGTTAGAGCTGGTTTGGAGTGTGTTCTGGCTCTAATTCTGAACTGAAATCAGGGAGTGGATGCCTTGGAGGGAATGCATGTATTCTCCCAGTTATGAAAGGAAGTGTCATCTCATGCCTGAGTTGTTGAATGAAAAGCTTTGTTTCTCTTCACATGACAGAGCAAAAGGATGGATGGGAATGAGCAGGTTTTGAACAGATATCTGTGTAGCTGTGAGAGCAGCTCTATCCAGGCAATTCCTGTCCATCCTCCTTGGATTCCTGGCATCCAAATACCTACAGAGGAGTTTGGCAGCTGTCAAAAATAGATTAAATTCCTCAGAAAAACTAGGAAAATGGACAGTGTCTTCAATCCTGTCTCTGCTCCCTCTCCTGAGCTCCCCAGTTAGACATTCCTTTTTTAGCTGGGAGGACTGAGTCCTCTTTGGTTTGGTCTCCATTCAGTCATTTTGGATCTCACAGCACTTCCTGAGTCAAAGCAGCACCCTGCCATGTCCCACCCAGTGCCCAGGGAGCAGAGGGGACTGTCACCTGTGTGCCAGGTGACCTTCAGAGCACTGCTGTCCTGCCTCCAGAGCTGTTTGCCCCCCTTGCCCCTGGATTCTGCCCCCTCGGTGCTCGGGAGGCTCCCTGTTCCCCTCAGGGTTTGTAAGGACCTTTGCAATGCTCAGAGCTGCACTGGCTCTGTGTGCAACTGGCAGAAGTCATCTTGAATTTGAGTTTTGGGGAAATCAGACTTTGGGAATGGGTTGCTGACTTGCAGGGGTGAGCAGTGTGTGCCTGCACAGCCAGGGCTCTGCTGCTGGGACATGACTCACTCCTTGGAGAGAGACTTGAGCTTCTCCAGCTGCCTTATCATGGATTTTAGACCTGGGGCAGAGGATTTAATTGGATTTTTGGACAAGATTGCTTCAGTGCTCTGTAGCTGGTGCTGAAGTTTGAGTAATGCTTCCTTCCTCATTTCTTGTCACAGCTCTTACTTGCTTCTCCAGGAAGAATTTTGGTTTTTTAAGCATTCAGTTCAAAAATTCTTCCCCCAGCAGTTTTTAAGTGGGAATCATTTCATCTATTTGAAGGGATATGGAACAGGATACTGGCAATTTCTTGTGAAGTTCAAGGTGTTAACTTGCTCTAAGATACTGCTGACAACTCTTCCAAATGTGCCAGTTTATTCCTTATTTAATATACTTGATTTCTGTTTCAGCACCTCAGCCATGTCTCTCTTGTATGAATGTGTGAACACAGTAATAGCAGGTGAGAACTGAAACTTGTAGCCTCAAAAAAACCTGTGATGAACTTTGTCATCAATTAACACCCTCTGTAAACCTTATTCTGTTTAACTTCATGTATTTTATAACTGGAATAAGTGTCCTGGCAAACTCTGTGTCCCTGTGGGGCTGAAATCCTTTGTCAGTGAGGCACAGTCACTGCAGTGGAGTCGTGTTTGCTGAAGGCTGGAACCAGGCACAGACAACGAGATTATTTGTGTGCAAGCTCCTAAATGTTGCTACAACTACAAAATATACCAGCAGCAACAGAAGTAAAACGAGGCTGGTGTCTCTTGGAGTTTTCTTACATGATGATGGATCAGAGTTGTTGGTTGTGGTTTTTTTTTTTTAATTTTGCAGCTTCACAGTTTAAAAACTTGGTGTCTTAGAGGAGGTTTTACAGATTTACAGTTTTGGTTTCTAGGGAAGGGATGTGAGCTCCGTAACTGGGATGGAGGGAGAACCAGAGGCAAGAAGGATAACCCAATATTCCAGCTCAGACTTGGCACTTCTCCTGTCAGAGTGGGGAGTAGAGGGTTCCTGACACCCCCAGTTTGGCCACAGCCTGTCTGCTGGGGGTGCTTTGGAAAATGATGCTGGCTCAGCTCAGAGAGGGCAGGGTGAGCTGTCCCTCAGTGTGCATCCCTTCATTCCTTCAGGGAAATGGGATGATGGCAGGGGCAATAACACAGAGGGTCATTCCATTGGGGATGAGAATGGGACTGCAGTGAGACACAGGGGGTGATCCTGGGGGAATTCACCACCCAGGACACCTCAGGGACTTGGAGGTCAGGATCACAATCAGCAAATAAACTGGGAAGCACCAGAGCAGCACCTGCCAGCTCTGGAAATGCCAGTGTCCCTGCAGGGTCAGTGTCCCTGCAGCCCCCCCTGTCCCTGCAGGGTCAGTTCCCTGCAGCCCCCTCCCTGCAGGGTCAGTGTCCCTGCAGCCCCCCCTGTCCCTGCAGGTCAGTGTCCCTGCAGCCCCCTGTCCCTGCAGGGTCAGTGTCCCTGCAGCCCCCCTCTATCCCATGCAGGGTCAGTGTCCCTGCAGCCCCCTCAATCCCTGCAGGGTCAGTGTCCCTGCAGCCCCCCCTGTCCCTGCAGGGTCAGTGTCCCTGCAGCCCCCTCTATCCCTGCAACCTCCCTGTCCCTGCAGTGCAGCCCTGAGGGATCCCAGTGAGCAAACTGACGTGCTCAGCAGAGTTGGGGTTGACTTGGCCACACTGTGACAGCAGCAGTTAACAGGGTAACCCCACCTTTTCTGCTGTGGGGCTGCCAGGGCTTTAAAATGTCCCACATAGTCATCAGTGGGACCTGAGTTGTGCCATGAGTCTCTCAGTGGCTTAATTAAAGCTCCAGTCCAGTCCCATTGAACTCCAGGATCCATTGCTGCATCTCATTGCATTGGGAAAATCCACACTTAAAAACTCAGCTGTGCAATAGCTGCTGACATATTTACAGGGGGTTTTTGATGCTTTTTTTTTCCTGCCCTATTATTATTATTGTTAAAGTATATGAAACTATAAGTTGTATCACAACCTTCTCTTCTTCCCCCAGACCCCCAAAGGTCCAAGCAAACAAACAAGCAACAAAATAAACTGTATAAATATTATACATAAATATACATCTAAATATTACACAAAGATGAAATAAATTTGCCTGTGAGCTGAGCTGGGTGTGGCCCCTCAGGTGTTGTGTTGTTGCAGCCCCTGGAGCCCAGCTGTGCTGACTGGGGTTTGTGTTCTGTGTTTCAGTGCTGATCTCTCTGTCCTCGGGGATGCCCAACCACAGTGCCAGCATCCAGGTACCACCCTGGCCTTGGGGGTTCTTCTGTCTGCCCTGTGAGCCCAAGTGCCCCGAGGAAAGGGGGTTGTGTTAAAGCAGGAGCAATCCTGCACACTGAAGCATTTCCTGTATAAATTCTCTTATTTATTTGGCTCTAAAATGCAGATTCTCCTCATGTAAGAGTTGTCCCAACTCTTTATTCAGCTCCTGCTGTCAGGTTCCTTCTGATTGGAAATGTGTTAATGCAACAAAACCCTCGAACCTAGAGCCCCTTGGTACTCAGTGCACTTCTTTGTGTAATGAGTGGACTTTGGGAAGAGTTATTTTAATCAATAATGTAATAAACATGACTTGGTCTTTTTTTTCCAGCTGTGTGTTCAGAAGTTGAGGATATTGATAGAAGACTCTGACCAGAACTGTAAGTATGGTGCTTGTCTTCATGAAGCTCGTGGCCCCCAAGCCCTGGGGCTGTCTCTGCAAACACCTCACTCGGGGTTGTAGGGCCTGGTGTGCTCCAAACAATTGCTGGGGGGTTTCATGTGGAAATAATTTCTGATGGTGAGCACTTCATTTTTTTAAAACAAACGAGCAATAATTACTGCTCTTTGTGGTCTTGTAAATCTAAACCAATTCTTTCCACGCTCTGGGATTATCCTTTTTGTAGACTTGCTGCTTGGAAAGCAGTGAGGGGTACTCAGCAGTGGGAGCATAATAGTGAAATGGGAGTGTTGATCTACGTTAGTGACCACAAAGAATACTGGGAGACTTTTCCTTTGTGCAGCTCTTTTTGCTGCCATCTGATTTTTTTCTCATTGAGGACAGGACTGTTACACACCAATCTTCAGTGCTTTAAAGCTGTATTCACCCCAGGATGCCTGTTCTCAAAACCCATAGTTCCTATATATAAAATACATGTTTTAATGTCAGTGATAAAACTTGAGGTGTATGAGAAGCCCATGATGAAGACTGTATCTATAATTACATGTCTGTATATGGGATTATGAAATTAAAGGCTATGCACAATTCTCAAAAATGCTTTTCTTCATCATGGATTTTTATTCAAGTGTCTGAATACCAAGTGCTTCTACTGAAACCAGCTTTAAGATTTCATGCTCAGCACAAACCAGTGTTTCTATATTTGGAAAGAAGTTTTATTTGGTCTTTCACAGTGAAGTACCTGGGACTGTTGGCAATGTCCAAAATCCTGAAAACACACCCCAAGTCGGTCCAGTCCCACAAGGATCTCATTCTGCAGTGTTTGGATGACAAAGATGAGTCCATCAGGCTCAGAGCTTTAGATCTCCTCTATGGCATGGTATGTTCCTACATTGATTTCCTCTCCAGCCCCTGGGTCCCTCTAGGAAAGGGATATTTAAGAAAAACATGCAACTTTCTCTGCCCTCTGCCCCCCTTGACTTGTGATAACTCCCTTGTCTTTTCTGGCACTTATGACAAGTAAAACACCTGGCACAGCATGAGAGGGCTTTAAAAACTTTGGTTCAGACTGGAAGGAGTTTCTCACTTTGGAAATCACCCATTTTGAAATGCTAGAATTCCACTGGATGTCAACGACTCCTAAATTTGTTTCCTTTAGAAGCAAAAGCGATTTAAACTCTTAAATTTGCTCATCTTGCAGTAGAAGATGAATTTCCTGCTGGGTTTCTGTGTTGCTGTGAGTAATTCTGATCCTCAGCTCTCCCACAGCACAGCCTTGGGCACTTGGGCTGACTCTGCTTTAATAACAACGTTACATATAATGATTGTTATAATTACTTTAATAACAATATTACATAAAGACACAAACAGGTTCCTTTTTGGATTGTGACCAAAGCTTGGACCTAGAGAGGTGGTTCTGATGTCTTGTTAACAGATGACATGGGCCCAGCCAAGAGCCAACAGCTGCTTTGCTGGAGTGAGAAGGACTTGGCAGTGTGGCAGAGGGCTCAGCTGTGGTTCACCCTTCAACTCTGTCCCAGGTATCGAAGAAGAACTTGATGGAGATCGTGAAGAAGCTGATGATCCACGTGGACAAAGCCGAAGGGACGACGTACCGGGATGAGCTGCTGACCAAGATCATCGACATCTGCAGCCAGTCCAACTACCAGTACATCACCAACTTCGAGTGGTCAGTGCTCCCCTGCCGGCTGGGGCCCCTCTCGCGGGTGACGCGGGACTGTCCCTGATCCCACTGTGCTGCCTGCAGGTACATCAGCATCCTGGTGGAGCTGACCCGCCTGGAGGGCACGAGGCACGGCCACCTCATCGCGGCGCAGATGCTGGACGTGGCCATCAGGGTGAAGGCCATCCGGAAGTTCGCGGTGTCGCAGATGGCCACGCTGCTGGACAACGCCCACCTGCTGGCCAGCAACACCCAGCGCAACGGCATCTGCGAGGTGCTCTACGCGGCCGCCTGGATCTGCGGGGAGTTCTCCGAGTGAGTGCTGGGGTGTGGGGCACGGAATTGTGGCTTGGAGAGCAGGATGGGTCTGGCTTTGCACCTCAGTGCTATCGAAACGATGCTGCTTTCCTGCTCCCTCACCCCATGGGTTCCTCGGCTCTTCCTAGCCCAGGCATTTTGAGTATCTGGTTGTTTTTCTTCTCCGTAGTCCTGCCCATGCAGGAAGCCATTGTAGTGAATCACAAAATATCCCAAGTTGGAAGGGTCTCAGGGATCATCCAGTCCAACTCCTGCCTTGCCCAGGACACCCCAACAATCCCACCCTGTCCCTCAGAGCGTTGTCCAAACGCTCCTGGAGCTCTGGCAGCCTTGGGGCCGTGCCCACTGCCCTGGGGAGCCTGGGCAGTGCCCCAGCACCCTGTGGGGGAAGAACCTTTCCCTGAGATCCATCCCAACCCCCCTGGCACAGCTCCAGCCCTTCCCTGGGTCCTGTCCCTGGTCCCAGAGCAGAGCTCAGTCCCTGCCCCTCCGCCTCCCCTCGGCAGGAGCTGCAGCCCCCGAGGAGTCTCCCCTCAGTCTCCTCTGCTCCAGCTGAACCAGCTGAGTGCCCTCAGCTGCTCCTCAGACCCTTCCCCTCCAGACCCTTCCCCATCTTCTTAGCCCTCCCTGGACACTCTCTAATAGTTCTGTAGTGTTGTGGGTAGAAGCTGCTAGATCTTAAGAAGACATTGAAAGAATTCCTTAATCATTTGTATCTTAGGGCACATGTCCAGTCACCATGTTTGAAATAGTTCTTCCTCTGTTCCCTGTTTTGCCTTTGTTGAAAGAGTTTTGCAGAACCCAGTCTTCCTGGGAATTAGAAATCGTTTTCCTTTTTGCTCAGAGTTTCTCAGTACCCACAGTAGCACAGTTTCCAATATTCTTGTACCAACATTGTCTTTTAGCTTTAGTAGATGTTTTTGTGTCTTGGTTGTGTGTGCAGATACTGCTGCTTACCCAGCTTTCAGTTTGGTAAATTGAACTAACTGTATACTATAGTCTCCTGGTTTGGTGTTTCTTCTTTTAGTTGTCATTCTGAACAGTGGCTCCAGTTTAAATTCACACAGTAGATGTGATATTTAAGGAACACTGGTCCATATCAGACCTTTAATTAACAAAGTTGTGGAAAGAAAACTGTTGATTAAGAAGTAAGAGAACATACTCTCCTTTTTCAGTTTGATCACATTTTTGTTTTGAAAGAATTTTATCTTCCAGTTTGTAGTAGTCCAGTAACTTTTTTGTGCATGTTCCATTTAGCTGTGAGGAGACAATTGTGAGTAGGAGCATGAGATTTGTTAAAACAAGTTCTGTGATCTGTTCTCCTGAGCCATACGTGACCTTCACGAGCTGAGCGCTGCCTGCTGGGCTTTATTTCTGGGGCACTCTCTGCTTACAGACACCTCGAGGAAGCCAACCAGACCTTGGAAGCAATGCTGAGGCCCAAAGTGACAACTCTGCCCGGCCACATCCAGGCAGTGTATGTGCAGAACATGGTGAAGCTCTATGCATCCATCCTGCAGCAGAAGGAGCAGGCTGGGGACAAGGAAGCAGCTCAGGAAATCACCCAGCTGATGATTGAGCGCCTGCCTCAGTTTGTCCAGAGTGCAGACCTGGAGGTGCAGGAGAGGGTGAGACAACAAAATTGCTTTGGGATTTATCATGGAAAGGCTCTCATTTGTCTTGGAGCATGTTGTGGTTGCCTGTGGCCGTGCTCATTTGCTGTAAGCTGTTATCAAGGACAAAGCCCAGATCTCACTGTAGTTTGATGCCATCTCTGGAGGCTGCAAGGACTTCACTCAGAACAATTTAATTTTAAAATTATTCAGGCACATAAGGACACAAAAAGGAACCAGCTAGAAGGGAGGGTTAATGTGGAATTTTTACATTTGCTCCAAGCCTACAGTTTATGCTGCTTCTCTTAATTCCCTTCATGGAGTAGAACACTTACCTTCTGCTGACTTCCACTGCAGTTGATTTGCTTGGTTCAGATGATTAATATTACTCCTGAAATTACTTCTGCATTTGTTTTTAGGCTTCTTGCATCTTGCAGCTGATAAAATACATTCAGAAGCTACAAGCAAAAGAAGTTCCTGTAGCTGAGGAGGTGATAGCCCTGTTTGCTGGTGAGCTGAACCCTGTGGCTCCTAAAGCACAGAAGAAAGTACCTGTTCCAGAGGGGTGAGGTTCCTTCTCTCTCCTAAAGCCTTATTTAAACTTTTAAACTCTTAAATGATAAAGCAAAGTGTGTGATGAGACACTGAAATGCTCAGGGGTACTGAGTCAAGCTGTTTGTTCACTGCAATTCTCCCCAGCCTGGACCTCGATGCCTGGATCAATGAACCTCCCTCAGACAGCGAGTCTGAGGATGAAAAGCCCAAAACAATCTTTCATGAAGAGGAACAAAGGCATTCCAGACACAGACAGCCAGAGATAGACGAAGAGGAACTGGCCAGAGTGAGTGAATGTTAAAATGCTCTTCCTTACATAGTTCAGTAGTAAAGTAAGTGCTGCTGAAGCAGTTGGAGCTGTTGGGGAGTCTCCAGGTAGCCAGGGAGCTGTTGTGCTCTGTGCAGCTCTGGGAAGCTGATGGTTTGATCTGAACTGGTGCTTTTGGACCTCAGCAGCTTCTGTGAGTTACTGTGACTGTCTGTTCTCAGCAGGGATCCCACCTTTCCTGCCTCTGACCTTTCTGGTGTCACAGAGAGAACTTGTTGATAAGAATCTTCACTTCTTACTGTCTTTATGGATAGGAAAGCAAACATTTGAATTGCCATCAAAATGTGGCCTTTGGGAAGTTACCACCTCTAGCCTATATCTAAAAAGCAAAGAAGGGTGTTCTAAGGAATATTAGCTATAGAATCATAGAATCATGGAATGGTTTGGGTTGGAAGGGACCTTAAATATCATTTAGTTCCATCCTCTGCCACGGGCAGGGACACCTTCCACTATCCCACTTTGCTCAAATCCCTGTCTGTCCTGGCCATGGACACTTCCAGGGTTGGGAATTAGTAATGGTACCTGTAGTTCTATCCTGGTATGTCTTGTAACTCAGAACTGCTTTATCATACATGAGCTACTCTGCTCTTTTCACAAGTAATTATGTATATTGTTCCAGAAATTCAGGGAGATTATGTCTTGCACTTTGATGCCTTTTCTCTCTTTGCTTACAAACAAACATTTTAACTGCAAATCCTCTCGTTTTTAGCGTCGGGAAGCCCGGAAACAAGAACAGGCAAACAACCCATTTTATATTAAAAGCTCTCCTTCCCCACAGAAGGTGAGTCTGAATTGCAGTATCTCCCTGGCCTCTCATGTCACTGTGTGAAGGCTCCCTGAACATCAGAGCTGCAGCTTCCTCTGGGACACTGCCCCCTTTATGGTGTGTGCACTGCAGTGGCTGCCTACAACTGGTTTTACAGGTCCTGTTTGTGTGGAGAATCTCAGGAGTGACCTGATATCCCGAGAGCAGCCAGTGCTCTGCAAGTGTCTGTGCAGTCTGTCCCTCTGGGTGATCCAGAGTTCCCATCACCAGGCACCTCACCCAGAGGTGAACCTTGAACATGCTCCATGTGTTCTGTGCATCAGAAAGTTGTTGTGGTCTCTTAACACCTTTTCCAGGGAAGGAACCTGCTCCATTCCCTGGATGTTCAAGGACTGCCCCCTTTGCCCCAACTCAAATCTCCCAGTTGATCTTCTGAAGTGGCAGGTTATTAGTGATAAAACAAACCAAGAATTCTTCAGGGAGTTGCAGGAAACCTTCAAGGCAGTAGTGGGGTTAAAAAACTGTAGCAAGAGAAGGGTCTTTTGTAATAATTATCAGCTGGCTTTAAAACACACTCTGCTGCCACACAGGATTAGTAACAAGCTGTTCCATCCCTATCCTTTAAAATGTTCACTTAAGGGATTGAACTGCTTGATGTTTTGTAATGTATGTTTGCAGAGATTTGTACTTGCAGTGCTCAGAATGTAACAAGTTTCTGTTTTCCCAGCGATACCAAGACACTCCAGGGGTGGAGCATATTCCTGTGGTGCAGATCGACCTTTCTGTCCCATTAAAAGTTCCAGGTAAGCACAGCTAATCTGGAAAATTAATTACAGAAATTTCAGTTAAGCAAAAGTCGTAATTCCTTCTCAGGAGTTCCTCCTGAGGTTCTGAAGGGTAAGGAGCACACTTTGATTAGACTCTTAAATATATCTCCTTAATTTACATTTGAAAATAGTACTTTGCAGTCAAGTTATTGAGATAATATTAGAAATAGTTGTGATAAAGGATATTGTGCAGCCAAGGCTGTAATGTGTAAATGTGGGGGAACAGTCACCTTAACAATGTCTTAGAAGTGGTCATGTAAATGGTGGAGGTGATCAGAGACTTTAAGTGGAGTCTGATGGTATAATATCTATATTCAAATCTCAAAAGGCATCTGTGTATCTGAGTGTTTTTCAGCTGAAAAGCTGCTGATAAAGTGCAGTCCATTGCAAGGGATGAGTTCTAAGTGCATATATTTAATATCGATATTAAATATCAAATATTTTCCCAGGAGTGTGGGAAGATGTCAGTATTAGTACAGCAGTGGCACCAATTCTGCCCAAAGAATCAATGTTTAGGTGTTCTTTGTAAGGCAGTTAATGTGGACAAGACCCAGGGAGCAGAACTGAGCTCTGCCCTGGTTTGGAGAGATGCAGTGTGAGAGGGCAGCTGGGTGAGGGGATGTGGGAGCACAGGGAGGGTGGATCCCGCTGGCTCTGAGGGGCTGGGAGCAGGGGCACTGCTGGCAGGGGCTGGGAGCAGGGGCAGTGCTGGGAGCAGGGGCACTGCTGGGAGCAGGGGCACTGCTGGGAGCAGGGGCACTGCTGCCATCCTGCCCAGTGCTCAGTCCATGTGCACTGTGGCCTGAGAGCAGCTCGGCTGCCCCCCAGGAATGCCCATGTCTGACCAGTACGTGAAACTGGAAGAGGAGAGGAGGCACAAACAGAAACTGGAGAAAGACAAGAAGAAGAAAAAGCAGAAGAAGGAGAAGAGAGGGAAACACCATCGGCACAACTCCCTGCACACGGAGAGCGAGGAGGACATCGCGCCCGCCCACCACGTGGACATCATCACCGAGGAGATGCCCGAGGTCAGTGCTGGGCTTGGGGCTGGGCTGCCTTTGTGTGCTGCTCTTGAGACAGTCTGCCCCCAGAATTGCCAGCCAGTCCACAGTTTGGCATTCCCAGACCTCTGGTTCCTGGCAGAGCCGTTTCAGGAATGACTGAGATGGTCCCAGGCTGCTCTTTTCAGAGGGAGGAATGATTTTTGTGAATTTTTGTGCACAAGAAAGACAAAAAATATTCCCTGAAGCTATTAAAAAAGTCAAAACCAACCAACAAAACAATGTGCATCCCTGCTCTAAGAGTAGTGCTGTCCAAATAGCATCAATTATGCTCTGCTGCTTCACTTTGACAGTAACTTGCTGTCTAGTCAGCAGCTTTGCAGCTGATGGTAATTAATTGCACATGCTAATGATGTCATCTGTGTTTGTTCCTAAAATTTCCTTTAATCAGAACCAAGCAGCAGCCATTCAAATGCTGCAGTTTATGAAGAAGGGTTTTCTGTTCTAAATTAATCTTGTAACTTGATGCTGCATTGAAGAGCATTGTTCCCCTAAGTGCCTGACTGCAGCTGGCCTGGGCCAGGGTTAACAGGCTCAAAAACATTTAATTTGGGTGATGTAGAGCTTTAGTTTGGGAATTGCTCCCTCAGTGATGGTCTCTTTATCTCTCCTGCAGAATGCTCTGCCCAGTGATGAAGATGACAAGGATCCCAACGATCCCTATAAAGCACTTGATATAGATCTGGATAAGTAAGTGACAGTTTGTGTGGGAATTAATGAGTTGCAGTGAGAACACAGGAGGGCAGGGCTGGGCTGAGCAGGCACTGGGACTTCAGAGGGGAAAAAGCTCAAGTCTCTCCCCATGGTTTGGGTGAAACCTCAGGTGATCAACCAGCCTGGGCCCCCACTGCAACATGGGTGATAAAAGCTCAGCTGCTGGATCAGGGAGGGGCTGGGAGGGACAAGGGAGTCCTTTAGTGTGACTGAAAGGAGTCTGGAAGCACAGGCAGTGTCCCTGGATCAGGTGTGAGTTCCTCTCAGCGTTTGGGTGTCCCACTGTGTCTGCTGTGCCCTGTGTTGGCCCTGAGTGTGCCCTGTGTCCGTGTGTCCCTCTCAGAAGCTCTGTGTCCGTGGGAGCCCGTGTGCCCTGGGTTGTGGTCACTGCCCAGTAACACCGTGTCTGTCCCCCCCCCGTGCCCTGGGGCTGTTCAGTGTGGTCCCACTGTTGAAAGGTGTTCTGCCATGACTGAGGGAACTGTCACAACTGTGCCCAGTCTGGCCCCCACTCAGCTGCTGGAGCTGTCCCAGTGCCAGCATCCCAAATCCCTGCATCACATTAGCTCTGGGCTGTTCAGTGCTGCACATGGAGATTGGTTGTTTCTTTAGTTGCTGTTTTACAAAATCATCATGCTAAAAATAATTGTTTTATGGTCCAGGGATGCCTCCTGTAAAGTTTGGAGGACTCTGCAGCCCCGTGGGGGTGTGTGTAGTATCTCTCTACCCCTTGGAAGTCTGTGCCCTTCTCTGCAGTTCCCCAGTTTGTAGAGCTTTGGCCCCTCACCACCTTGCAAAAAAGGGAAGGAACTGTTTCTGAAAAACTTCCTTTTTTCCTGAGCCCATCATTCCTCTGGGTCTGCAGGTGCCAGTGTATAAAAGGAACTCAGTTTTTGACTACAGAGCCTGTATTTGCATGAGGAGCCTCCCCAGTGCAGGGCACAGAGCAGGGGCTGGGTGCTGTGCTCAGGAGGCATCTCTGGACTGTTGCCCTGTTCCATCCATCCCTGCCCATGGCCCGTGGTGGCCCTGCTGTCCTGTCATGGTTCTCATCTCTGTCCTCTCTCTCTCTCTGCTTGCACTGCTCTGTCTGTCACGCTCACACGCAGTCTGGTTTCAGGGAAGCCTCCCAGGTAAGAACATCTTGTAAGTGTTGACCTTTGCCAGGTTGGTTGATTTTGGTGGACACTGTAAATCCTTGAAGGGTGGTGGAACTGCTGAAATCAGTGACCCTTGCATTTGTGTGGGTTTTGTCCCTGGCTCAGCCTGGCCCCTGTTCCTGTAGAGGTGTGTGTGATGCAGCTGAAGGATGAGGCCTCTTGGCTGCTCACACAGGTGGGGCCCATCTTGCCCTTGGAAAGTGAAAAATGAATTGGGTCTGGTCCTTTGTGCAGTGTAGGCCAAAAATTTAAGGTATTTGAAGCCGTTAGAAATCTTCCTGAACTGGTGTTTGCTGTGCAAACATGAAAATTAACATTAAATAAAAGCTGAGAAATAGAAAAAGAGGCAAACTGTGAAATTCTTGCTGATTTCTGGAAATGTTTGACAAGAACAAGAGAAATTTCTGTGGTGTTTCTTCCCAATTTGGGATACAGTGTAATGTGAACTACTATTTGTAGCGTAACTGTACTACTATACTATTTTGGAAACAGGTGTCTGAAGTTAAATATGACTTAACTTTTAAAATGTGATAGTAGGGTACAAATTCAGAGTGTAAACTTCCAAAATAAAAATCATTTAGAATAACTCCCAGTTGGAGGGATCTACTCATCAAGAACAACAAACCCCACACCCTTCAAGGGCTGTTTGAGCTGTGCTGACATCCCACTGCTCGGATTTCCACCCTGGTGGAAATGCTGGTTCACATCTTTGCTCTTCCTCTGAGAGGGATTCCATGGAAATAGAGGGTAACACCCAGTGTGTTCTTCTGCAGGTGTTACTCAGCCTGCAGGTCTGTAATTAGCACTTTTAGGAGTTAAACAGCAAGACCTTGGCTCTCAGTCCCCTTCAAATTGTTTTCTTCAACTTCTAATCCTCCAGGGCAGTGTCTGCAGTTGCATAAATAAACTTCAGGTGCAGAAATATGTGCTGATTTCAGGTTTTTTTATGGGGCCCAGCTCTTTAAAAACGAAGCACACCTTGTCCTGGACCCCCAGCAGACAATCTGGGCAGGGGGAGGATGTGTGCACCAGGGTGATGGGCTCTCTCTTTTCCAGACCCTTAGCAGACAGTGAGAAGCTGCCAGTGCAGAGACACAGAAATGTCGAGACCCTGAAGTCACCGGACTCAGAAGCTGCCCTGGTAGAGAAGAAGAGCAAGAAACCCAAAAAGAAGGAAAAGAAACACAAAGAAAAAGAGAGAGACAAAGGAAAGAAGAAAGAGAAGGAGAAAAAGGTGGTAGAGGAGGAGGAAGAAGAAGAAGAAAAAAAGGTAATTCTCCAAGACTTGCATTATTTTAGCAACTGCTGGTTTTTATTGCTGTGTTCAGTTTGTTGCTTAGGAACAGTCACATTTGACAGTTCAAACAGCTGAATGCCTTCAACCTTTATTTCCCTACATTTTTACAGCCATAACAACAGGTATTTAAAGATTTCTGTTAATTAACATTTCCTCAGCCTTCTAAGCCAGCAAAATTCAGCTTCACTGCAACCTACACAGCAGAGCTGCCAGAGCTCAGCTGGAAGCTGAGTTTACTGGCATTTTGTGTGTTCTTCAAACAGGGAATTCCCTAGAAAAATACCTGGGACTCGGGTTTGTTCTGCATCCTGCCTCGCATTTACTGCAGGATCTCTCAGACTTGCAGCCTCCTCATTAGGCACCCTGCAGAGATGCACTTCTCTGTGTGCCCAGTGTTCTTGGGATGCCTGGAGAGGGGGTGAGGGTTCTGGGCAGTCACTGTCACCTGGGTTTGGAGGTGCTCAAAGGCTGAAGTGAAGCTTCTTGAACTGTTTGCTCCTAAACGTGTTGCAGCATCTGTGCATGAGGAGCTCTGGAGTGCTGCACTTCCATGAAGAATTAGGGTTTTAATTTAATTGTTGCAGAGTCATGGAATGAAACACTAGTTTGTGTTGAAAGGGACCTTAAAGCCCATCCTGTTCCACCCCCTGCCATGGGCAGGGACACCTCCCACCAGCCCAGGTTGCTCCAAGCCCTGTCCAACCTGGCCTTGGACACTGCCAGGGATGGGGCAGCCACAGCTGCTCTGGGCAACCTGTGCCAGGGCCTCCCCACCCTCACAGCCAAGAATTCCTTCCCAATATCCCATCTCACCCTGCCCTCTGGCACTGGGAAGCCATTCCCCTTGTCCTGTCCCTCCATCCCTTGTCCCCAGTCCCTCTCCAGCTCTCCTGGAGCCCCTTTAGGCCCTGCAAGGGGCTCTCAGCTCTCCCTGGAGCCTTCTCTCCTCCAGGTGAGCACCCCGAGCTCTCTCAGCCTTTCCTCACAGCAGAGGGGCTCCAGCCCTGGGATCTTCTGGCTTGGTTTTCTTTGTTGTTTTTGGAGGGGGTTGTTTGTTTGTTTTAAGAATGGTGCCAAAACAACCATAATGTTTTTTTCTCATGAAATTCAGGGGGAAGACTTGGATTTCTGGCTCTCCACTGCTCCAGCACCTGCTCCTGCACCCCAGGCACAGGTAACCCCTGTCCCACATCTTACCCCTCGCAGGAAGCTTCCCTTGTGCTGGTGTCTGAGCTGTGCTGTGTCATCCTGCAGCACAGAGGGGAAATCAGCTCCATCTCCTCAGCTCGTTGCTGGGGAGCAGTGAGACTGTGTGTCCCCAGTTCACAGACAGTGCAGTGGGAGGTTTCAGGCTCATTCTCCTGTGCAGATCAAGGGATAAAAGTAAAAATACAGATACAGGCACAGATACAGATACAGGTCAACTTTAATATTGCTGGTGGGGTTTAATATTGTATAGTGGTATGGTTTTATTTCCCAGTGTGAGCTAGACATGAGCAACATTAATAGACATGAGAGACACTGTGTGAAAGAGAAAATCTCATGAATTTTGATGTGAGATTGTAGAGGATGAAACAGGGAATTGAAGGGGATGGAAGAAACCTCTTGCATGGTGTCCTCAGGTGATCATATTTGCTGGGTTTCAGAGGCATAAATTGAAGTGCTTGGTCCCATGTGAGCCTAATGTGGTGTTTGAAATAACAGTTGGGGGTGAGTGTCACTGCTGGGACCTCTTTTGGTGTGAGATTGGGTTGTTTCAGCTGCACAGTGTCACAGTCCCTCTGCTCATCTCCTCAGAGCGAGCCTGCACTGGGAGCTGCTGTGGTGGCTGAACCTCAGGAGGTCAAAAAGGAAGAAAGGGAAGAGCGGGATGATGATGAGGAGGAGGATGAAGGAAAGGTAAGTGGTTTAAGTTAAGAGGAAATGGCCTCAAATTGCACCAGGGGAGGTTTAGATTAGATATTAGGAAACATTTCTTCATGGAAGGGGTTGTAAAGCACTGGCACAGGCTGCCAAGGGTGGAGTCACCGTCCCTGGAGCGTTCAAAAAACGTGGATGTGGCGCTTGGGGACGTGGGGTAGTGGTGACCGTGGTGGTGCTGCTGGTTGATGCTTGGGCTTGATGATCTTAAAGGTCTTTTCCAACTTCACTGCTTCTCTGATCCTATGAAGTTGCTGTCACCCTTTAGCCACGTTCTGCTGCTGTCTGAAATTCCTTAAAAAGCAGCACAAGGAATTGCCAACTCCTCTTCAGTGTGATGATCACCTGCAAGTGTTACATCCTTGAGCAGCCCTAAACCTTGAGAGGTTTGGTTGTTCCTTGAGCCAAGGAATGGGTCACAGTTAAAGCTGAGCTTCCAAGCAGTTGGAGAGATTTGGTCTTGTGCTGCTCCCAGGCTGCTTTGGGATAAGGTATTATCATCCCAGTGGGGAGCAAGGGTTTTCTGGGACTCAGCCCTGGATTTAAGGAATGGGAGCTTTGTTTTGGGTTCTGCAGTGAAGGAAAACTTTGCTCAATCCAGAAAGTGCAGAGTGAGAGTGGCCTTGGAAGTGTGGGACAAGGGGGCTTTTAAGGGCTTTGTTGCAATTTCTTGTTCTTCTCAGCAGAAATCCTCCAAGCATAAGAAGAAAAAGCACAAGAAAGAGAAAGAGGAGAAATCCAAGGATAAAAAGAAATCCAAAAAGAAGAGTCACCACAGCGAGGAGGAGCCCCCGGGGTCGGTGCAGAACGGAACACTAGAGGATGAGCCACTGCCAGTGAGTAGCTGTGCCCTGGCACAGGGCACCAGCAGGGCTGGGCTGCTGGGGAGGAGGGAGAGGGAGCCCCTTTGCAGAGAAGTTACTTACACTGGGACACTGATTTTTCTCTCTTGTTTTTCAGCCCATGTCCAGTTACCGCCTTCTTGCTGAAAATCCATTCATTAAAATGGTGAGTTTTGTTCCAGATGTCTCCTCTTTGTGTTCCCTAAGAACAGAGGGGGTACCCTGGGGATGGTGTGGTGACTTCATGTAGCTGAGGAACTGTTTAAATCCCAGGAGGCAGAACTATAACAATTTCCATCCCTTTGGGTGTCCCACTTTAGTTTCTAAGTTGATATTTTCCCACCACATAGCTCAGCAGCAGTGTGTGTTCATTACCCTCTAGCTGTGCAGATTCCCTCCTTTTGAGCCTTGTTTTATCCTGGTGCTGGGTTCTGCTCCTTGGAGTCTCTGAACCTTTCCTGTGACACTTTTCCCTTCATTTGCAGACCTATGACATCCAAGGAAACCTCCAGAACGACAGTCAAGTGACTGTGTCTGTCATCTTTGAGAACAAAAGCACTAGCTTCCTTAAGAGCATGGAACTAAATGTCCTGGACTCTCTCAACACTAAAATGCTCCGACCAGAAGGATCCTCAGTCCACGATGGGATTCCTGTGCCCTTCCAGCTCCCCCCTGGTAGGCTTTGCACGGGGTTCTTGGACTGTGGCTGGCCCTGCACTGCCCTCCTGTGGGAAGAATGGTTTGAACTTCCTGCTGTTTGCCTAAAAAACCTTGTCTCTGCCTGGCTGGCTTTGCCACAGTTCCCTGGAGAGGATAAAGCTTCTCAGAGCGTGGCTGTGACACAGGTGGTTCTGTGCAGCAAGAGCAAAGCCTTAATTTAGGGCTGGGAGTCCCAAGAGTCCCAGTTCTTTCTCCAGGTGCCTGCAGGCTGGCACCCCTTGGACTACAAAACCCCAACATTCATGAGGAGTTTGCTATGAGATTTAAAATCAAACCAAGTTAGAGGTTTATGGACCATTAGAATCCACTCTGGATTTATTCTGGAGCTGTTTGTCCCGCTGTTTCAGTGGCAGAGGCCTCATGCAGTGAAGGTTTGTGTGAGGATGTGTAAGGAGGGGAGCTGAGCCCTTCAGGAGTGTTGAGACACAGAAATGAAGGACAGTGGCTTTGCACAGAGCACAGCAGAACAGCTGAAGTGCTGAACTTCCTTGGATTTCACTTCCTCAGCAGAGAGTTCATTTGAATACTGAAACAGCTCACAGAGAGCTCTGGTGGCCTCAGGGTGCATTTTGGTCCCCCATGGAAAGCAGTGGGGTATTTAATTTGGTTTTAATTCTATTCTTGACACAGACTTATATATTAAAAGGAAAATGTAGAAACATTAGAATTCAAATTAGCTCTGAAAGCTTTCTAATTTCCAGTTACACAAATAGTTTAAATGTGTGCCACTGTGACATACTCTGCCCAGGCACTTGCTCAATAACCTCTACCAAATGCTGTTTCCGAGAGACCCAAGTGCTGTAACACTGACTCACCACAGGAACTGTGTGTGGAACTCTCTTCCAACTACACAAAAAATTCCAAACTTGGTTCAAAAGCAGTCAGCACATAAATGAGTTTACTCTAACCATGACTTAGATCTGGGAGCCATGTTCTGACCTGACTTCTCCCTCTCCTCTCTCCACGCCAGGAATCTCTAATGAAGCCCAGTTTGTGTTTACCCTTCAGAGTATTATTATGGCTCAGAAGTTAAAAGGAACACTGTCCTTTATAGTCAAAGTAAGTGCAGCTCTCAACTGCTTCTGCTTCCTTTGGATCTGTGTCAGGGAGCTGGACCTGGGTGGGAAGTTGTGCTCTGGAGCTTTCTTTAGGCATCATTTCATCTCTGCTGCACCCCCCCTGTGCTGGGAGAGGAGTGTTGGCACAGGACATCTTGTGCAGAGGGTGTCCTCAGTGTCACTGCTGGCAGTGTGTGAGCAGGGCAGCCTGGGACAGGGGCCACACTGTCAGCTGGAGAATCCCTGCAGGGATCTGGGAAACATGGAACCAGGGGCTGTTGCTCCTCATCTCAGTTAGCCAGGCATCAGCTGGACACTGCTGCCTGCAACAAGGCTGGAGAGCAGTAATGAGGATTAATAGAGTTACTAAGGATGGAAACCAGAGCAAGAGTGAGGTTATCTGAAGGCATTGTTTGATGAGTATTGACTTGTGCAAGACTATGTGGGGCTTTGATCTTATTTCAGTACAATTAATGAAGGAGCTGCATGAGCAGCTCAGAGGAAGTGAACAGAGACAGTTGTGGCTACTCCTGAGTCAGACATTATCTCTATTTTAAGAGTTTCTTAAAAATAGCAGGCTAGTCCTATTTTCAGTATCTAAGAATCTGGGAGATACTAATTTGTGATTTTGCTCAGAAAATAATGAGCTGTAAGACCACATCCCCGAGTGTTAGTTTAAACTCAGTCTGCTCAGTTTGTTCCAGCAGAGTGCAGGCAGAACCTGCAGCCAGTTGTGCCTTACCTGTGCCAGCCCAGCTGCCCAAATCCATGAGTGGGCTGATGTTTTAGTGGGATGGTTGTTCCCAGACTGATCCTTCAGGCCCAGCTGGGGGATTTCAGAGGGAACTGAGCCCTGCAGTCCTCGTTGGTGCCTGGTAGGTGGGAGTGGTGCCTCCTCTTGCTGCCTCAGGGCTCCCATTCATCTCCTTTCCTCTGACCTGTTGCAGAATGATGAAGGTTCAACCCATGAAAAACTAGATTTCAAATTGCACTTCAGTTGTGCTTCATACTTGATCACCACGCCTTGCTATAGGTAAGTGCTGCCCCCGGGGCTGAGCTGGGCTCTGCCTGTCCTGGGGGCTTTGTCCCAGCTCAGTGTCCTGGGTGGTGTTTGATACCTTAGATTGTGTCCAGTGGCTGTGAGGAGGGAGCTCTGTGCCCTGTGTGGCAGGGGCGGCTCTGGTTGAGGTCAGGATGCTCCAGAGGAGTCTGGAGTGTGCTTCCCATATTTGCTGCAAACCCATTTTCCTAGAGCTTGGTGGTACTGAGACTTCTCCATCGTGCCATGTCTCCGTGGGACTAGTGGGGAGTGTTCCCCTTGCATTTCTGCTGAAGTGTTTCCTTCCTCCCTGTTTTGCAGTGATGCTTTTGCCAAGCTCCTGGAGTCTGGAGATCTTCACATGAGTTCTATTAAAGTAGATGGAATTAGCATTTCTTTCCAGCATCTACTGGCAAAGATCTGTTTTCATCATCATTTTTCAGGTGAGTGTTCCTGGATGCAGAACCTTCTGCAAAGCTCCATATCCTAAAATCTCTGCTGTGCTTGGCAAGCACAACACTCCATGGCCTCAGCAACCACAGGAGCAGGTGATGGCCAGATTAAATAAACTTGGGAGATGAGTTTTTTCCAGTTTTTTAATACTCAAAGCAGGCAGTGTTCTTCAAAAGGGACTCTCCTTCTGTCCCTGGGGCTTTCCTGCAGCCCAGCGAGGCATGTGACAGGTATCACATGTGTGATCACAGGCTGTGAGTGCTCCCTGGAGTGGAGGGTGGGTTTGATCTTCAGGGCTTCAGTTCAGTGAGGGAGAGCCCCAGCCATCCAGGTTTGGATTTATTAATTAAAACACAAGGGCGGGCTGAAGCAAAACAACAGGCTGTTTCATCGTGCTCTGGTGTTTGCACTAGACATTGCCTCACTGGAAGTGTTTCTGGGGAAGAAATCTGCATTCTGAGCAGTGTTTGTGCCTTAGGAGACAAATGAGTCACCTCGTTATTGTGAAATGTCCCAGCCAGAAGCCAGGAGGAGCCAGGCACATCTTAACCCCGACTTCCTCCTCCCCTCTGCAGCAGCTCCTGTTCCTCAGGCCAGGCAGAGCAGTGGGAGGGAAGCAAGGCTTGTGTTAAAATTGTCCCACTGACTGGAATTCCTGTTCCTTTGCAGTTGTGGAACGTGTTGATTCCTGTGCATCCATGTACAGCCGTTCTATCCAGGGCCATCACGTCTGCCTACTGGTAAAAAAGGTGAGAGAAGCCAAATCTGCAGCTTTCCCTCTCTTCCACTGCCTCTTCCCTGAGCTTGGGAACAAAATTATCCCAGCGTGGAAGAGGAGCTGATGGATTTTTTTCCTTTTTCTTTTTTCCTTTCCAAGGGAGAGAACTCAGTATCCATAGATGGGAAATGTAACGATTCCACCCTGCTTAGCAACTTGTTGGACGAGATGAAAGAGACATTGTCCAAGTGCTGACTCTCCCCTCTCCCATGTTCCAAGGCCAGGAACACAGCCTTGTGTAAAGCCGGGCAGACCCCAGTGTTCAGTTGCTCCCTCGTACGCATGTACTACCCTGAGGCACGTGCTTTCCCTTCCCTCCACCTTCCCTTGCAGTTTAGACATTTCCAGGCTGTATGTTACCTTTTTATTTCACAACTTTTTACAAACCGTGGTGTTAACCCTTTCTAGCCCAAAGAGATCCTGGTGACATGACTGGAGGAGGGAGGGGAGGGAGGGAGGGGAGGGCACTATTTATTCAGCAGCTCATGATGATCCCATGACCTTCCATCTGCATGGGACGAGGGATGAGCAGGACTTTATCACCAGTGGCACAGTCTGTTGCTTGTGCTCATGCCAGGGAAGGTTGACTGAATCCTTAGCCATGGAATATTCAGGGCTGCTGTAGTTGATGTATATTTCTAGCAGAGGCTGGTGCTGGACCTGAAGGCCTCTTTTTTGTTTTGGTTTTTTTTTATATATATATATATATGATTTATTATTATTATTATCTCAAGATCTATTGTGATCAGCATATAAACATCCTCCATCTCCTTGAGCTAATCCAAAGGAGCCCTGTGAGAGCTGGGATGTTTGAGTTTGTCTATAGTAGTTGCCTTGAGCCTTAACCTTCTTTTAGTGACAGCTGGAAGAGTCGAGAGCGGGAGCATGAGGTGGGCTGAAGTGTTGCTGTTTGGTCTCTGCTCCCGGGCCTGCCCCACACACAGAGTCTGTCAGGCCTGTCCCCTCTGAGCTGGCTCTGCTGATGGGTTTGATGAGTCCACTTCGATTTCACATTCCTGAACAGTGAAGCTGTAGCAAGAAACTGGAACTCCAAAGGGGTCTGTTCCTGTGCTGTTATCCTTCTGCTCCCGGCCGAGGTTCACCATGGCCAGGTCAGGGAAACCCCTCGTGCTCAGCGTGCAGGTACAGCCCTGGCCTCCCTCTGGGCTCTGCAGCCAGCTGTCCCAGTGTCCCCACAGTGTCCCCACAGTGTCCCCACAGTGTCCCCACAGTGTCCCCCCAGTGTCCCCCGGCCCTGTCCTCCCACCAGTGGGAGCAGATTTGGCAGAGCCCTCCCTGCCCCGGGGCAGGAGAGAGGGATGGGTTGGGAGCCCCCCTCCCAGACAGGATGCAGGAAGGAGGGGGGATGAGGAGCTGCTCTCCCTGCTGGGGTGCAGGAGGGGATGGAGGTGAGTGAGGATCCCCTCTCCCTGCCTTGGGTGCAGGAGGGAAGGGGGTTGATTGGGATCCCCTCTCCCAGTGCAGGATGGGGTGGGGGTGAGGAGCTGCAGATTTGGCTCTGCAGAAGGTTGCCTTAGAGGGAAGAAGGAGGGTCTGAAGTAAAGCCCATTCTGCACCATTGAAATCTTGTGGAGTCACCACTGGAAGGGGATGTCCCTGTCCTGCAGGGATGCTCAGCTGATGTCCTTCTCCAACATCCCTTGCTTTCAATTTCTTTTTTTATCCCCCCCATTTTTTCCCTCGCTGTTCCACACCCAGCAAATGGAGAACTCCTGGAATGGTTTTGTTCAAGGCACAGCTCGGGAGGGGTTTGCTCTCCAGGAAGGTGCCCAGGGCAGAGCTGGGTGGGTCTGCACATCTCCAGCACCACCACCACCACTCCTAAAAACCCCAAACCCCACGCAGGGAGCAGGATGAGGTGTTGATCTTATCCCTTGGGCGATGTCCTGTGCTTTACACATGTCTTGTGCTCTTCACACTCTTCCCCCAGGAGGGATTTTGGCCGAGGCTCTGCTCTGGTGCTCGGGGTTCATGGCCAGGCCCAGCTCTGGGTCTGACCGTGCTGCTGGGCCATGGAGGGTTTGGTTTTGGTCAGCCTCCCTTGGTTAGCCAGTTGTGTATTAGAAACTGAACATATTAAAATTGTCTTAAAGGATAATGTTCCTCAATTAGTGGTTCTTTTGTTTTTGGTTTTTTTTTTTAAATCCATGGATGAAAACTGTCACTTTAGCATGTAGAGTCTCTTACAGAATCCTGTGCAGTGATTCTAGAATTTTGAAACTGTATGATGTGTTACATTCACAAATTTATTTGCTATCAACATTCCCGTAAAAAAGAAAAAAAAAAGATAAAGGAAACAACATACCACAAGCTGCTGTAATGATTTTGTGTCAAGATGATCCAATAAACTTTCAAAACAAAGTTGAATTTTTTGGCTTTGTAAGTGGTCCTTTTATAAGACCCTTCCAGTTTGGATGGACCCAAAACCAGGATGTGGGTTTGCCCCAGCCCTGAATGCAGTGATGGAGGTGAGTGAGGATCCCCTCTCCCTGCCTTGGGTGCAGGGTTAGGTTTAGGGTTAGGGAGTTTCCTAAAGCTCCTTGCCTTCCAAAAGGAGATGAGGAATCCCTACCACCAGCCCTTTGGAAGGCCCTGTCACTAATGTGAAATTACAGGAAAAAGTAATTCAGGCAATCTCAGTTAAAGCTGCATTAATTGTTCTGGTTTTTGGATCGTGGCAGCAGCTAAAATCCAATATTTGGGAAAATGGGAGCTCTGCTCTTAATGAGGCCAGAAATGGGCTCCTTCTGTCTCTGCCCCTTGGCCCCAGTGACATTGGTGACATTGAGATGAGGGTCAGGGCCCTGTCCTGCCACAGCAGGAATGAGGCCTTGGCTTTGCTGGTGCTCCAGAGGTTTCCAGTCCAACCAGAACCTGGGAGAACCATCCTGGCACAGAAATTCCCTGGGGCCGAGTCAGGAGCCCCCAGCTCTGCCCCAGCAGAGCCCAGGGACTTGCTGGCTGTTCCTGGCAGAGGAGGGATCCAGGTCCTCTGCTCCAGTGTCCTGGGACAGATCCATGGCTGGGGGCTGCAGGGAGGGGGCAGAGCAGGGACCAGGCTCTGCTCTGGGATGTTGAGCAATAGGACAAGAGGAACGGGCAGGAACTGCAGCACAGGAAATTCCACCTGGACATGGGAAGAACTTTGCTCTGCAGGTGCCCAAGCACTGGCACAGCTGCCCAGGGAAGTGGTGGAGTCTCCCTCAGTGGAGCTATTCCAGAGCCACCTGGACACAATCCTGAGTGCTCAGGGAGGGAGGCTGGGCCAGGTGAGCTCCAATGCTCCCTTCCACCTTCAATTCCATGATCCTGGACCAGGCTGGAGCTGGCAGTGCCCCTGGCACACAGGCTCTGC
>NW_021938861.1:310936-312207 GCF_001715985.3 Manacus vitellinus
TGCAGGATCAGGGGAGGGGAGGGGGCTCTGCTGGCTCTGGGGAACAGCTCTGCTGTTGTCACCTCCTGTCCTGGGGCTTCCCAGGGATCTCCCACTGCAGTTTGACCCCCTGGTCCTGAGTGGGTGAGAAATTCCCTTTGAACCACCCCTGGTTCTGCTGCTTCTCTTTTTTATGACCCCAAAGTCCAGGGCCGGGCCTTCCCAACCTTCTTTTAATTTTTCCTTTGGATTTCAGAGTGTTTGGGCCTTTTCCAGGGCTCGTCTTGTCCTTCCAACCCCCCCCCCGGGCTCTGTCCCAGCTCCACCGATTTCCATGGATCGTTAATCCCAGGGAAGGGCTCAGGGGGACACCAGGGGGCCCTGAGAATCCCTGGGCTGGCCCTGCTCCCAAAAACCCACAAATAATGAATAAAGGGGAATAAAAGAGAATAAATAAAACAGAATAAAAGGATAGAAATAAGCAGAATGGAATAAAATTAAAAATAATAAAAAGAAGAAAATAATACATGTATTAATAGAAGAAAATAAAATAGAATAAGGGAAATGAAATAGAGGAAAGGGAAATAAGTAGAATGGAATAAAAGGAAAAATAAAAAAAGAAGAAAAAATAAATAGAAGAAAAGGAAATAAATAAAATAGAATAAAATAAGTAGAATTGAATAAAATAAAAAATAAAAAGAAGAAAATAATACATATATTAATAGAAGAAAGAGAAATAGAATAAGGTAAATAAAAAAGAAGAAAAGGAAATAAAGGAAATAAAGATAATGAACTAAAAGGGAAAATAAAAAAGAAATTAATAAATAAAATAGAATAAAATATAATAAATATATTTGAATAAGAGGAAAAATAATAAAAATAAGTAATAAATTTATAAACAGAATAAAAGGAAATAAAGTAGATAAAATAGGAGAAAAGGAAATAAATAGAATGGAATAAAAGAAAAAATAAATAAACAGAATAAAATAAAATAAAATAAAAATAAAATAACAAGAAAAAGAAATAAAGGAAAGAAAATATAATGGAAAACAAAACCAACTAGAAACGAAAAAAAAATAGAATAAAAGAAATAGGAAATAAATAGGAAATAAATAGGAAATACAGTAAGACAGAATAAAATAAAATAGATAAATAAGATCAAATACAATAAAATAAAATTAAATGAAATAAAATATTGGAATAGAAAATAAAATATGGAATAGCAAATAAAATATAAAATATTGGACTAGAAAATAAATAAAAATAAAATATTGGAATAAATAAAATATTGG
>NW_021938861.1:313012-315756 GCF_001715985.3 Manacus vitellinus
CGCCGCATCCACGCGCTGGTCTTTAATTATTTGTGTTAATTATTTGTGTTTCCCTGGGCGGGAGGCGATGGCGAGCGAGGGGCCAGAGCCCCCTCGGAGCCCCCCGGGCAGGGGGATCACGGTATGGATTAGGGTGTGGATCTGCCTGTCCTGGAGGAGAAACCCCTTGGATGTGACGCCGCAGGGACATCCCCGAGCAGAGCCCTGGCTGGGTCGGGTGGGGGGTTCGCCTGCTGCAGGATTCACGAGCAACCCAAAAATTCATAATGAGGAAAAAACGAACATCACAGAGGGCGAAGGGTTTGCTGGCACAACCCTGAAGTTACAGTCTGTAACTTCCTATTTTATCCCACCTCTTCCCCCTTGACCTCCTGCAGCCCAGCTAATGCCTGTTTCTGCTGTAGGCAGAGGCTTAGCCCTGAAGTTTAAACTCCTTAAGCTCTGAACTGCTCAGGGAATGAAGAATTTTCCACTTTTTTTCAGATCATGGTGAGCCACAGCTCAGCTGTCAAGAGGGAGAGCTCATGAGGAGAACTTGAAAGCAGACTCTTGTTCTGCTTCTGTCTCTTGCTGTGGGCTCAGGAATGGTGATCTTACAGAGCTGTCTCTGCTCTGATCTGCAGTACAGAGAGCTCAGCTCCTCCAAAGAAACCTGTGTGAGAGGGACAGGCAAGAGGAAAGGGCAGGAAGTTCTCCAGAGGGAGAGAAAAAGGGATCTGAAGTTGTCCAGTATAGATGTTTAGGAAAACCATCTCTGTCAGGGGCCCTGCTGCCAGTGAAAGGCAGAATTCCCTTCTCCAGATGCTTGGAGCTGCAGAGTGGCCACACCTTCTCGATTTCCATCCTTTTTTTTGGTTTAAAACCCATTTTCTGGTCTGGGAATCTTCTGCCAAGCCACGGGGCAGGGAGGGATCTTTTCTGGGAGATGTGAAACTTCCCCAGCCACCTGTTTATGGCAGTCCCCAGGGCTTTGTCCTTGCACTCTGCTTCCTCTCCCAGCTTTGGGCTCCCACCCAGCTCCCTGTTTGCCTGTTGCTGATCCCTGGACTGTGTATTCCATGTTTCATCTTCACTTTCTGTCTTAGTCACCTGTGTGTGAGGTGAACCTGGGGAGGAGGGTGAGCTCACGACTCTTAAATCCCCAGAAGGGGAGGAGAGGGGCGCTGGGAGTTGGTGGTGTGGTGGCAAAAGCTGGAGCTGTTGTTGACACGGAGGAGCTGAGTCCAGGTGCTGAGCAGGGAGCTGGTTCCCTGTGCCTGGCTCACCTGGAGCCCCTGGGATGCTCTGTGGGACACGTGGGCTTGTGCAGTGAACTGTGCCACTATCAGACATGGGAACGGGCTTGGCCGAGGCTTGGGGAGCTTGGAGTGTACTCAGCATCCTGAGCAAAGTTCTTCCTGACTCCAGCAGCCTCTGGAGCTCTTTGCCAGCTGCTTCCTTGTCCCCATGTAATGTGACCCTTCCACTGATGGGATGGGAAGTACCATCTGCACTAGAATGGGGTGATTTAGTCCCATTTTGGAGGTCAGACTGGCCTGGTCTGTGCCATTCTTGGTCACTCCTTCTCCTCTGGAAGGACTGGGGATCTCCATGGCCACAGTGCACAGAAGGAAAATGTCCCTTGTGAGCAGTGGAAGTGTCTGGGGTCAGAGCAGAGAGGCTGCAAAACCTTCCCAGTCCTTCCCACAGTGTTCAGGTCTGAATTGCCTTCAACTTCTGAGTTTTAATTTCTTGTGAGGCAGGGAGGTATTCTGTGATTCTTGAGCCACAAATGCTGCTGTAAGTGGCTCCAGAACCAGCTTTGCTGGAGGTTTAGCAGCTTATCTTTAGGAATACGTAATATCCAGCTAATGCTGTCAGTGAAGAGTGCACCTTAGGCTGTGCCTTTATCCTGCTTTTTCCAGGTGCCCCTGGGAGGCAGAGTTATCCCTGAGGCCTGGTGTGCTCTGCTGCCTGCTCCCCTCTGGAGCTGGAGCTGTGCTGGAAGTGCTGCTCTGCTCCTGGTGGATTTGGGGGGATTGTTGCTCTGGGTACCTGAAGCAGGAGGGAGGACAGAGGCAGCGAAGGCCAGAAAAACCCAGCAAAGCAACACTTTGCCAGAGCAAAAAATCCCTCCCCCTGTGACAGCTCTGACTTCCTGCAGAAGGCCTGGCTGAGCTCCAGGGGCTGTTGTTGTTGAGTCAGTGTGAGACGAGTGCTCCTGTGTGTGCCCTGTGCTGATTGCAGGGCAGCCCCTGGGACAGAGGGTGAGCCAGAGCCCTCCCAAACGTGGTGCAGGTGGAAGCTGGTCCCATGGCTGCAATGGAAGGCACTGTGACTCTTTTTTGCAGGCCTCTCTTGGAGCTGCCTTTGCCTCCTCCTCCTTCCTCTCGCTGTGGCAGGAGGTCCTATGATGTGGTTGGTGTTGAGGTGATCTCCGGCTCCACATCCGTGGGCTCATTCCATGCCTGGAGCTTTGCTGATGTGTCGGGTTACTGCTGTATCCCAAGGGGAAGAGAGGCCTCGTGGGCCTCATCTCGGGGAGAAACAATCCTGCTGTTCATCCAAACGCGTGACACTGGCGTGGGGACAGGGAGCGTTTGTCCGTGGGATTATGCATGATCTGGGAAAGACTGGCTGTTTGGCCAGCTCGTGCTCCAGCTCAGCCCTGGGGAGATCCCACACTCCCTGGGACCCCAGGGGGAGATCCCACACTCCCTGGGACCCCAGGGGGAGATCCCACACTCCCTGGGACCCCAGGGGGA
>NW_021938861.1:315801-320085 GCF_001715985.3 Manacus vitellinus
CACTCCCTGGGACCCCAGGGGGAGATCCCACACTCCCTGGGACCCCAGGGGGAGATCCCACACTCCCTGGGACCCCAGGGGGAGATCCCACACTCTCTGGGACCCCAGAGTGGCTGTTAAAATAGTTCCATTTGCCGTAGTCATTTTTATCCTCCTAATGCAAAATTTGTGCTCCAAACTGGTGTTACCTTTCACTTGGGTGGGGGCAGATCCCAGAGTCAGAGGAGATGGAACTGCTGCTGGCTCCAGAATATCCCTGTGCAGTGAGGATGGTTCTGTGGAGCCTGCAGAAGCAGGGAGAGCCAAGCAGCTCAGCTGGGACTCAAACACCAGAGTGCCCTGACAGCCCTGTGGTGGGACAGCAAGGGGTCTTCCCAAAGGAGCAGGCCTGGGACCTGGGAAAGAGGGAGCTGCCCCTGGCATGCTTTATCCCAGAGACATTTGTGTGTGGAGTCATGACCCAGCCTGTCAGCTCGCACAGCCCTGCAGGGATCACTCTGCCCCCACACGCAGCCCCGGCCCGCCGGGCTCCGTGGAGCCCTTCCAGGGGCTCTGACATTGCCAGGGATGCAGATGGCACGGCAGAGGCAGCAGAGCTGGCCCTGGCTCACTGACACCCGGGCTCCCTGCAGTCTCTGCTGCTCCACGGGAACAGCTTGGGATTGCAGCATCTGCTGCCTGACCTTCCCCTTGTGGGAGGGGAACCAGGAGGGGACCTTTTGCAGAACTTACTTTTGTCCCCTCTGTGGCTGCAGGGAGGAAAGCCAGGAGGCTGGAAATTCAATGTTCCTGCCTTCCCTCTCTGCTGCCAGGCAGGGTTATCCAGCCTCTCTGGCACTTGCTCCCTCAGCATCCCCTTGCAGTGTGAGCTGTGTCATCCATAACGTCCCTCCTGCCATTACCCATGGTCTGGATCCAAATCCTGAGCTCAGAGCCAAGCAGTCAACTCCCTGTTCCTCCATCTACCTGGGCTCTGCCAGAGCTGCTGCCCTCAGCTCCACTGGATCTTCTGCAATCCCAGCTATGGCTTCATTTAACAGGGCTTTTCCCTTTGTTCCATTAACTACCTTGACTTTGGAATTGGCTGGAGTGCTCAGCCTTGCAGGGGCAAGGAAGATGCCAGTTAAAGCCCAGCATAACTTTTTTGTCTTTTATTGTGCTCTTTTTCTCATGCAGATGGGCTCTGCCTCTGTATGGCTTAGGGGCATGAAAAGAACCTGTCCTGCTCCTGGAAAGCCAGCCTCTTTCCTTCCAAACCAGCCTCTTTCCTTCCAAACCAGCCTCTTTCCTTCCAAACCAGCCTCTTTCCTTCCAAACCAGCCTCTTTCCTTCTCCTAAGCCAGCCTCTTTCCTGGAAGGGCCAGGAGATGTGGGAAGTGGCCGGAGAATTGATGTCTCTGCAGTTTCTTACTTGGGAATTTCCAAATTGTGCAGCAGATTGGAATCTCTGGGCCTGGGGGTGGCTGGGACTGGCAGGACTTTTCTTAAAGCTGACTCTGGTGAAACACAAAAGGCTCTTTGTTTGCCCAGACCTTGGGAATTCAGCATTTCCAATGTGCCAGTTCGGAATGGCTCTGGTTTTGTTGTGAAGGCTGCTGCTGAAGCAGATTCCAAAAGAAAAATGTGGATGTTGTCCTGCAGAGCAACAGAATTAAGGGGCTGGTGTCATCCCAGCCTGGGGCTGGAGGTGCAGCTGAATCCGAGCTGCTCCTTCTCCAGTAACTTCCAGCAGCTTCTGGGACAGAGCATGGAGAATGGAAAAGGAAGGTGATACCGAGGGTAACACCATGCCTGGCTGTCCTGCAGCAGCATGGAGCCATCCTGCAGGAGCAAAGCCAGCTTGCAGAGGGGAAGGATTAGCTTTTGGGAAAACATTGGCAGCTCCCTGGGCCGGGAGGCTGGAGGTGGTGCCAGACAGGAAGCGGCTGACGTGGAAGTGCCGGCTGGCCGGGATTATGAATGGCCAGGCGTGTCTGCAGCCACACGCAGCCCTCCTCTCCTGCCTTGCCCTGCCCGAGGTAAGCACAGGGGAGACCTTTGCTCCTCATATCACAGATCCATCCGAGGGAGCAGCTGGAAGCCTCGCCCCAGAAGGACAGGCGCTGTTTGGTTGCCAGGCTGGCTCCAGGGACTGCCATCAGTGCCACCCAGCCCGGCCCCTGGAGTCCTTCTGCTCCCTGCTCTCCGCAGTGAAATCTCTCTTTGATCGTAGCAAACCAGGATCATCCTGTCCCGAGACACTGAGCTAGTGCAGAACAGCCACGGGAGGGGATTTGTGAAAGGAGAGGTGTGGAATTATGGAAAAAATGTGCCTGTGCGTCCCTGGTGTTCTGTGCGAGCTGCCTCTTTGGAGCTGCTTTTCTTCTTGGCCTCACTCTGTGAACTGAAGTTTTCACTCAAGTGCTCAGTGCACCCGAGAGATTGGGGCTGCTTTGTGAAACCCGCGGGCTTTTGTGTCCTGTGTTGGGAACTCTGGCCTGAGCAACGGGGTTAAGGACACTGGGAATGGCTCGGAAGTGGGATCGTCCCCTCTCCTCCGTGGGGACACAGGGGCTGTCACAGGCTCCTCACCCACGGGTGCAGTTAAAAGCAGCTGGACTTGGTGTCATCTCCCGGGAAAGGAAACCGGAGAGGTCCCTGATTTTGGGAGCCGCGTTGGGCTGAGCTGCAGGGCCGCGGCACCAGGAGGCAGCAGGATGTGGCCGCCCGGCGCTGGGGTCACGGGGAGGGAAGTGGCCTCGTGTCTGACCCCTCCCCAGCTGCCGGAGCCTCCGGATTGGGGCCGCCCATCAAAGGGGGATCTTTTTCCCCCCTCTTTTGAAAAAGGAAGCTCGGCCTCGGTGCCTGCCAGTGCTCACAGAGGGCCAGAGACGGGCTGAGTGATTGCAAGGGTGACCTGCCGAGGCCAGGAACGCAGGTAGGAGCTTGCTGACTGCTGCCTTGCTGCTTTTTTCCCCCTGGCTTGCTGCTTTTCCCTGGCTGTTGTTGAACCCCTGCGTGGTGCCGAGGGGCGTTGCTTGGCAGGCGCTGACGGAGCAGTCATGGGACTCCTGAAGTCCTTTTCGGGCCAGTCTGCCTCTGTGGGGAGGGCAGGATCCAGCAGGAATGCTGCTGGCTCCTGGAAAGCCTCGGGATGGCTCCAGCAGGACCCAAGTGGAGGCTATTTCTAGGTGTTTTGAAGGAGTTGACTCTCTTCCCTTTTCCAGGCTCTGAGCTGCCTGTAAAAGTGACCAAGGGGTGGGAAGCAGCTTCCTGGGCTTTCTCTGCCCAGAGCTGGTGCTGGAGCTGGGCAGCTCCATGTGATCCCCCATTCCTGGTGGGGGAAGAGGAACGGCAGGGCAATGCCAACAGCCCTGGCTCACCGTCAGCAAACCTGGAGCTGCAGGAGCAGGGAGAAAAGGGATTTTTGGGAAGGGAAGGGAGGGCCAGATCTTAACACCCTGGGCAGGCACATCCAGCATAGGAGGAGCTGCCCCTGCTGTGTCCCTGGGAGGAGCTGGGGGTGTGTTTGTGCCCAGACAGCCCCTGGCAGGGGCTCCCTGCAGGGCTCTGTGATCTGGAGCCATGGCCAAGGTCCTCTGGAGCACCTGACGGGGCTGTGATCTTGGCTGGCTGGAAGGAGGAGTCAACTAAATCACCTGAGGTTTGTTTGGGAGCGGGGAGTGGTTTTTCCCCTCACCTTTGAAGCTTGCTGATACCATCCAGGTGCTTTGCATGTCCCACTTCCCAGTTGTCCCTAACTTTCCTTTCCCTCTTGTTCAGAGGCAGTGTCACTGCTGCCCGGGCTGTGACTCCTGCCTGTGGAAGTAGGTGTTGTACAGATGATATCATCTCCAAGCAATGTCAGAGATGCTTTGGTGTCTGTGCCTCTTTAGTTTTGTTTTTTTTTTCCTAGAGCTGAGTCTTTCTTTTAGCTCAGTTGCAGTCACAGACCATAATTAAATAGGCTGCATCTGCTTGAAGTCTCAGCCACTCATTTTGCTAATGCTTCACACAGATGCTGAATCGTCTGAGAGACAATTGCTGCTGTGTCCAGCTCCCCAGTTCTCATGGATGATGTGTCCATAGGATGAGGAATTTGTTTATAGGACAAATACTGCCTCCATACCAAATAAACTCTGCCCTGCAGAGAGACCCTGACAAGTGTGAGGGCTGGGCAGTCCCCAGCCCTGGGGTGTTTAACAAGGGCAGGTCCTGGATCCCTGTCCCTGGATGCAGGGACAGACTGGGGAATGAGAGGCTGGAGGGAAGGGCCCTGGGGGTCCTGGTCAGTGGCCAGTTGGA
>NW_021938861.1:321595-329174 GCF_001715985.3 Manacus vitellinus
CACCTCCCAGCCCGGGGGGATCTCCCTGAGCCACACTTTGGTTTCTCCCAGCACACGCTGTGGCCCGTGTTGCGACAGGAGTTTGGATCTCCCTGTTCCCGCACGGAAGAGGTCACTGAGCCCATTCCCGCAGGAAATGTCGAGCCTGTTCTTAGTGGGATGAACTGGAGTGGTTTGGGGTTTCTTCCTCGCTGTAATTAAATAAGAAAACAAGAGGCCTTGGCTTAAAGCTTTTTAATCTTTCTCCAGAGAAGAACTGCTGATTAGCACTGCGGCATCTGGTAGGGACAGGCTCGATTGCAGCGATGGCAGCCGTGACCTTGAGTTTGGGATCTTTTTCCCAACATTTGAGGACACTGTTTACCTATTGGAACAACACCATGGCTTCATATAAATCTAATCGAAATTCTGCTTGGGGAAAGGGGTTTGTTTGCTTGCTTGCCTATAAAATTATGACAACTTATTTGTGCTATTTAAGGCATCAGCTTAATTTCTGTTACTTTATTCATTTCTGTCCAGCACATATAAAACGATATTTTTGGTACACAAAGCTTTCTGCCTTAAGCCTCCATCAAAGAACAGCCTGACACAAATTCTGCAAGGGGCTGGATCTGGGAACAAAGGAGGTATAATTAGCTACAGATAAACAGAGCTGTGTTTCTCGTCAGCATCCCTTCAGATCTTAACTTGGGTCTCACCCTTGGAGCTGATTCTTCTCCACAGACTGGAAGAGGAAGATGAGCTTTCCCTCATCTTCCAGCTTTCAACTTGAAGTGAGCTAAACTGAAGTGAAAATGTGTTTCTGGTCTGTGTGCACCTGCAGCAGAGGCTGTGGCTGCTCTCAGGGCTGGTGTTATTTCAGGAGATTCGCTTTCCGGGTGCCTGAGCTGTGACTTCTTCTCGTTCCCCTCCACCCTGTGGTTCCTGTCTCTCGCACTTTCCCCGCCTGCCCCGGTGGCTGCTCTGGTGGAGGGTGTCTGGCAGCAGCTCTGAGCTGTGCTGTGGGTTGGCTGTGGTATGACCTGACCTTTTGGGTGGGTTTGTTCCCGAGGGGGGAAGCACAGGTGAAAAGTTGGATCCAGGTGAAACCCACGTGGGTTTTGGTGCATTGGAGCTGAGCAGGAGCTGAGCAAAGTTTCTCTTTGTGGGGTTGGGGCTCTTGGTGCAGTGATGTCAGGGTGAGTGGCTGTGGGGCCTGTTCTCTCCTTCCCACAGGGCATGTGTCAGGAGTTCTCTCAGGAGTGGCTCTGTTCAGCCCAGGTCACCCCGACAGCCGCTCTGCTCCAGCTGGGCTGGAAAGGGAAGGGAAGGGGGAGGAAGGAAAGCTGGCGTGAGCTCTGCTCCTCCTCAGATGTGGGGCGAGGGCCCAGATGGCATCCCAGATCTCTTCCTATGGGATTTAGACGAGGTTTCCTGTTGAGAGAGCTGCTCCTAATCGCTGCCCTTCTGTGCTGTGTTGCAGCTCAGGACCAGATGAGCAGAGGGAGGTTTCTCTGAAGATCAGAGTCGCCCCAGCCGTGCCCCGGGAAGCGGCGCGGCCTCCGGCTGTCCCCGCTGCGGGCCTGGAACAGCGAGAGGAGGAGGGAAGATGTCCCACGCTCTAAAGCAAGTGTTCAACAAAGACAAAACCTTCCGGCCCAAGCGCAAGTTCGAGCCGGGCACGCAGCGGTTCGAGCTGCACAAGAAGGCCCAGGCCTCGCTCAACGCCGGGCTGGACCTGAAGGTGGCCGTGCAGCTGCCCCCGGGCGAGGAGCAGAACGACTGGGTGGCCGTGCACGTCGTGGACTTCTTCAACCGCATCAACCTGATCTACGGCACCATCAGTGACTATTGCACCGAGCAGTCCTGCCCCGTCATGTCGGGGGGGCCCAAGTACGAGTACCGGTGGCAGGACGAGCACAAGTACCGCAAACCCACCGCCCTGTCGGCCCCCCAGTACATGAACCTGCTCATGGACTGGATCGAGGTGCAGATCAACAACGAGGACATCTTCCCCACTAACGTTGGTGAGTTGGGGTCCAGTGGCTGGCGGGGAGGGAGGTGGGTGCAGAGCCTTCTCCTGGAGCCCTCGGGTCCTGTTTCTGTTCAGGAGGTGCTGCAGAGCTGTTTCCTTCTGTGCTGCTCAGAGCAGCTCTTCCCAGCTCCTCTGCAGTGCTCAAGTACCCAGAGCTGCACCAGATCCCACTTGGAGTCATGGATACCTCGAGGAAAGCCAAGGCAGGCAGTGCAGACAGGAGGCTGCCCTTAGAGCACAGGCTTGGAGGCAGCTCTGGGGTGGCTCGTGCTCCTGTGGATCAGCTCTCCTGGAGCTCACTGCCAGCCTGGATCCAGGCTCTGCCTCACCTGGTGATGCTGCCACGTGCCAGTCAGCCTCTTTGTTGTTAGAGGCTGCTTTGGCTGCCTCTGCCCCTCCAGAGGGGTGGGATGCTGGCACAGGCCTGGAGGGAGGGGCCATGGAAAGGAGAATTTGGCCTAAGAGACCTCAGTCTGCATATCCAGGCACAGCTTCTCTGGATTCGGGACGGAGATTGCTGGGGTTTGTTTATTTTGTGTTGAAGGTGGGAGAATTCATTCCCTGAAGCGTCAGGTAAATCTGACTGAGCCCCTGCAGAGCTTCCATCTCTGGGGATGCAGGAGACAGGGTGCAGCAGAGCTCCCTCCCTCCTGCCCTGGGGTTTATCCCACTGGAGCTGTGACAGGATGCAGTTGGCCACTGCTTGGGGCACGTCTGCCACTCGAGCTCCTCCTCTGTGCCAAAATGCTGCTTCAGCTGGTGTGGGGTGGGCAGAGGGGGGAGGAGGGCAGTGAACAGCCAGTTTTGAGACACCAACCCCCTGCCCAGCAGTTCTGTGGCTGCCTGTGCAGGACCCTGGGGAGCACAGCGGGGGTGTTGGTTCTGTTCTGGAGGCAGGACGAGCTTCCCACAGCACGAGGGTTGGGGTTTTTTTTTTCAGTTGTTACTGTTTTCAGCTCAGCTTTTAACCAGATCCCTCCCCCTTGACACCGACTGAAACGTTGCAGCTCTGTCAGAGCACTGAAAGGGTTTAACTCATCCTCGTTCCTCCAGGAACAGCCCGTGTGGATTTTACACCCTGATATCCCACGGAGGTGCTGGATGGCCAAACCCCCCTGCTGTCAGGGCCTGGCCAAACACAGACCTGGTGCCTTTAAAGAGCACCTTAAAGGCTTTAATTTTTAACCAGAGACATATCAAAATAAGGGATAACTGTGTGGAGGTAACAACACCAACCCTTTCCTCCAGGAATTTGCTTGGTCATATCTGGTGTTTTGCACTGTTTGTATAAATATGTCAAACAGGAGTAGAGGAAAGCTCAGACTGGAACAGCTGCTGGGAATCTGGGCTCTGCTTTCAATCTCAGCAGTGCAGCTCTCTGTCACTTAAAAAATCCATGCTTGTGAAAAATCTGATCCAAAGGGAAGCAAAAAGGAGAGGGCAATGGACATTGCCAGGGACAGAAGCCCTTTTGTCTCAATCTGCCTGTTTTAGCAATTTATTTTAGCTCTGAGGAACCAGTTTTAACATGACTGAAGATTTCTCATGGCCATTCCTCCCTCCCAGGTACTCCCTTCCCCAAGAACTTCCTCCCAGTGGTGAAGAAGATCCTCTCCAGGCTCTTCCGGGTCTTTGTCCACGTCTACATCCACCACTTCGACAGGATCACCCAGATGGGCTCGGAGGCCCACGTGAACACCTGCTACAAGCACTTTTACTACTTTGTGAAAGAGTTCAATCTCATAGACACCAAGGAGCTGGAGCCCCTGGTGAGTGTCTGAGTGGGCTCAGGGTGCAGGGGAGGCTCTTGGGGTCTGCAGGGCAGGGCTGGGGGAGGCACAGAGCTCTCTGGTACCTTCTCAGGAGACCCCACCTCAAATCCTGGGGGCAGTTCTGGGCTCCTCACTCCAGGAAAGACATTGAGGGGCTGGAGCGTGTCCAGGGAAGGGAACAGAGCTGGGGAAGGGGCTGGAGCAGCAGGAGCAGCTGAGGGAGCTGGGGGGGCTCAGCCTGGAGAAAAGGAGGCTCAGGGGGGACCTTCTGGCTCTGCAACCCCCTGACAGGAGGGGGATTTGGGGGGGTCAGGCTCTGCTGCCAGGGAACAAGGGGCAGGAGGAGAGGGAACGGCCCCAAGTTGTGCCAGGGGAGGTTTAGATTGGATATTGGGGAAAATTCCTTCAAGGAAGGGGTGGTCAGGCTCTGAACAGGCTGCCCAGGGCAGTGGTGGAGTCACCACCCCTGGAAGTGTTCAACAGACGTGTGGATGTGGCCCTTGGGGACAGGGGTTAGTGGTGACACAGCAGTGCTGGGGGAATGGTTGGACTCGATGATCTTGGGGGTCTTTTCCAACCTTAATGGTCTCTACTAACCTGGTTGCCCAAATTCAGGACCAGTTGGCCCTGCACTTTGGCTGCCAGCAAACTGGGAGTCAGGACAGGCAGGGCTGGGGGTGGTTGTTCTCCAGCACCTCCTCCCACTCCCAGCAGCTGTTTGCCTGTTTGTGGGCCCTGTGTGATCCCAGCACTGCCAGCCATCTGGACACAGATGGATCAACCCCCTGGGGTGTCCTGGGAATGGGGGGGGGAGCACAGCCCTGCCCATCCTGGAGCTCTGGGCAGCAGTGTCACCCCACACCTGAGAAGGGGACTGCCAACTAAACACAGGGCAGGTTTTTCCATCCACCCCCTCACCTGGATCCTCCTTCACCCCTTGCCTTCTCTGTCCCTTTGGCAGAAGGAAATGACCTCCCGGATGTGCCACTGAGCTCTGACCTTCCTGCTCCCACCCCGGCGCCTCCTCCCAGGGCTCAGCCCCACTCCCGGCCTGGAGACGTGGTTCAAGGGGACAACAGAGACGTTTTCTTAAAGAAATTATATATTTTTAATGAGTTTCAATGTAAAACTGTGATATTGCAGGAATATTTTTTTAAAGATGCTCTAGATTAACTAGTTTTTTATAGTAATTTCTATAAAAAAAAAGAGAAAATATTTTGAGGGCCGTTTGATGGGAGTGTCCGCTCTTGGAGAGGGGAAGGGCTGCCCTGAGCTGCCCCTGCCCTGTGCCCCGAGTGAGCTGAGCCAGGTGCTGCAGGCAGAGCTGGGTGTGGAGCTGGTGCTGCCATGGGAGCGGTGCTTCCCTCGGGACACCCCTGCAGGCAGGCTGCCTGGGCACTGGGGAGGGAGTGCTGGGGTACCCCGGTCCCCAGGGTGCTCCCTGGTCCCAGCACCTCTTCCACTGGCCATGAGTCCAGTTTGGGGCAGAGCTGCTTTGTGCCCCCGTGCCCAGGGCTTGGCCCTGCCTGTGTTCCCTTCAGGCCAGCTGGGAGCGGGGTTTTTCCTGTGGTTGCTGCTGCTGGAGTCAGCACTGCTGGAATCTGCCCTGCTCCCCTGCAGGAGCAGCTGAACAAGACAACAGCAGCCACCTGGATGATAGAAGGAGAAGAAGAAAATATTAAAGCAAAAATATTGTGGTCTAAGCTCTCCAGCCAGGCAGATGTTTCCTTATCTCCCCACACCCCCCGTGTGACTGCTCCCAGCCAGAGAACAGCCCTGCTGCAAGCAGCTTTCCAGCCTGACCTTGGGATTCCTTTCACACACACACTAATCTCAGCTCTGGCTTGCTCAAAACCACAATATTTTTGTTTTCTGCTTCTTTTTCTGCTCCTTTTATCATCCAGGTGGCCGCTGTTGTCTTGTTTAGCTGCTCCTACACTCCCCTGGTGCAGCTCAGCACTGTCCCCACAGGGATCCACTGGCAGCCAAGCTGTGCCTCATGGAAGTTGAGCAGAGGGACAGGGAATTCCTGCCCCTCACCTCGTGGTACGCTGACCCTGCCAGGAAGGACCACTTGTCCTCCGGCCTCACTGGCCACGGGGATCACATCCTGCTTCCCTTTAGGGTACAGAGCCCTCTCCCTCTTCCCTGGCCCTGTGCCCATGTGGGACCAAAATCTCTGGTGTGCAGCCAGAGCCCCCCTGGCCTTGCCTGCTGCTTGCACAGTGAGAGCTCCCAGTGCCCCCAGTAGGTAGGTGGGTCTACCTACAGTTGGGACCAGTGAGAGAAAAGGTTTCTATGAACAGTGACCAAACTACCACTCACCACTTCTTCCTCACAAAGTGTTCCTGTGCCCTGGAATGTCTGTACATACGTGACTCTTGTTCCTGGGACAGTCGTACAAACACCCCTCGTGCTCTGGAATGGAACCAATAAATTATGTTGTATTTACACAGCACACGTGATGGCCCCTTTGTCAGAGCCCTCCTGTCAGCAGAGCAAACACGGGCTGCTGTGCTCCTGGGAGCTGTGCCGGGGAGCTCCTGGGTGCTCTGGGCCTGGGGGGTTCCTGCTGCTCTCGGGGTGCCAGGTCGGGGCTGGTTCCCAGGGCCGTGGAGCTCCACCAGCACCCCGGGGTTGTCCTGCCTTGTCTCTGCAGTGTCCCTGTACCCCAGGGTTGAGCTGTTCTCCAGCTCTGGAGCTCGGGTGGGAGCGGGCAGGGGAGGGCAGTTCCAGCCTGCCCGGGAGCTCTGTGCTGCCAGGGGCACAGCCATCGAGGCTGAGGGACTGAACTGAGGAAAACTCTGCCTTTGGCGGCTGCACGTTATTCTCCTGGCCAGGAGGGGAGTGAGGGGCTCCCCAGCCTGGGCTCCTGCCTGTGTCCAGCCTGCAGCAACACTCCTGCCTGTTCCCTGCCTGCAGCAACAGCTCCTGCCCGTTCCCTGCACAGTGGAGGTGCTGGGCCCCCCCGAGCACCCTCGAGCCCCTTTCCCAGTGCTCTGTGGGTGCAGCTCAGCTGGAGAAGCACGCTGTTCCTTGGCTGTTCCTTGGTGTGGAATATCCCTCTGGCCATGCCACCCCCGGCTTTTGTGCCCCTCCTCGCTGGCCGAGACACTCCAGGTCCTTGGCTTAGGGTGAGCACTGCTCGGCTACACCAAAACACTGGGGTGTTATCAGCATTATCCAGCCCCAAATCCCAAACACGGCCCTGTGCCGGCTCCTGGGGAGAAAACTGGCTCTATCCCAGTGAAACCAGGAGAGCTGCAGGGACCCGAGCGGGGCTGGGTGGGCAGGGAGCGGTGCTGGGGCAGCTCCTGTCGCTGTTCCTCAGCTTTCCCATTCCCTGGAATGCTGTGAGGGCCGTGTCCGGAGCCCCTTCCACGGGGCTGCGGGGCCCTGCCTTCCTCTGCCCCCCTCTTCGGGGGGAAAGACCCGCCCACCTCCACTCGAGACCAGCTCAGCCGCGGGAGGAGGAGGGAAAGCACCTTCCCGGGAGATGAGCCGGGCCGGCGGTGCCGCTGCGGCTGAGCCCGGCCCCCACAGCGCCCGGCGGTGCAGGATGTTGCCCAGACAGGTCTGCAGAGCCACAGTTGGAGCTCAGCCGTGCTCTGCCTCTGCCTCTGCCTCAGCAGCCCCAGCCCTGCTTTCCCCTGGGCTTTCATCTCGGGTTTACTCACCCCTGAGCCACAGCTGAGAGTCACTGCAGGGAGTGGGTGACTGTGAGCCCTCTGGGCTGAGCCCCCAGGGCTGAGCCCCCCAAGATGAGCCCCCCAAGCTGAGCCCCCAGGGCTGA
>NW_021938861.1:329369-333214 GCF_001715985.3 Manacus vitellinus
GCTGAGCCCCCAGGGCTGAGCCCAGCCTGGCGAGCAGGTTGAGCTGGGACTGAGCAGGACCCCTCGGTACTCGGATCAGTCTCCCCAGGCTCCAGGGTTGCAGAGGCACCGTGAAGGTTTTGCTGAGAGCCCAGAGAACAGATTTGCAGATCTCCTGCCCTGCAGGGCCTGGCTCGAGCGGGTCCCATGCCCAGGGCTCAGGGCTGAGCCCTTCCAAAAAGCACAGATGGCACCTGCCCCGGAGCTGGAGCGGGCACGGGCTCGTGGCACAGAGGGGGCTGCACTGCCGTATGTTCCCAGGGAAATGCTCCTTCCCTTTGGCTCAGCACAGGGTCACCCACTGCTCCAAGGAAGCGATGGCTCACCCTGTGCCTCTCCCCTCCAGCCCCCAAAAGCCAAGGAGCTCAGGAGCTTTAGGGCCTCAGTTCTGCCACAAATCCCGATTTAGGATCCTGCCAACGACATCAGTTTGTCACAGATGAGTGATTTAGGGTCACTCAAAGAATCACCATCAATGTTCTCAGCAAAAGTTATTTTAATGTGAATTTATGAAAGTGTGATTTAACAGAGTTTGATGGCGAGGTTCCTCCGGTACTTCCTCCCAGACTAAGGAAAATGGAGTTGGAATCAAGCTGGAATGATTAACAAAGGGACTGAAGATATAAAAGGGTAAGAGAGACCCTTCTGTTTAAGATGAGGTTCAGAGAGGACCCCCACATACACACTTCCTTAACTCCTGATGGAGCTTAGGGACATCCAGGTCCAGTTTCAGTCTCAAACTGGGACAACAATTTACATCTGAAGGAATTCAGTGCATGGATTTGGTGTTCATTCAGTGTGATGTCAGGAACTCACTGAGGAGCTGCTGTGAACAAGAGTCCACCTTGTGATAGGGAGGATTTGTGCCTCAGGTAAGGAATCGCAGACCTGAGGGGGTTCCCAGCTCCAGGGGAGGTCACCATGGGCTTCCAGGCAGGGAGAGCTCCAAGGCACTCATTGGGACTGGCTGGTGATGGGCTGATGCCATTGGCTCACAGTCCAATGGCACATGAAGGGAAAGGTGTAGGAGGCTCCTTGTACCCACGGCTTGCTTTGTTCCTTGATAAATGAGCCTTGGAAAAGCCACCCACTATCCATGTGTTAATCCCAGTATCAGTGTTCCAGGCTCACATGGATCGATGCTCCCTGGGTCACTCTGCTCCTTTGTGGGTTCCCTGGGACTGCTGGGCCTGGCTCTGGCCTTTTCCCTCCGGAGCCCAGAGCAAACCCCCCTGGTTTGGTTCAGGTGTCGAGCACATCCATGAGTCCCATTAGGGTTTGCTTCAAATGGGAAACTGGGAAGTGGGGGCAGCAATTCCACGGACCCCAGAAACCAGCCAAGAGGGAGCAGGGGCTGGGGGTCTCCTGCAGCATCTGCAGCCCCATGTCTGTGTGTCCACGGGGTCAGTGCAGGAGCCACATCCCACTGGGTAAGGAGGGGAATGTCCCCAGCCACTGCCACCTCCCTGGGCAGCAGATCCTGCTCAGAGCATTCCTGGGCCTGTGCTGTGACACAACCACTGCTGTACCTGCCTCATCCCCTACACCTTTGGAGTTGGGCAGCAGGGGCACTGGGTGGCACAGGAGTGTCCCTGCACAGCTCTGCCACCACAGCCCCAGGCCTTGGCAGCCCCGTGGCTGCCTGTGCCTCCGTCCCTCATCCCTGCACAGGCAGTGGCAGCTTTCCAAGCGCTCAGAAATGTGCCTTTTGTTTGTCCCATTTTCCCTGGACAGCTGATGCCCCTGGGCCTACATTCCCCAGGGTCCCTGGCAGCCCCCCAGCCCTGATGTGCCACCTGCCTCCTCCCGGGCAGAGGGCAGGGCCCTGGGTTTGCCCTGCTCCGCTTTTGGGCTCCGTGGAGAGGTGACAACCAGTCCTGGGACAGGAACAGTCACCAGCACGGCACGTGCTCCCTCTCCCTTGTATGGCACAGCCAGGCCAGGGGCCAGCAGCTCCCCAGCCCCGTGCCAGGAACATGGGCAGGACCTGGAATGCTTCTGGGAAAGCTCTGGAGCGGGGAGCACGTCCCGTCCCCGCGGCTCAGAGGTGACACCGATACCAGGGGCACCTGCTGCTCTGTCCTGTGCCAGCCCTGCAGGGACAGGGGGCCCTCCTCGCCCAGAGCTTGACCAAGAGGTGCCCCAGGATCACTTTTTGTCCTGGTGAACAAATCCCCAGAGGCTGCTGGGACAAAGCCACCGGCACCCACATCCTCCAGCAGGGGTGTGCAGGTCCCACTGCAGTTTCAGTGCCCTTTCCATGGGAATTTTTTGGTGGTTTGGGACTTTTTCTGCTCCTCTGAGGAAATGGCCTGCAGCTGAGTCAGGGGAGGGTTAGGTCAGATCTCAGGGAAAGGTTCTTCCCCCACAGGGTGCTGGGGCACTGCCCAGGCTCCCCAGGGCAGTGGGCACGGCCCCAAGGCTGCCAGAGCTCCAGGAGGGTTTGGACAACGCTCTGAGGGACAGGGTGGGATTGTTGGGGTGTCTGTGCAGGGCCAGGAGTTGGACTGGATGGACCTTGTGGGTCCCTTCCCACTGAGGATATTCTGGGATCTGTGATTCTAAGGAATGTGCCAGCCTGCACGTCCCCAGTCACCCCATGGTGACACAGCTGCAGTGGGTCAGGGCTGCTCCTGTGGATCTCACCCCTTCCCAGGGAACTGGGAGGATGGAGAGGGGTGAAAAGAGACTGAGGTGTTTAAAAGCAGCAGTTTCTCCCATCTGCTGCTGTCACCCAAGGCACCCTCTGTGGCACAGCGTGAGCCCCATCCCTGCCCTCCTCCCCAGACACCTCAAACCTGGAGCTCCTGGAGCTCCCGTCCCTTGCTTTGGGGGCTGCAGGGGTTTTCCTCCCTGGGGTGACTCTGTCCAGCTTCCCAACACATCCCTGTGCCCGGCCCCACTGTCTCCATGTCCTTGTCCCCAGGGTTTTGGCTGCTGGGGGGTGGTGGGGCCGGGACTGGCCGTGTCCCCCCTGGGGGATGGGGGGTGCTCCCCACTGAACTGGTGTCTCCCCTGAAAGGCTTTTTTGGGGTGAAACCACCCCAGGGTGTGTTTGTCCCCTCCCTGCAGCTCTGGCTGTGGGTTCTGGCTGCTCCTTCACCCCACGACACCTCCTTTGGGAAACTGAGGCCCAACACCCCCCTACCCCCCCTACGTGCCCCCCCTCCTCGCTCAGGATGTCCCACCACTGTCCTGGAGCTCCTGGGCTGGGCAGCTCTGCTGGGGGGTCCTGGGGAGGGGGCACAGCCCCCAGACGTGGGTGCAAAGCAGGAGCTGGCAAAGCCAAGGGGGGTTTGCCCCGAGCCCTCCCCTGCAGCAGATGGGGAGGGAAGGACCAGGGCCACGTCCCTGGGGAGAATCCCACGGGGGCAGGATGGGGACACTGGGACTTGGGGTGTGCTGGAGGCCTGGCTGGAGGGTCAGATGTGGCACTGCCCAAATCCCCCTGGCAGTGGCAGGGCAAGGAGGGAGTTTGGGGACCCACTGGCACAGCCATGTGCCTGTGTGTGCCTTGGGCATGGGGAGGGGGGTGTCCCATGTCCCCTGTGTCCCCTGGCCCTCCCTCCCTCCCATCCCACCCCAGCTCCAGGAGTGTCAAACCTCCAGGTTTCTGCCCGGCAGGAAATTCCAGGGTTTTTTGCAAGATTTTTTCATTTGACACAGAGCCAGGGCTCCAAATCCTCCCTCTTCCAGGGGCGGGAAGCTGGGCCCTCCTCGGGCCGGGGAAATAAGACACAGAAAGAGGAGCTTTATTTATTCTCCCTCCCGAAGCAGAGCAGTGGGGTGGGGGAGGGAAGGCCTGG
>NW_021938861.1:339618-340955 GCF_001715985.3 Manacus vitellinus
AGCACCGCCCCCACCGGGACATGGGGGCAGACCCTTCCTCCTCCTCCTCTGGCTCTGCAGGGAGCTCTGCCTGTCCCTCCATGAGCTGGTGTCCTGCACCCCGGGGGGGTGAGCCAGGAACAGGAGTGTGCTGGGCTCCGTGTGTGGGGTGGGCAGCTGGTGGTGGCTGATCCAGTGGCTGTCCCCTCACTCCTGTTCTTGGCTCCCACAGGGACAAAACCCCTTCGACCTGGAGTTTGACCAGTCCAACCACCTGGAGCCCGTTTTCAACTTCGAGTGCCCGCCCCGTCCCGGTGAGTGTTGGGTGCTGCGGGTGCCCCCCGTGGGGCTCCATCCCAGGGGGCTCCTCCCATCCCTGTCTCTGGGATGTCAGCCTTCTGTGCTCCCCCAAAAGCTTTGGGAGCTGCCCCAGGGGTGGTCCCTTTGGGGGAGCAGAGGTGGTGACTGATGGTGGTGGCTTTGCTCTGGCACAGACATGCCTTCAAGTCAACCCATCGACATCCCTGATGCCAAGAAGAGGAACAAGAAGAAGAAGCGCTGCAGGGCCACCGACAGCTTCTCGGGCAGGTTTGAGGGTGAGTGGGGTGACTGGGGCAGGGCTGGGCCCTCCTGCTGTCCCCAGGCTCGGGACAGTGGTGCCCGTGAGGTGGAGCTGGCAGCTCAAGTGGCCTCTCCCCTGCCAGATGTTTACCAGCTGCAGGAGGAGGTGCTGGGAGAGGGGGCCCACGCCAGAGTCCAGTCCTGCGTGAACCTCATCACCAACAAGGAGTACGCGGTGAAGGTAAAGCTCTGCCTCCCTCCCACCCCCGCCCCAGCTTCCCTTTCTGTCCCCCCCAGGCTGGAGCTCTCCCAGCTCCCAGAACCATCCGGTGCTGGCACAGGACGACTTTTTCCTGGAGAGGGGCAGGGCTGGGCTGTGCAGGTGCCACGCCATCCTCTGCCACCACCCAGCTCCGGCCCCAGGTCCTTTAGCTCTGCTCCCCTCCCTGTCAATTAGGGCAGACTGGAGCTTAAATTAACACTTGCAACATGTCTGGGGACGTGGGGCACGCGGGGGCACGTGGTGCTGGCAGGGTGGCCACCTCCCGCTGTCCCCGGGGAGGTCTCCGAGCCCCTGCAAGCATGAGGGTCATGCTGGGGGGGTTGGGGTTAGCCAGCTGCTTTTGGGGTCAGGGATGGGGATCCTGTGGCCCTGCATCTTGCAGGCTGCTGGCCACGGCACACGGGGCTGTGTCCAAATGCAACCAAATGCCAGGGCAGCTTGGCCTCCCCCCATTGCTCCGGGGGGATCTCTGACTGGGGAAACTGAGGCAGCAGGGAGGGCTGGGGGGGGCCCT
>NW_021938861.1:344318-356348 GCF_001715985.3 Manacus vitellinus
CCCTTTAGGCTTTTTTTTTTCTTCCCCTGTGGGGTGGCAGCTCGCTGTTGGGTGACCCCAGAGAGGCAGGTCTGTGGCATCCCCCGTGCTGGGAAACCCTGCAGGATGATCTGCCCTGGCAGGAGCAAATCCCAGGGAGCAGCCCTGTCTGCACCCTCCCTTCAGGGGTGCAGCCCTGTAGCTCTGGCAGAACCCTCCCAGCCCCCTCTGCCCTTGGTGCCCACCCTTTGGGCTCACCTGCCTGTCCCCACAGTGTGGCTCAGCCGAGTACATGGCCCCAGAGGTGGTGGAGGCCTTCAACGAGGAGGCCACGATCTACGACAAGCGCTGTGACCTGTGGAGCCTGGGGGTCATCCTGTACATCATGTTGAGTGGGTACCCCCCCTTTGTGGGCCACTGCGGCTCCGACTGCGGCTGGGACCGGGGCGAGGCCTGTCACACCTGCCAGGTACGTGGGGGACCCTGCACTGCCAAACCCACCCCCAGTTTTGCAGCAGCGCCCCTGGTTGAGCCCCTGTGATTTTTTTTTTCTCCCCCCTCCCCAGAACATGCTCTTTGAGAGCATCCAGGAGGGGAAGTATGAGTTTCCCGACAAGGACTGGGCACACATCTCCTTCGGAGCCAAAGACCTCATTTCCAAGCTGCTGGTGAGAGATGCCAAGAAGAGGCTCAGCGCAGCCCAGGTCCTGGAGCACCCCTGGGTGCAGGGGGTGAGTGGTGATGCCCCCTCCCTGCTCTCTGCTCCCAAAATTGGGGTGGGGGGACACCCCCCTGTGGGGTTCCTGGCTCTGACGGACTGTGTTTCATTGCAGTGTGCCCCGGACAACACCCTGCCAACCCCCATCATCCTGCAGAGGTGAGTGCGGGATGGGGGGCCCAGCCACCCAGCCCCAGAAATCCTGCCCCAAAACTGAAATCCCAACCCCAAAAATCCTGGCTCCTCTCCTCAGCACTGCTGTCTACTCCTGCTGCTTTTTGGGGGCTCTGCCACCACAGCTCTGTCTGGGCAGCGGCGGCTGCTGCGAGTTGGGTCCGAGCCAAGTTTTTGGTGCCTGACCATGACCTGCACATGAGGAGGGACAGCCTGATATGTGACCCTGCCCTCCCTGCAGCCCCCCACGCCCCCCTGAGCCCCTGCCTCCCCTGCAGGAACAGCAGTGCCAAAGAGCTCACCTGCTTCGCCGCCGAGGCCATCGCTGTCAACCGCCAGCTGACGCGGCACGACGAGGACGAGGAGGAAGAGGCGGAGGAGGAAGCACGACCCATCATCATCAAAGCTACCTCACGGGCCATGCAGCTCTCCCCCCCCTCCGAGTCCAAGCTGGCCAAGCGCCGGCAGAAGAGCAGCCTGGCCAAGGCAGTGGCCGCCGGGCAGCACCTGGTGGCCCCGCTGGTCCTGGTGGCCGACCAAGCCTGAGCGGTGCCCCCTGCACCTGCTGGACCCCATATCCCCCCTTCTCCTTTCTTTCTTCCCCCCTTTCCCCCCCACCCAACCTCACCATTTCCGGCTAGTGACAAGATCAGGACTCGTCCCTGTGGCTGGTTTCCAAGGTTTTGCTGATCTTGTAGGTCTGGGGGTGGGAGGGTTTGTTTAAGATATCTTTTTTTTTTTTAAGGTATTAACTCAAGCGTGAGGTTGCTTCACCCAGGGCACACTCAAGGACATCTGACAGACACATGGACTTTTGTTCCCCGACTCTTGGTTTCTCCTCTGACATTTCCCCCCCTCCCCGACACCAAAGGACTCTTTGTACCCGCGGCTGCTTTGACGATTTCAGCTCATTTCATACTGTGAACAAAAGACCCTCGGTCGCGTTTCCAACAACGGGAGTCGCATTTTAACCTCGTCCCTCCCCCCGGAGCTGCAGGTTTTTCTCCGATGTTGGGGTAGATCCCATCAAACCCCCCTTTCCCGGGGGTCTGGGAGGCACCTCCGTCCCGTGCTGGGGGCTTCCCTGGCTCTGCTCCGGGGGGACACGGTGGGTGTTGTGCAGGGAACCGCTCAGGCCGGGGGGAGATGGTGCCAGCGAGGGAGCAGTGCCCTGTCCCACCGAGCCACCCTCTCTCCTTGGCATCCCAGAATAAGCTATTCACCCCCTTCTTTTCTTTCTTTTTCCTTTTTTTTATTTTTTTTATGATTGTTGGTTTTAAACTGCTAGCTGTGCTTCTCTACAGGGCACAGAGAAATGTCTTCCTTTCCTCCCTCCTGTGCTCCAGCAGCGGCTCCCGGGGGTAAGGCCAGAGCCGGGGGATTCGCAGGCACCCAGGGCTGGGCTCTTGTGCCAGGGCAGGGGTTGTACCCCTGGGTTTGGAGGCGCTGGTGGCTGTGCCCTGGTGGAGGTGTGAGGGGGATGAGGTGTTCAGGGTGGCCAGAGCAGCCAGAAACTCCCTCTGGGAATAGTTGTGCTCCGTGGAAAGCAAGGAGCCACTTAAGGAGCTCTGGGACCTGCTGCAGGACAGTGAGACCTGCTGTGGCTTCGGGCTGGCCCCGAGGCTGCCGTGGCAGGAGGGTCTGGGGGCACAGAGGGTGCCCAGTGCCCTAGGGATACCAGTGGGGAGCAGCCAGGCTGGTGGCAGCACCCAAGGGCCGCAATGTTGGGGGAGCAGCCTGGGGACAACTCAGAATGTGGGGCTGGAGGGTCTGGGGTCGGGGCAGAGGGCAGTGCTGGTGTGCGTGTTCATGGATGTGCATCCGTGTTCACGTGTGTTCAGGCGCTGCCCTTTCCTCAGGGCTTGCTTTGGGGAAGGAAAGGAATGCATGGCAGGGAAGGGCTTGGAATGCTGAGCTGGGATGAGGCCCTTGGCTGGTTTCTGGGTCTGCCCAGGAGGCACTTGGGGCTGGGCTGACCTCCAGCTCCCCCCAGTGCCTCCAGATCCCCCCGACACCCCTGTGCCCCACCACGGCAAGCCCATGGCTTGGCCACAGCTGTGCCCGCTGCCACCCACATTCTGCGGAAGGGTGCCCTTTCACAGCCCTGCCCACTCAGTGCTTGGAGCTTTATATTTTGCAAAAGCAGCCTCGTGTGCACAGGTGAGGGTTTGGGAGCTCTGAGCCGGGGGAGAAGAGGCTTCCCTGGGTCTTCAGCTGAAGTCAGTCGCTGTCTCTGGAAAAAAATCGAAAGTTCTCCTTTTCATTTTAAGACTGCTGACAGCAATACTATGCAATATATGTTGTTTTTTGTTTCAGGGAGGTGTGTGTGAGTTATCTTGGGGGAGGATGGGCAGGGGTGTTGGTGGAGCTTAGGGCAGGGGCCGTCTTCTCTCACCCTTCCTGGCCTTTCTGCTGACCTGGGGGCTGTGGGGGAGGGCAGCTCCATCCCCATCCCACCCCCCAAAAACTGCCTCACCCTTGCAGTCAGCCCTCTCCCAGTCCCACCGTGCTGGGTGGGGAGGAGCGAGGTGGTGATGAGGGGAGACCCCCCCACGCAGGCACTGGGACACCCCCGAGAGGCCTCCTTTAACAGAAAGGAAGAAAGTCCATCTTGATTGTACATTGTTACTTTCTATAGCTTATTTTGTTTTATCAGTTGTAGATAATTCCTCGTTGTCTTATATTAAGAAATACTTGAATGATGTACAGTACAGCGATGCCTTGAGCTGGTATTGTGAAGCTATTGTTGATGCTGCATGGCGCAGCCTTTTTTTAACAAAACAAAAATCACACAGAATCCGTGGGAAGGGGATGGCAGGGGGATGTCTGGGATTTATCTGTCCCCCCTGTGCTGCTGATGTTGGCAGGCTGAGTTCCCCCTTTTCCCCACGTGTAAGCGCGATGTTTTATATAAATACACGAGCACACCCTCTGTGGTGGAGGCGGGCGCGTGGCCTGGGTGACCCGTGCTGTGCTGGGAGCGTGTCCCGTGGGCACCCGGGGTGTCCCTGGCCGGGAATGTGCAGCTGGAAGGTGCTGTGGGGGTTTGTGGCGAGGGGATGGATGTGCCAGAGGGTGCCCGAGCTCGGCCCAGGCTTGGCTTGGTGTTTGGGGCGGGGGTTGGGTTGGTGAACCCAGCGCTTGGGGTGACCCATGGCAGGGTTCAGGTGTTGGGAGAGAATCTTTAATTGCCTCTAGAGCTGGGGATTGACTCTGGAATGGCTCCAGTCTGACTCGTGGCAGTGCTGGGCACCCCTGGGTGCCTCAGTGGGACAGGGATGGCTGGGGAGACCCTCATGCCAACGCCTCTCCCGAGGCGGTTTCCAGACAGATGCTCCCGTGGTCCAGCACCAGCGACCCCTTTTCACCAACACCCTTCTTCTTCCTCTTCCCAAGCTTCCTCCCACCCTACCCATAGAGCATCTATCTTGGAAACCAACTTCAAAAAGATTTTCTTCTTTTTTTTTTTTTTTTTTTTTTTTTTTAAGCTGGAAACTTTAAGCGTTTTGGCTTCCTCTCCTTCCCCCCCCTTCCTTCAGCCAACTAACTCGACTTTAGAACTGGTTAGAAACGTTTACTGTGAAGCTCTAACTCTTTTTATCAAACCAGGAGAAGCTTTCTCCTCTTTACAATTGATGAAGACTGCCAAAGCTGGTTCCACAGGAGTCACGTTATCGCACTGTTGGTTTGTGCAGCAGCGGCCTCTGCTCGGGGGCTGGCTGGGAAATAAAAACTGAAAATATTTAAAAAAAAAACAAAAAAAAAATCAACAAAAAAACAAAAACAAAAAAGGAAAAAAAAAGAAAAAACCCACACAAAAATAAGCACTTTACTTGTATGTACCAGGTGACCTGATACAGCTGAATTGAAGTTTTCCTTTATAACAATTGTTGATGCCAGAATTTTGTATTCTGTTTTGTAAGAATTTAATAAAAATGCATTGAGACCTACGTGGTGGGCAGGTGCTTGTGGCAGGTGGGTGGATTGGGCGAGGTGGGAGGGGGAGAGAGACCCCTGGGTCTTCCCGCTGTTGGCCTTCCCAGCTTCCAGTGGCTCCTGGTCCAGGGGGGCTGGGAGTGGGAGTGCAGTGGGATCCAGGAATAGGGGCTGGCAGCAGCTCCGGCCCTGACTCACTTTTCCCAGCAGGATGGTGTGATCCTTGAATCCCCAGCGGGACCTGGAGGTCACGGGCAGGGCTGTGCTCCCTGCCAGCTGCAAACAGCTTTTGGGGGCTGCTCTGCCACCCCCTGATCCACCCCCTGGTCCATCCTCCCCACACATCCACCTGCCAGGGGGTGAGGGGGAAGAGGAGGCCAGAGGAAGGTTGTGTGGGGGGATCTGGGAGGTTTGGGGATGGAGGAAGTGGTGGAGACTGGAGGTTGGGGATCAGGGTATGGGAAAGGGCTTTTTTCCTGGGCAGGGCTGCCCTTGTGGAGTTTTTTTTAATGTATTCTAATTTTTAAGGTATTTTCTGGCCTGGCAAATTAGTTTTGCTGCCATGCTAGGGGGGATGGAGCTGGATCCCTCTGGCTGCCCTTGCTATGGCAGGTGGGGATGCCCTGGCTGGCAGTGCTGTCCTGGCAGACCCCTGCTTTTTGGGGATGGGCTGTGGGATCTGCTGTGGACCAGCTGCTGCTCCTGGCTCTGAGCTGAGAGAGCCCCACTCAATGGCCAGAAATCTGGGCTCACAGCTTGGGAAATGGTGCTTCCTGCAGCACCTGGATCCAGACAGGACTCCTCTGGGGGCCTCCTCTCCCTGGTTGCTCCAGGACAGCCCAGGGTGGGAGCAGGGCTGGGGTTCCCTGGATGCAGAGAATGAGGAGTGTCTCCTGGTCCCGTCCCATGGTGCTGTTCCTGCCTTTGTTGAACAAAGTCATTGCTCCCTCCTGGACCTGGGGCCACCAACTGGTGACCTTGGACATTTTAGGAGCATCCAGTTCTTGGCTCTCCTTCCCTGTTGTGTATCTTGCTCTCCTTCCCCTCTCGTTTGTTGTCTCCCCATTCAGAAACCCCTCCCCCCCTGCTCTTTGCTCATGGGTTATCCTGCAGAAAATCCACCTTCCAAGATTCCAGGTGGATCCCAGGCAGGTGGTGTGCCAAAGGCAGCTTTGCTGCAGGCGCTGGTTTGGGTTTTAATCTCTGCAATTCCTTTGTGGGTCCCTCTTTCCCCCTTCCCTGCCTCCACCACCCCCAAATCTGCCCGGCAGTTGGAACCCATCCCGGAGCACGTGCGGAGAAGGGCAGCCCTGAAAATAACCCAGCGCTGGGTTAAAATAACCTGCGCTGCTCTGGGGCCTGAGCATCGGCCCAAAATAGGCTCCAGCGGGATAAGGGCACTATAAATACACTGGCATGGATTGCAGGGGAGAAAAGCCCTGCGGAGGAGCAGAGGCGATGCCACCCACGGTGGCCTGGAGCAAAGGGGCCACTGCAGAGCCACCAGGGCGGCCTGGGAGATGTGGGGGAATCAGTCAGGCTGTGGGTGACGCGGTGGCTTGTGCCAGTTCTCAGGATTTGATGGAGCCAGTGGGTCCCAATGGGATCTGGTGGCTGCTGGGGTCACACTTGGGTTCAGCCCAGGGCACCGAGGCACGTGAAGTGTCCTCAGTGTTTTGGGTCTAAGCCTGGCTCTGCCGGTGACAGATGATGATCCAGGTGATTAATCAAAGTTTTGATTCACTATCTGCCCAAACCCCAAAGTTTTCTTTTCTTCCTTTCCTCGCTGAAGTGAGGAATGTGCATTCCCTCAGCCCAGACTGCCCTCCTGAACCATCCATGAGCCCTGAACCCACGCTGGCCATGTGGAGAGGAAGATGTGAAGGGCTGTTTTGGATCAAAAAAAGGTTTAGTTTTCCTTTTTGTGCTTTTAAAATGTTTTCTGGGATGGGGCAGAGAAAAGAAGAAACCCTGTGTGTTTTGCAGTGAGTCACCTCTCCTGTCCAGGCAACCAAAACAAACCAGTCTGGGCTTTTTTTGGTAGAAGCTGTCACTTTGTGGCTGGTGTGTGTAGGTTCTCCCTCTGGAGCCATCTCAGGGAGTGACGTGCACCCTGGCAGAGCCCTGTGTGCAGGTCTGGCTCTGCCTGTGGCCAGCTGGTCCCCCTGCACCAGGATGAGCCTTGGTGGCATCGGCATGACCTGGTACATGTTTCCTCTGCTGCCTGGAAAAGCCTTTGGTCAGCCTTGTTTGTGGTTTTGGATGGTGAAGGGTGAGCCATGTGGAGCAGGTTTGGCTTTCCCACAGGATTTCAGCTCCCTGTGGGATCACACAGGCCTTGGGAGCTGTGGTTGATCACAGGAGTGGAGCAGCACCAGGTTTTCTCAAAACCCAGGAGAGCATTTCCAGCTGTGCCCCTTGGGGGCTCCGCCGTGCCCATGGCTGGAGCTGGCTGTGGACTCCTGAGTCCCCTTCTCTCCTGGCTGGAGATTTAAATCAAGGCCTGGTGCTGTCACACAGGGTTTGGCAGGTCCCACTTTGCCCTCCTCTGGCTCAGCCCTGGGATGTCTCCATCTTTGCCACACATCCTCCTCAGAGCTTCCTGGAGCTTCCTTATGCCTTAACATGACTCCTTGAGTCAGCCAGGGGAGAGCTACCTCTGCCTTCCCATCTTTTCCTTGGAACACATATCCCAAATGTATTTTTTTGCCTTCAGAGGTGAAGAAGGGCCGGGAATTCCCCACCATCCAACTCTGAGCACCCCAATCCCACCATTTCATTCCAGCTCCTCATAGCCCTGTGTATCCCAGACCCTTCATTCCCAGCCCTGGAAGTGGTCAGTGCTCCATCCCCCCCAGCTGAACCACTGCTGGAGTGAGGCTTTTCCTCCCCCTGTGATTGCCCCAGCTAGAACAGCACTGCCTCTGCCCAGTGCCTGATCTCTGGAGGAATCTGTTGGCTGTTGGATCCAGGAATAATGACCCTGTGCTCCCAGATCTATTTTTGGGATTCTAAGGACTCCTGCACGGCACTAGTGTTTGTATTTCACTGGTGTTGGTCCAGGGTTGTGCAACAAACACCCTATCCCACAGTGCCAAGGTGAGTGTCCCACAGGGATTTCTGTGCCATCTGGATTATCCCTTATTTCCACAGCTGTGTTTCCTTACACTGGACCTGAGTTGAGGGTCTGGCTCCTGCCACAAGATCAATCACCCTTGTTTGGTTCATCACATGCCAAATTACTGGGATGTGTCTGGAGCACTGGCACCGAGCAGGGTGGTGGTGCTGGTGGGATCAGCATCGAACGGGGAGGGATCCAGTGGATGCCAAATCCCCTCCCTGTGTGATGGAGAACCACATGCCCTCCCTGGCGAGGCACACCATCCCCTCAGAGACACCACAGTTGCTCGAGGATGGCCATGGATTTGCTGGGATTTGCTGGGATTTGGGAGCAGGGAAGGCTATGGTGGAGAGGCTTCAGCCTCCATCACCTCCCTCCCCGTCAGCATGGGTTGGGCTGGATGTTCCTGCACCTCCTGGGCAGGCGACATTCCTGCAACACTCCTGAAGCTGGAGGAATGTGGGACCACGAAGCCGGTGCCCACCACCCACTTCCTACTGCCAGGGGTGCAGCACAGTATAACTGTGTAAAACCCCACTTTTGGTGGTTTGGGGTTTCTGTCCTGACTGCTCTTGCACGTAAAGGAACACGCCCCCCAAGCACTGGTTGCTTTGCAGGAAGAAACTGCCAGTGCAAAATGCAACACAGAGAAAACATGTCACTGGAAAATATAAAATACGCCTGCCAGTAAACCTTTTCAAAACCAAAGGAGCCTGCACTGTCTGGTGGTCTCTAACCTCAGTCTTAGAGCAGCTCTTGAAGACACTGAGCAGACAAAACTGTTCAGTGCATCCGTCATCAAAGCTCGCTCCTTCTGCCAGATTTCACAGCAAATCTCTGCTCTGCCATGCTCAGCGAAAAAAAAACACCAAAAGGAAAACTCTGTGTAATAGAGGGTGGATAATCTTCTTCCTCCTTCAGGAAAAGTGCGTTCTCTCTTGCTTCAACCTGCTTTTAACACACACACACACAGACACAGGGCTGCGGCTCCAGCCCCCACCCCGCCCAAGCACCCAGCCGGGCACAGCGAGGCTTCAGCTCCCTCTAATGTTTCTGGCCCGACAGGAGGATCCCGAACGGGACAGGCCCGCGCAGGGAGCGGGCGGGCGGCCAGGCGAGCGCGGCCCGAGGGGACAATGCGGCGCTGCGAACGTGGGGAAGCAGCCGGGCCGGCACAGGGGAGTGTGTGCGTGTGATGTGCCGAGCAAACGGCGTGAGAGGGGAAAGCTGCAGCGCCCTGGAAGGGAACGCGGCTGCATTCAATGCTCGGTTAGTAACAACAAATGAAAGATTTCGCAGCAAAAAGGGCCGTTCCTCCAGAAAATACTATTTTTTAACAGTCTAAATAAATACTCTAAAATACTCCAAGTGTTTCCATCCCTGGGAATGTTCAAAAAACGTGTGGATGTGGCACTTGGGAACAAACATGGTTTAGTGGTGAACATGGTGGTGGTGGGTTGATGGTTGGACTTCATGATCTTAAAGGTCTTTTCCATCCCTAATGATTCTGTGATTTCATGGTTCTACTCATTCCTGCCTGCACAGGGACTATTAGGACAAGAGCTCTGAGCTCTGCATGGCTTGTGGCCACAGAAGTTTCCCAACCCTGTCCACGTGAAGTGCAACACAGCTTTAAAAACTGCAGCAGAAGAAGCAGAAATGGGCATTTGATGACATAAATACAAAACAAAGTTGGAAGCTCTTGATCAAAATTAGTGGTGTGACACCACCATGGCTGTGGTGGTTCGTGGTGAGAACCTGGAGCTGTAGGAGGGTATGGAAGCATTGAATCCATACAAACAGCACAGAATCCATACAAACAGCACAGAATCCATACAAACAGCACAGAATCCATACAAACAGCACAGAATCCGTACAAACAGCACCCAATCCGTACAAACAGCACCCAATCCATACAAACAGCACAGAATCCGTACAAACAGCACCCAATCCATACAAACAGCACCCAACCCACACAAACAGCACATCAGTGTGTGTTACAGGAGGTGTAACACCGAGGCACAGGAAGCAGAAGGGGCAGCCAGGCCATCTCCTCGCTGACATGCTGAGTCCCAGACCACAGGAATGGATGTGTGAGTGCAACACAGATCAGGGGACGGATAACAGGGAGAGGGGGAATGTAATTACCCTGCGAAGAATAAATCACTTTAACGGTTCAGTTACTGAGATCACAGTGAGGCAGTGGCACAGCCTCTTAATTAATCTTCTGCTTTGCAGCCTGTTCCTGCCCCTGCTCCATCTCCACCTCACCCTGGGGAGGACATTCCATGGTGGGGACACACCAGCTGAGCAGATCCAGGAGGATCTGGGGAGCAGCAGGGCATGCCCAGGTGAGGGATCAGCCTGTCCCGGGGAGAGCTGTGCTCCCTGCTCTGGGCAGGGTCATACCTGTGGTGATCCTGGTGATGTGGTGCCCCTGTGGTGCTCCAGGCCTGTGTCAGCAGCAGCAGTCAGGAACTCTGAGCTAATTATTGTGAGGAATTGCTGGGCACAAAGCAGGGCTGGGGATGGCAAAGCCCTGGGTCTGCTGGATTGTGAGAGCATGAAGGGAGAGCCTCCCCTTCACCCCAATCCCACCCACTGCCCCTCTCCAGAACCCAAACCTCCCTGGCTCCTCACCCCCAGCACCGACCCCCTTCAGCCCCACAAGTCCCAACCTCCCCTCCATGAATTCCACCCCCATTTCTCATCCCTTCACAAACTGCTCTTTGGGTCCCCTCACCCCTCATCCTTGCCAGAATGACTCCCTTCACAGGATGGCCCCTTTATCCCCCAAAATTGCCTCCTGGGGATTGCTCCTCTTCACTGCCCACATTGCTCCTCAGGGAAATGAGGAGCCTGTGCCTTGTCTCCCAAACTGCCCCTCAGGGATTCCTCCCCTCACTCCTCCACATTGTTCCTCAGGGAATCACCTCCTTATCCCTCAAAACTGTCCCTCAAGGATCACTCCCTCAGTCCCCTTCAGGGACTGCCCCCTCTTCTTACAAAAATGGGCCTCGGGAATGAGCCTTTGTCCTTCTCAGGGATCACCCCCTTGTCCCCCAAACTTCCCGCTAGGGATTGCTTCCTGTGCCCCCCACCACATTGCTCCTAAGGGAAATGCCCCCTCATCTCCCAAAACTGCTCCTCAGGGATCACCCCCTCACAACTCAGGGATTGTTCCCATCACTCCCCCACATTGCTCCTCAGGGAATTGCTCCCTTATCACCTCACACTGTCCCTCAGAGATTGTTCCTCTTGCCCACCCCCACCATGTTGCTCCTCAGGGAAATGTCTCCTTGTCCTCAAAACTGTCCCCCAGGGATGGCCCCTCATCCTCTTCAGGGATCATCACCTCCTTACTCTTCCTCCAGGATCAACTCTCATCCTCCAAACTGCCCCTCAGGGATAGCCCCTCATCACCCTCAGGGATCACCCCCTCATCCCCAAATCTGCCCCTCAGGGATTGCTCCTCTCACTCCTCCACATTGTTCCTTAGGGAATCGCCCCCTTTCCCCCCAGAACTGCCCCTCAGGGATTGATTGCTTCACTATATTGCTCCTCAGGGAAATGCTGCCTTACCCTCAAAACTGCCCCTCAGGGATGGCCTCTCATCCCCCTCAGGGATCACCCCTCATCCTCCAAACTGCCCCTCAGGGATCGCCCACCAGAACTGCCCCTCAGGGACTGATCCCCTCACTCCCCTATGTTGCTCCTCAGGGAAATGCACCCTCATCCCCAAAACTGCCCCTCAGAAGTGGCCCCTCATTCCCATCAGGGATTGCCCCCTAATCCCTAAATCTGCCCCTCAGAGTTGGCGCCTTCCCCTCAGGGATGTGCTCTTATCCTCCTCAGGGATCGCCCCCTCATCCTCCAAACTGCGCCTCAGGGATCGCTCACCAAAACTGCCCCTCAGGGATTGATCCTCTCATTCCCCTATGTTGCTCCTCAGGGAAATGCACCCTCATCCCCAAAATTGCCCCTCGGGGATGGCCCCTCATCCCCCTCAGGGATCGCCCCCAGATCCCCCAAACTGCCCCTCGGAGATGGCCCCTCACCCCCCCAAATGTCCCTCAGGGATGGCCCCTCATCCCCCTCAGGG
>NW_021938861.1:357364-382389 GCF_001715985.3 Manacus vitellinus
TGCTCCTCAGGGAATTGCCTCCTCTTATCTCCCAAAACTGCCCCTCAGGGATCGCCCCTCACCCTCCTCGGGGATCACCCGCTCATCCCCCAAACTGCCCCTCAGGGATTGCTCCCGTCGCCCCCCCACGTTGCTCCTCAGGAAAATGCCTTCTTATCCTCAGAACTGCCCCCCGGGCACGGTCTCTCATCTTCTTCAGGGATCGTCCTTCATCCCCCAAACTGCCCCTCGGAGATGCCCCAGGAGGGCCACGGCTGGGGTGTGGGGGCTCCCCTGCACCCTCGGGGGGTGATGCCCCGGCAGGGAGGGGGGTACAGGGGTACAGGGTTTGGGTTTGGTGCAGGGTTTGGGCTCTGTGCCTCCTTCGTGAGGGGAGAAAGTGGGATTGGAAAGCTGCATCCCACATTTTATCCCCTTGCTTGGGGATACGCACCCGGGTCCGGAGTGTGGGACCCCCCAGTTTGCTCTCCAGCACCCTGAGAGGTGACTCTGGCCCTCGTCGTGGTCAGTGTCACCTCAAATCTGTCCCAGTGTCGAGTCTCTCCTGACGGTCCCAGCCCGAGGATGGGTCTGGTGTTTTGGGGCGAGTGTTTTCCCTGGAGGGATGGTGTGAGTGGGGCAGGCACAGTGCAGAAAACCCCAAATCCCTGGATCTCGCTTGGAAATAATCCTTGGTTTTGTGGGTAGTGGAGGCGAGGAGGAACAGTCTCCCAGACTGCCTGATCCCTGCTGACAGGGGGAGGGATCGGGGAGAGAATCGGGGGGGTGGAAAGGGCAATGATTTGAGAGCCCAAATTTCTGCCACAACATTTTGTTTTTGAAATAACCTTTATTGAATCTTTCCCGAAGCCTTGTATTTTGGGGGTTAATGCACTATAAAGAGCCATGTTGAGAATGACACCCGAGCCTGAGTAACCCCTCGAGTTTAAGGCTTAAGGCCGAGCTGCCATTTAGGAGTTTGCAGCTCAGAGGAGCTGGGACTCGCCTCCACCTGGATGATGCAGAACTGATGTGGCTGATTGACACTGGGCTGGTTCCTTGAGGGAGGGAGCTCCGGAGGATCCATGTGTGCCACCCACTCCCCACCGCCCCGGGAAGGGCCTCCTGAGCAAGAGCTGTTCACTCAGAGACAGGACCTGCTTTAATTGGGGTGAGGGAGGGTCCTTGGTGTACCTGGAAGTGCTGTTTGGCAAAGTGAGCATTGCTCCAAACATCTTCAAACTATCACATTTCTCCTGAGCACTCCCGTTCCTGGAAGTTCCCCCTTCAGATTTCCCCTTTTCTCTCGATTTCAGAACAAACCACACTTGTTCCAGGCTGGTTTGAGCGTTCAGGGTGTCAGCTCTGCTCTCTTATAATTTGAAGCTTAATTAGTATTTGAGTAAGCTTGCTCCTGTCCTGACAACTAGGCTTGCTGGGTGGGGAGGGGCAATGTTCAGCCCAGAGATAAATGGAAAATAAATGAAGCTTAAAAATAATAATAATAATAATAATAATAATAATAATAATAATAGAATTGGCCCCAAAGTGAGATGCTGCTTAATTGCTCTGAAATCCATCTGGTGCTCTGGGTGGTAAGGGTAGAATGGAGTGTGTCATGCCGTGCCATCCCACCTAAGGATTCTATGGATGTGAGTAAAACTCACCTGTGTGATGTTACAGTTGGGATATCCTGGTGATTCCTGAAGTACCGTGGTTATTTCAGAAACAAGAGAGCTTAAAATAAAACCACCCAGACCCCTTCTGTGCTCAGAAGCCCAGAAGCAGCAGCCCCAGCAGCCCCACAGCAGAAGATGCTTTGCGCTGGAATTGAGTTGCTGGATTTGATTTGAGAGGCACCGTTTGGCTTCAGTGACCAGGGCTGGTGTTGAGTGTCTGAAATCATAAAATCATGGAATCACAGAGTTGTTAAGGTTGGAAAAGATGTTTAAGATCGTCCAGTCCAACTGTCAACCCAGCACCATGTTCACCACTAACCCACATCCCCACGTTTTTTTTGGACACTCCCAGGAGTGGTGACTCCACCGCTTCCCTGGGCAGCCTGTGCCATTGCTTCACAACCCTTTCTCTGAAGAAATTTTCCCTAATATCTAATCTAACCCTCCCCTGGCACAATAGTATGCAGCTCTCAGGGAAGTGTTTCTGCAGCCTGGTTTTCCTGTGCCAGTTTTCAGACCAGGCTGTGTCCCAGGTGTGGCTGCAGGAGGAACAGATCCTCAACAGGGTTCTCGGACAGCCCCTCGTGGTGCCTTGAGGAGCGGGACTGCAACATCCTCCCTGTCACCTTCCAGCCAGCTGCACGGGGTGTCAGGAGGGCTTTGGCAGCAGACTGGATAGCACAAGGAATCTGAGGGGCACAGTCCTGTGGGAGCTGGGGGTGGAGGTGCAGGGGATTGCTGGTGCAGGGGATTGCTGGGGGTGGAGGTGCAGGGGATTGCTGGGGCATTGCTGGTGCAGGGGGTTGCTGGGGGTGGAGGTGCAGGGCATTGCTGGTGCAGGGGGTTGCTGGGGGTGGAGGTGCAGGGCATTGCTGGCCAGGCTGCTCTGGGATGGAGCAGAGCAGGGGTGCAGTGTGTGCAGGTTGAGGTGTTTCTGTGCTGTGTGCTGAGCAGGTGTGGGCAATGTTGTCCACACGTGGTGGTGCAGGGAGGAGGTTTCTGACACAGCTGGAGCTTCAGGTGTGTTTCTGAGCGAGCCTGGCACGTTCAGTTAATGGCTTTAATCTGAGGGGAGATTTAGATTAGAAATCAGGAAGGAATTCTTCTCTGTGAGGATGGGAAGGCCCTGGCACAGGTTTCCCAGAGCAGCTGTGGCTGCCCCATCCCTGGAAGTGTCCAAGGCCAGGATGGATCAAAGGAGCAACCTGGGCTGGTGGAAGGTGTCCCTGCCCATGGCAGGAGAGGGGACTGGATGGACTTTAAGGTCTCTTCCAACCTGAACCAGTCTGAGTGGCTCAGCAGTTCATATCAAGCTGCAGAGACAGACAGTAGAAACCTCGCAGAGCAACTATGAGCAAACCTTCATTTTGTGTGTGAAAGCTCAGTTTGTAGATAAATGGTGTAAGTGCCTCTGCTGGGTTGAACTGAATGTTCTCCTGTCCAAGCATCTGCAGCCCTGAGAAGATCAGATGTTGTCTATCTTCAGGAGGCTTCAGACCCTGTGGAAGTTCCTTGCCTGCCCTGGGACAGGCTCTGTCTCTGAGCCTTGAGCTCGTTCCCTCTTGCTGCTGAATCAGCCATGAAGAAGGTGGAATGGCCTTAATTTTTTTCCACGTCAAGGCCAGGCCTGGAAGCCTCACAGTGCCGACGTGGCCAAGGTCAGCACACTGATTAGGCCCAGCAGGGAGGGGAGAAGGGGTTTTTTTTCTTCCAGATCTGCTTCATCAAGCACGACATCAATGAGATTAGAAATGTCTAAACCTCATCACCCAGGAGCTGCATGGGTGTCATAATGAAGCTTGTTAATTGGCCAGAAAACAGGGCCTGAAAGGGAGCAGGGCAAGTGTGTGGTTATGCAGCCCTGTGTGTGCTCCAGCCTGGGAGATCTACAGCTTGGGAACAGCCTGGGTAGGATTCTGGGCTGCTGTTTCCAGGAGTCTCTTCTGAGCTCATCCTGTCTTTTCTTGGACCCTTATTAACTCTCAGTGCCTGCAGCATCGTGTGCTGAGGTGTCCCACAGCTCAGCTCCTGTGCAGGGCTGTTCCTGGGGGCTTCTGAACCTGCCTCCTGCTCCTTTCCCCAGGCTCTCCATCTTCTGCAGCCAGCAGATGATCATCATTCATTAACCCCTCCTCACCCATGGTCTCACTGAGCTCTGTTCTTGTGCCAGCTCCTCTGGAACAGATATTTTAAGGTTTCTGCACAGAGGAGTGGATGGAGGAGGGAGGTGGCACAGCAGTGGTGGGGTTGTTGTGGTTCCTGAGTGGTTTCTTGTATTGTTGGTGTTACCATAGTGCCTGGAGAGGGAGCAGGAGTGCGGGGTGTGCACATCAAACCAGGTGACAGGTGGAGGTGCCAAGGTGAACATGAAGCAGTGAAGATTTTGGGTAGGAACCATCCTTCTTTGGATCAGCTTTGGATCCTTGTGGAGCCAACTCAAAGTATTAACCTCATGGGAGTTCCTGTGACTTGCTGCTGAAAGTCAGTGTGCTTTGACTCTTCCACGTGCAGAGGCAATGAGAGATCAGGTGTTGCTTTCTTGCTTCTTTTGCTGTGTTCTGCTGATTTCTCTGCATCCTTTCAGGAGCCCACCTTGTTTTGGCCACCAGAGTGTTTTAAAATAACCCTCTGTTGAATTCTCCCATCTGAAGCAAACCCCATCTCTTCCTCCTGCAGACCTGCATGGTTGGGGAAGGCTGTTGGATTGTGCATCCCTGCTTTTCCTGGAGTGTCTTTAGAGCAGCTCCAAATGTTCCTTTCAGGACAACTAAGAAAACACTCTGAAGACAGAGGGATTTTTTTTTTAATATTAGTTGTGCTCTCTTAATGTTTTAAGAGAACTTCAAATGTGGAGCCCTGTGTTTCTCTGGCCCCTCCTGGGATCCCGTTAGGGCTCGGCCGTTTACAAAGTCTGACTGATTTGTCCCAGAGTGAAAGGAAAGCAAACATTTGAGAGGTTTTTTTAAATGAATGCCCTTTTCAAATAGCTTTGAAAGCTCCTGCTCATTGAGGACCTGTCCTGTGCTGGCTGTGAAGATGAAAATTGGAGAGTTCCATTAATATATGTTAATTTTGGGTAGCGAACAAAGCTCGCGATTGTCCCGCCACCATCACTGCTCTTGGAGGGACGAGGATTTTTGTTTCATCTGGCAGTTCTGGTATTGTGAGGAAGGTTTTTATTTGTTCTTGACGTTTTTCTTGAGGCTTGTTTGATGGAAATATGCGCGTGTGTGCTTTTTTGTAACCGCTGTGGTTTGTGCCCAGCTCCCTGAGCCCGTCAGGAGCAACACAACCAGCTCAGCAGCCAGACTGTCACAGCACACAAGCCTGGCACATCCATGGGGCTTCACTCCATTGTGTCCATGGGAAGCCTCCTCTGGATGGCAGGGGAGTGAAAAGCGAGAAAATGAAAAATGTTGTTTAAATGGAAATTTCCTGCTTTTCAAAGGTCATTTCGTACTAAATCTGACTGGAATTCCCCTTTAGTGTTGGACTTTCCTTGGGCTACAGGTGCTGGAGGTTTTTGCCTTGTGCCTGCTGTCCTGTATGGATTTCTGCCCACAGTTCTTGATCCTTCTCTGTGGAAGTGGGCATCAAACTGCTGCAGCAAGAGCCTGGAATGTTCCAGCTCCTTCCTTTTCCTAGCTGGTGGAGAAGTTGTTGCAGTCACCTTCTGCTTCCCTACACCTTTGTAGCCAGGGCTGGGTTTGACTTCAGGGAGCTGTGGGATTGCAGACACCAGGAGTAAGATTAATTTTCTGGCAAAAACTCACCCCTGTATTTTCAAGCAGTGAAGGTTCTCAGAATGGCTTTTTTCAGTCCTAGAGCAGGAACAGCAACTTAAACTTACACAGGCCCCCCAGAAGCCCAGGTCTGGGCTTCCTCCTAAAGCAGGAGCTGGTGTTTAGCAGGGAGGGAATCATCTTGTTCTCATGGGAGTGCTGGAATACAGCTTTTGGTCTCAAACCTGGTTTGTGAAAATTCCTGCTTCCAGTTTGTTCAGGGCCAGTAACTTGTCTCTCCCCAGTAACTACCACATGAACTCCCAGCAGTGTGGGAGGGTCGGTGTGCACCCCAGGGTGGGGGTTTGCTCTGCCCTCTGGGCCAAGTCTGGAGCAGGTTTTGCAGGGCTGGAGGCAGCAACATGGCCAGGGAAGGCTCCTCTTGGGCCCACAGCTCCCAGTTCTGCTGCCAGGGCAATGTCATGTGTTGGGAGCTTGCCCTGCTGTCCCCAGGGATGTGTCCTGGGGAGGAGGAAGGAGGATGGAGGTTGTCTGGTTTCCAGTGGGTGACTGTGGGGAATTGCACCACGACTTGGGCTCTGGAAGAACTTGAATTTGTGAACTTTGCTCTTTTTTAGCTTCTCAGCCTCGGGGCAGTCTGTAGCCTGCTGCAAAGCAGCCATGTGTGTTCTGTTCCATGATGCCCAAAATCTGGCCTTTGGGGACCTTTTGCTGTGCTGTGGCCCGGGACAGGGCTCAGAAGGGAGTTCCTTGCAGCTTTGGTGCTTTGCAGTGGAGGAACAGCCAGCCTGGCACTCCCTGCTCTTGCAAAACACTTTTGCTTCAGCTCTAGGAACGATTTGCTTTCCCTGAGGGTGGCTTTGGGCATTAGCAGCAAGCCTGGGATTTTTTTGTTTTGTTTTTAAATAACTCTGATTTAACATCAGGTTTTTGCTCCTTTGTCTTTCCTCTCCAGGTTTGTGCTGGCTGTGGGCAGTGCTGTCTTCGATGCCATGTTTAATGGTGGCATGGCCACAACCTCCACAGAGATCGAGCTGCCTGACGTGGAGCCTGCTGCCTTCCTAGCCCTGCTCAAGTAAGCTGCTCCTGAAGTACAGGAAAACTGGGAAGCAGTGGACTTACTGTGGAAAAAACAATTTCTAGTGAAAGCAAGGAGCTATTTTGTAGAGTGGAGATGGTTGACTTTCTGAATAAAATGCCCTTTGGTCTGTTCAAGGGTTGATGCTGGTGTTAAATCTCTCTTTTCTGGGTAAAAGTCACTAGACTTTTACTATTTTTGTGCTACTGCACATATATATATATATATATAAAAATATCAACCATTGTCTCGTAAATTATTGTTCATTAATTGGTTTGATTTGATCCAAATCAAATTTGGATCAAATTCTTTGGGAGAAGAGGGGAAAAGGAAAAGTGATCCTCTGAAAGCTCTGTAAGTTACAAATACTTGGAGCCTGTTTAGGTTATGAGCAAGTTCTAACAGGTAAGCAGGAGTATAAAATTCATGTCAGCCATTCCATGTGGTTTCACCCTTTGTGTGGGATTTATTCCTCTTTTGGAGAGCTGGATTGGAATTTACATTTCCAGTGTGTGTTTCTGGGGAAGGAGGAGGAGGAAGGGGCTGGAACATCCTATTCACCAATTCCTTTAAGCTTGGCTGGTGCTGTACAACATCCACCAGCAATCCTGAATGGATGCTGGAAAGGCATTGTCCTGGTTCTATAGGATTTCTGTAACCTACTTCCAGGGGTTTCCAGTCCTGTGCTCTTGACACGTTCCCTGCTTGCTTCCCATTGGGAACAGTGACTATATATAGCTCTGGCACACTTTTTGCTTTACCTTCAGACAGTGCTTTGGTCGTGCCTGTGCTATCTGAGAATATTTTAAAATTGATCTTGGCTGGAATGAAAGGCCAGAAATAATTGGGAGCCCTGAGCCCCCTCCCCTCTGGCTCCCTTTGAATCAGAGAGCAGCACGTGGGGAATCCCTCTAATTGGTGTGTGACTGTCAGGCAGGTGGATCTCTCTGGAGGGCAGGGTTAGTAACTATCTTTAAATCTTAGGGAGGCTCAAATAGCAAGTGAATTAGAGGCAAAAGGCACGTTGTTTCCCTGAGATTTCAGCACTTGGTTAAACTGATTTCAGAAGAGCCCCCAAGTGATGAGTTTAGGTGGGTTTCTGCAGAAGTGGTGTGTGGGTCACCTCTGAGCCTGCAGTCCTGCAGTCCTGCAGTGCAGGAGCAGTGCCCATGGTCCAGTGACACTTGGATTGCTTAAATCTGGAATTGGAAGTGTCAGTTTTAAAGTGCTTGGAGCTGAAAGTGCCAGGGGAGGTTTGGGTGCTGCACTCCAGGAGGAGGGTGACTGAGTATTGGTGTGAACCTTCCCAGAGTGAAACCAGCCCCTCCAGACACTGATATGGAGTGGCAGCTGATCCTTACACGTGTCTCTGGATTTGGTCCAAGCCATGATCTAATGCTGTAGGATCAGGAGCTTATCCCTGGACACAGTGCCCATCCTGGATGTTCTGCAGAAGGTCCTGTCTGGGGGCTAGATCCTGATGGTGTCTGTGGGTTAGTGGCCTTTAACAGGTCTGCAGTAACTGTGTAAGAGATCCCTTTTTATTATTATTGTTTTCAAGGTAACCCAAAGATAAGAACACTTTTGGTTGTCTGGAATTATAATCTAAATGTTCTTTTAAATTGATAGTACACTTTCTCACAGTTCAGGCCTGTCTTGTCCCTCTTAGCACACACTGTTTGGACTATTGTAAGCAGAAATACTAACATGATGCAAAAAGAAACACACAGTCATTGCAGTAAATAAATAGTTGGGTTTAGATCCACTGTGTTCCTTTAATCCTGGAATAAAAAGGATTGCTCAGTGCAAATGGGGCTGGGAGGGGATGTGTGCAAAATACATTGATGAACCTGATGCTGCTATTGACAGATGCTCTGGAGCAGCACAAAAGCTGCTTTCAGCAGAGAGAGTGCTTCCCTTCCTGTGAATCCCTGTTTGTGCTTCCCTGAATGGCACCCTGGCCCTCTGTGGCTGGAGGAGCAGGAGTTCCACTGCTGCAGATGGGAATCCTGCCTGGCCTCCCGCTGGAAAAGCCCTCCAGGAGCATTGGCCACACAATGTGCTGCTGTGTCCCTTCAGAGAAATGCAGGAGGAGAACTGGCTGGAGTTTCCCAAATATCCCATGGAACAGGAATGCCAAGCACAGTGAACACACTTAATGTTACATCTCTGCTTTGTGCCTTTGAGATCCTGACTGGCAAATGCTCCACCGGTTAAAGGGGAAACAGTGAACAAAAACCGTCCATGGGCTGCTCAGTCTGGAGAAGGGAAGGTTTTGGGGAGACCTTTGAGGCCCTTCCAGGGCCTAAAGGGGCTCCAGGAGAGCTGGAGAGGGACTTTGGACAAGGGATGGAGGGACAGGACAAGGGGAATGGCTTGACACTGACACAGGGCAGGGTTGGATGGGATATTGGGAAGGAATTGTTGGCTGTGAGGGTGGGGAGGCCCTGGCATAAGGTTTCGCCATGAGCAGCTGTGGTGCCCATCCCTGGCAGTGTAAGGCCAGGTTGGACGGGGCTTGGAGCAACCTGGGATGGTGGAAGGTGTCCCTGCCCATGGCAGGGGGTGGCACTGGATGGGCTTTAAGGTCCCTTCCAACCCAAACCAGTCTGGGATTCTCTGATTAGGACTAACACCAGTGTGTCACTGGTTTCACTGAGCTCAGCCTGTTGGTTCCTGCTCTCTCTGGTCAGTGTGCTCAGGTGTGAGGGAGCACAGTCAGGTTGCCTTTGTTTTTCCATGGAGTATGAATGTACTTCCTTGTTTTGGCCTGGCAGGGAAGGCTGTGCTTTGCTTCAGCGTGGCAGCCTTTGTTTCTCATTGCAATTAACTCTTGTTTTTCATTGCAATTGACTCTTGTTTTTCATTGTAATTAACTCTTGCTTTATGCTGAGGTCACACTGTGAGCTGTACTTAACACCTCTGCAATGAAATGGAATGGGTTGATCCATAAAGTGATGAGGAGAAAGTGAGGTGCAGTGGGTGGATATGTTTGAGTGCTTCTGAATTAGTACTGTAAAATGGAGCTCCTCTTCTGAAGGGAGGGTTGGATTTTTGTCCTAATTGAACAGCCAGAATTGTGAATTTAAAGGGGTGCACTTGGCCAGAGACTGTTCTAGCCTGGTGTAAGTGGAGGGTCAGAGCTCACTGGATGGAAGGCAGTTCAAGGTGTACCAGCTATTGAGAGTTATACTGTAAAGTGTCTGTTACAAAAAAAAAAAAAGGTGAAGAAGCTTCTCCTTGTTAAACCAGAGTCAGCGGAAAGGATGTGAAACCCTTCCCTCTCCCTGGTGCAGGGAATGGGGCCAGGATGACAGGCAGAGGCACAAACATGTTTTTTGTGAGTTGCAGGGGTTTTACTCTGTTACCTCAGTCCACCACAGTGATGTTTGTTTGCCTGTTTCAGATTTCTTTACTCAGACGAAGTTCAGATTGGACCAGAGACTGTTATGACAACACTTTACACAGCTAAAAAATACGCAGTTCCAGCCCTGGAAGCTCATTGTGTGGAGTTCCTGAAAAAAAACCTCCGAGCAGACAACGCCTTCATGCTGTTAACACAGGTGAGTCTGGGGCTGTTTGCCTGGAGGGAGGTCCAGCACAGCAGGAAAACAGGAATTTTATGAGTGTTACGAAGTTGGTCATCCCAAATGGAGCAGTTCTGGGGCAGTTGGAATTCTTCCTCACAGGAGTCCAGAGCTGATGAGCAGGTTCTTGCAAGGAGTAATAAAATAGAGCAATCTTGCTGCTCTTTCAGACCTTTGTTTTGCTGTGGCAGGTGATTCTTTCCAGAGTGTGAACTGGGCATGGAGTTAACAAGGTGGAGAGAGTTCATCTGCCAGGAAGAGAAGTGGGATGAGAGGATTTCCCTGTGTTACAGGTTCAGGACTGGTGTGCTCTCAGTGCTGTGTGTGGCTGCTCAGCCATTCCTTGGAGAGGACTTCTGTGCAGCACTTCCCCTGAAGTGGAAGAAAAAGCAACTTTTTCATGAGTGCTTTGGCTGATTTTCCTCAGAGAGGAGTGAGGTGCTCTCTTCCTCGGCCTGTCCCTGCTCACCCTCCTGCACTGCAGGCACAGACCTGCAGTGTCCTTGGCTCTCTGTGGGACCAGCTGCACATCCTCTTGCCCCTGTGTCTGATCTGTTCTGTGAGGGTTGGGCTCCTCCATCCTCCACTGGACTCTTGAAGCAGCAAACTAGAAGACAGTGTTTGCAACTTTGCTCCTTTTGGAGAAGATGAGGCTTTGTGTGCAGGTTGATTAAATGAGAATCCTTCCCGTTTCCCAGCCCCACTTTTCCCTCTGTGCTGACAGCTGGTGGCATACTGGTGGCACCCACAGTGCTGTCCCCTGTGTGGCAGTGTCTGTGGCACTGCACCCTGCCCTGGCTGCTGTAGGAACAGGGAGCACAGGCATTATGTGCAGGTTTCTTTCCTTTCTGGAATGGGCTGACCGGACTCGCCCTGGAGGGATATTCCTGATCAGCCAGCTCAGGAAAGCTGCCATGGAGTCTGATGTGAAACAAACCTTGCAGAGTTGTTTTCCCAGCTGCCCAGCACACTGAGGTGGTCTGGCTCTGAGGGGTTGCCCTGACTTGCCCAGCATTCCTGTCTGCTGGATTCCCCCCCGTGTCAGGAGTCCCAGTGTCTCTCTGGCTGCAGGCACCGTGTTGGTGGCAGTGCTACACCAGCAGTTTTGCAGATATTGAGGCAGTGTCAGCCCAAAGCAATCACAGCTGAGCTCTTTGCTGAGGATTAGGCTGGGATTTTATTTTGAGTTTAAATATTTGGATCAAGTTCTTAAAGTAGTTCCACGTCACGTTGCTGTTGTAGACACTCGTCACTGCTTGGATTCAGCTCCTGCTGCAACACACCACGTCCCTCCTCACACATCCTCTTTAACTTGGCCCTTTTCCACCTGCCATAAACAGGTGAGGCAGCTCCAGGACGTGGGGGAAATCCACACTGCACTTCCCAGAGGAACATTCAGGACTTAAAGGCTCTTGTGTGGGCAGTGGCAGCCAGGTCTGCCCTCCCATCTGATGTGTGGTAGGACAATTGTAACTCCTTGGCTGCAGCTCTCCCGTTCTTTGGGTTCAGCAGCTGCAGTCTCAAAGATCAGGAGCTGTTGGCCAAGAGCTGGGAGGAGATCTTCCCTGGGGCTGCAGTTTTGGGGAGATCCCTCACACTAGCCTTTGCCTCGTGAGGGTTGGAGGTGTCAGCTTTTGGGGCTGTTCTTTCTGCAGGGATATTTTTTTGTGGCTTGCTCAGTCTCTGCACCCAAGTTTGCAGCTTTGGCAAGGTAATATTTAGGTTTATGGGGACTTCCTTACAGGTCATAAGGGTCCTTCTTTGGTGAAAGAGGAAGGTGCCCTTATTTTTCAGGTGACAAAAACATCTGGCATTGAGGCAGCTGAGATGCCAGATGGGGAAGGGTTTTCCTTTTGTTTGTGACTCATCCATTGTGATTGATGATCAGTGGTGACTCTCATCTAGTTTATGTTCACCACTGCTCTATATCAGGTCTCTAAGAGATTTGAGGCTGATGTGCTTTGGGAAACGTGTTGGTGTCTCCATGACTGGCTGTAGGAGGCACCTCACTGAAGGGATCTGTTCTCACAGTGCTCTTGGGTCTGGACCTTCAGTGTGACAATCTACCTGTTTTCTTCTCTTACTGCACCAGATCAACAACTTGCACAGTAAATTACAGACCTGAGATAGATCTTGTACAAGGCATTGCCCAACAGCCTTAAGGCCATGGACCTGAGATCAGAGAGCCCCAATCCCCCTCTGGTGTCACTGCCCCGTGTGCTGGTCCAGCAGCTGTGTCACCAACAGCATCTCCAGCAACTGCTGATCTCTGGCAGAAATATCAGTGGCAAACAGCCCTTCTAATTGATTGTGCCCCGTGGGGGACCGTGACCCTCTTCCATGCCAGCCCCACATCCCAGTGTCACTTTGATCAGCAAGGAGAACAGCTTGCCTGGAGCTGCTGTGGGGGAGAGCTCTGTGGGCGTAGTGGGAGTGCTCACGTGTCAGAAGAGCCACTACAGTAGTAAAGTCTGAGTCAGTCACAGCTCTTGGTGCCAGGAGTGGAAGGCACTGGCAGAGCTCCAGCCCCAGGAGCAGGTGACGACTGCTGAGCCCTCCCTGGGCCCTGAGAAAATACAGTTTTTTCAGCTCTCTGCACTTGAGTCTTGGCATCAGAGCTTGGCCTTGCTGAGCTCTGCAGCCCACGAGCAAGGGTCCAGCAGAAGCTGCTCAAAGGTGCCTTCTGAGTGGTGGCATTCCCAGCCCAAAACACGAGTTTTAACCCTTGTCAGTGGCAGTGAGTTCAAGTCCCAGTGTATTCTTGTTAGGTGTGATGTCAGGGCAGCTCCTTTCTGAATAGCAAAACCAAAGCACTGGAAGTAAGAGGTCATTCAGTGATTTTTGGGTGTTCCAGCTCATCTTCTGCTTATGCTGGGCATGGGGTTGGTAACACATGGCAGTGCAGGGTGATCTGGAGTGGCAGCACTGGAGCTGGGCAGAGAAATTCTGAGCAACTCTCCGAGCTGTGTGCAGGCTTTGCTTGGAATAGTAGCCTATTTTGGGGAGAATCCTTTGAGGTAACTGGATTAGAGTGGCTGTTTCTGTGCAAAACATGGAAATGCAGTAAGCAGGCTGTGTCCCCCCCGGGGCTGCAGGTCTCCCTGGGACACAGACACTGTGTTTTTGCTAACACAGGAGATCAGTGTGGCAGTTCTTACAGAATAAGCTGTCTCTGCATATTCCTAGAGTGAGCAGGCCTGGAGTCACCGGGCAGAGCTTTCTTCTAACCATAAAAATGATGTAAAAGTTGCCCCTGCTCAGCTGACATGGTCAGTATGGTGCTGGAAAGTACAATTGGTGCCTGCACGGATGCAGCGCTGGAACAAAGACGTGCCTGAAGACATGCACAGCTGAGCCAGAGCTGCTGCCAAACAGCAGAATTTTCTAGGGTTTGCCTTGTCATGCTTAACTGCTTGTGAAAGGCCCAGTGGATTCCTGATGCAGTCAGGCATGGGATTGCTGATGGAGATGGGCTCTGGCAGGGGAGGGGGGTGCTGATGCAAACTTTGACTGCTGTTTGTGTTGGTCCCCTGAGCAGGCCCGGCTGTTTGATGAGCCCCAGCTGGCCAGCCTGTGCCTGGAGAACATTGACAAGAACACCTCAGACGCCATCAATGCAGAGGGGTTCACAGACATCGACCTGGGTAAGCTCTGCTCCCCCCTCCCCGCCCTGCTTTCAGAGCCAACTTGTCTCCAGAGTTGTCACAGGTTGGTTCTTGGCACTCTGGGGCTCTGCTGTTCTGGAGCAATCTGTTGAACAGTCACTGGCATGAAGTGGCTGGAGACAGGGCATGTGCCAAAGAGCTTGCTGGCTTGCCTGCAGAAATACCCTGGAATCTGCTTACTTTGGTGCAACTCGAGTTTTCTGGGCATGACACAAAGCCCATTTCCTGTGTTGATGTTGGCAGGTTTTGGGTGGGCGTAACTTGCCTTTTTTTGTGCAGTTGGCTTCGTTCCCCAAGTCTTTGTCAGGTTTTGGAGTTAAAAAGGTGTTGTGTTTTTGGAACTGAGAACTGGCTGTTTTAATTATCCTCTGCAGTTTCCAAACTTGCTGGGCACAGTTAATGAACATTAAAATTCAGACTTTAACCTTGCTCTAATGAGACGGGCTGTGGAGGTAAGGCACGGGTCACCTTCTGGCTCTCAGGCTGCTCGTTTCATCCAAGTAAGTTGCAATTCATCCTCCTGCACTTGAATTAACGTGCCAATTAAATGGGCTGTGTTTGCTGCTCCAGCGAGTTCCCTGCTAATGGAACATGCAGATGAATCCCCCTGGGAGGCTGCAGCAGCCCTTTGGGAGGTGCTGTTTGCTCGGTGGCTCCTGGTTCCCTGGGCTGCTCCCGGTGACCGGGGTCGGTGTGTGTGCCTTGCAGACACCCTGGTGGCGGTGCTGGAGCGGGACACGCTGGGGATCCGGGAGGTGCGGCTCTTCAACGCCGTGGTTCGCTGGTCCGAGGCCGAGTGTCAGCGGCAGCAGCTCCAGGTGATTCCAGAGAACAAGCGGAAGGTTCTGGGCAAAGCTCTCTCCCTTATCCGCTTCCCACTGATGACTATTGAGGAGTTTGCAGCAGGTAACTGAACAGAGGCGTGTTTGGCAACCCTGGGCTTTGCTTTCTCTGGGCTGCAGAGAGTCAAGTGACGTGAAAGGGGCTTTTTCTCTGGGTATCCTGTAGGAAATCAAACAGGAAATTATCCCCCATCGGCCCCCATTCCATCACAATCTCCCCCATCACTCTCTCTACAGGGGGCTTCCAAGAAGGCTGGAGAGGGACTTTGGGCAAGGGCCTTGAGTGACAGAACGAGGGGGAATGGCCTTAAGCTGTAGGAGAGCAGGGTTAGGTGGGATTTTGGGAAGGAATTGTTCCCTGTGAGGGTGGGGAGGCCCTGGCACAGGTTGCCCAGGAAAGCTGTGGCTGCCCCATCCCTGGGAGTGTCCAAGGCCAGGCTGGACAGGAGCAACTTGGGATAGTGGAAGGTGTCCCTGGGGTTGGATGAGATGGACTTTAAGGTCCCTTCCTGCCCAGTCCATTCTGGGATTCCATGATTCATTCCTACTGATTTACAAGATTTTCTGTGTAAATGCTGTTTTCATCCATGACCATTCCCTTGTTTTAGAGCCTGTGGTGCTCCCCTGGGAGGAGCAGAGGGATCCCAGCTGGTTGTTTGTCCTCATGGCATGGTTGGATGGTCACTGCCCCACTCACCTGACAGCAAAATGGGGTTCACCTGCTTCCCTTTCCAAGCCCTGCCAGCATTTCAGCTACACAAAGCTAATGGAGTTGCAGACAGTTGGTGTTGGTTGTAGCCTGCCCCCAAAGAGGAATGGGGATGTTTCTCCCCATCCTCTGCCTGTAATACAGTGGTGAAGGCCTTGCCATTCAGAGCAGAGCTCCCCATCAGAAAAACTTGCCAAATGTCCTGTGAGCTGAAGGCTTGGTGTTGTTTAGTCTGTGTCCCAAAGCATTTTTCAAGTTTACATTCAGATCCTGCTCCACAAAGACATCTAAATCATTTAACAGTTTTCACTAAAGACTGCTTTGTTTTGTTTTCATTGCCTGCTGTCTTTGACTTCATCCTCTGGTGATTCCCCAGGGATGGAAGCTGGCAATCAGCTGGAATAGTTTTCATGCTGAAAGACACAGTGGAGCCATTTCCAAAACTGCAGCTTGTTTTAGGCTGCAGTGCTGTGAAGGAAGGAGCAGAGTCCCTGAGCAGGGCACTGCTCAGGGCTGATGGCAGCAGCTGCTCAGTCCTTCGTGTCCCTGTTCCCACCTGAGGAGGGGTGGTAGTAAGAAGTAACTCTGTGTTAAAGCTTGGTCCCCACAGCTGTGATGGGGCCTTAGGGATGTAGATCTCTTCAGAAGCAGCCTGGTCAGGGAGGCAGATCTTTGCATTTTTCTGCAGACCTCATTTCTTGCAACCCTTCTGATTTTGTACCATTCTCTCTCTGGGAGGAATGTGTTAATTTTGGCATTTTGGGGTTGAAGCCTTTGAGCTGGGGATGCCCTTCCCCGTGCTGTTTGTCCCAAACTGCCTCTGCCACATCTCTGTGCTTTGAGAGAAGTTCTTTCAGTTTTCTTCATCCACTTTAACCTCAAAGATGAACAAAACCCCCAAACCTGAGAGGCTGCACTGATCAGCTGTTCCTTAAACAAGGGACTCCCTTGGAATTCTTTCAGCTTTGTCCTTTTTCTGAGTTTGAGTGACTCTGATTTCTGTGGTGATCACAGCAGTGACAGGAGGGGGAAACCTCTCCCCTCCCCCCCCTCAAAAGCCAAAAAAAAAAGAGGAATTTTACAGCACTGGTTTCACCAGTTTATTTTATAATCTGGTATCCAACATGGGGTTTTGCATGAAGATGTTTTAACTGGCAAATGTGTCCCTCCCTTCCCCCAGAGCAGGGAATTTGGAACGTTGAAGAAGTGAGTTGCAGCAACCTGGGATAAGTTCAGGCACGATCAATGAGGCTCATTTTTGCTGAGCAAAGTATCCAAAAGCTCATTTACCTGTGAACAGTTGACTTCCTTAAATTCTTCCTTCTCTGCCCATTGCAGCCTTGGACCATGTTTTGTCTGGGTAACATCAAACTGGATTTAACCCCCTACAAGTAGTTTTGGACAAACAAGTAGCTGGGAATTTACCTTGAATACTGTTTTTGCTTCAGTACACAGTGGTCTTGTTTCTGTTCAAATAGAGGTGCAGAGAGGCTTTTAAACCTTAGGCTAAAATACTCATTTTTAGCTGTTTTTACTTTTGAAGCTGTTTGAAGTAGTTTGCAAAGCTTGAGTTTAGAGTCACTGAGTTGGTTTCCCAGAGCAGCTGTGGCTGCCCCATCCCTGGAAGTGTCCAAGGCCACAGGTTGGACAGGGCTTGGAGCAACCTGGGCTAGTGGAAGGTGTCCCTGCCCATGGCAGGGGTGGGACTGGATGGGCTTTAAGGTCCCTCCCAACCCAAACCATTCTGTGATTCCGTGATGACTTTGGAAAAACATCTTGTTACTGGAGAGAAGTTGAGAATGTGTTTCAAGTCTTGCTAAAACCCACCAGCCCTTTTCTCTGAGTCCTGCAACAAACATGCAAGATGTGGATTAAATGCCTGAGGGAAGGGGGGACTCAAAGCAGGGCATGAGCTGAATATTTGTCTTAGTAAAAGCACTCCTAAACCTTTTGAGTTGATGGTGAGTGGGTGACATTCCCTCTCAGTGCCCCTCGTGGGCTTCCATCGTCTCAGCCATCGGAGTGGATGTTGGAAATTCCTGTCTCTTGCCAGTGTTATCATCTCCAGGGAGAGTGGAGCAAGGATTAGCTGCGTGCTTTAGGTTCTTAATCCAGTCCTAGCAGCCAGATGCAGTTGGGCTCCCCAGAGCTGGGTGCTCAGTTGCTGTTCCATGTCCGTGCTCCACGCGGAGGCTCCGTGATCCGTGACTGCTGGGTGGATAAAGGGCAGGCAGCACGTTTGTCTGGGCTTTAATGTCCTGATGCACCGGTGGAATTCCATCTGTGATGGGGCTTTGGCTCGCTCCCAGCTGCAAGTCAGGCTTGTAAATCCCATGTAAATCCCAAGGGGATCCCTTCTGGTTGTGCAGATTTGGGCACCACAGTATAAGAAGGATGTAAAGCAGTTGGAGAACATCCAAAAGAGGGACACGGAGCTGGGGAAGGGTCTGGAGGGGAAGGGTCTGAGGAGCAGCTGAGGGCACTCGGCTGGTTCAGCTGGAGCAGAGGAGACTGAGGGGAGACTCCTCGGGGGCTGCAGCTCCTGCCGAGGGGAGGCGGAGGGGCAGGGACTGAGCTCTGCTCTGGGACCAGGGACAGGACCCAGGGAAGGGCTGGAGCTGTGCCAGGGGGGTTGGGATGGATCTCAGGGAAAGGTTCTTCCCCCACAGGGTGCTGGGGCACTGCCCAGGCTCCCCAGGGCAGTGGGCACGGCCCCAAGGCTGCCAGAGCTCCAGGAGCGTTTGGACAACGCTCTGAGGGACAGGGTGGGATTGTTGGGGTGTCTGTGCAGGGCCAGGGGTTGGACTGGATGGACCTTGTGGGTCCTTCCCAGCTCAGGGTATCCCAGGATTCTGTGGTTCCACAGGGCTGATGGCATCTCCCTCCCTCCCCTGTGCAGGGCCTGCCCAGTCGGGGATCCTGACGGACCGGGAGGTCGTGAGCCTGTTCCTGCACTTCACCGTGAACCCGAAGCCGCGGGTGGAGTTCATCGACCGGCCGCGGTGCTGCCTGCGGGGCAAGGAGTGCAGCATCAGCCGCTTCCAGCAGGTCGAGAGCCGCTGGGGGTACAGTGGGACTAGTGACAGGATCAGGTCAGCACCTCACAGCCGTGTTCCTGAGCCCTCACCCTGCTCCAGCCCTAACCCCCGCTCTGTGCTAGGCCCGACTGCCACCTGTAAAGTGTTTTGCTGGGTAGAAGCATCCCCTGCCTGTTGGTGCCACTTTGTATCTCTGTTGGCAAAGGTTTCCCACAAACAGGGCCCTGCAGCCTCTGGAAAAGGGCAGAAGTAAGCCCTCAGTGGCTTCCTGTAGCTGTAAGGGCATGTATGGGGTCACCAGGCTTCCCCCTGTGCCTGGGGGGCCGGGGAGCCAGTGCTCCATCCCTGCTCTGTCAGAAGTGTCAGGGTGGCTTCTCGAAGCCCCGTAACCTCCCCTGTTTGAGGGAGGGGTTGGGATAAAACACTGCTGTGCTTTCTGCTGATGCCTGGTTTGTTCAGACCTGAGCTTGTGGGGAACCAGCAGAGCCCAGTCCTGGGAACAGGAATGGCAGCTGTGGCTGGCACAGGGTGCTTTTTGTGTGGCCAAGGAACGAGAGCAAGACAGGAGGGGATCAGAAAGCCTTGGTTCTTTCCTGATCCATCTTTGTCTTGGGTGGAAGAGGCCTCTCAGCAATGTTATTCTTTACAATTTTTAAGCCTTTTCATCGGTGGTTCTGTTGCCCGTCACTGGAGCTGTTGGTTGGATCCTCTGATCCAATCACCCTGACAGGAGATGGGATTGGGAACTGCTGCCAGCTCCCAACACTTCCTGCTCTCAGATCTAACGCTCAGAGACCTTTTGGAGCTTGTGTTTGACTTTAAGTTCAGCCTCTGCAGCATCAGGGTCAGCTCCAGTACAATATTCCATGCTGGCTGCACAGCAGGGGCTCCAGCCTGCCCCAGGTGTTTGTTCTGGAAACACTCAGGGCTGAAGGAGTTGGTGGATGGGGGCAGAAATGCTGTTGGCAGCTTGGCAGATACTGGGACTTGTGCTGCTTGAGAAGGTGGAGCTGTAGTGGGTGAATATCCTTGTCTGTGCTGCCTTGGGCAGCAGGAATTCCTGTGCTCTGGAGTGATTGAATCCTAATCTCTGCTCTGGTAACTCTGGAATGCAGCAAACACTCAGCAGCATGTGAACAATTGTCCAGTGCTCAGCAGTGACATGCCCAGTGGCACTTCAGTGGTGCTGGCTGGACAGACCACCGTGGGGGTGGGCACCACTCCACACTCCCAGGCTGCCCTGCCCGTGCCCTGCTGGCATTTTGGGGTGCTGATGTTTCACCACAATCTGGAAGCACTTTCTGAGCCTGGACCCTGGAGTTTGGTGACGGGATTGTGCAGGTCTGTGTTTCACATGAGCCAGCAAAATGAGGTGTGAGCTGACAGCTGGTGGTTTCTGTGGAGGGTTTCAGCCCTCAGGAAGAGTTGCACTTAAATCTGTGGTGGGTTTGATTAAATCAGAGGTGTAAAATCAACACAAGTGAAGGTATCTGTGTATCAGCCTTGCACTGAAGCAATACAGGGGTGGCAAGTTTGGGCTGACTTCCCTGCTCTGTTCCTGCAGGTTCTCAGTAAACAAAAGGATATTTGTAGTTGGGTTTGGATTATACGGATCCATACACGGGCCAACGGATTACCAAGTGAACATACAGGTAATTCTCTTTACTGCCTGAAATATCCCAGCTGCTGTAGGGACTGGCAGATGCATTTTGGTGAATATGCAACAACATCCAAAGTTCAGAGGGGACTGTGTGTGTTCCTGGGCAGGGGGACTGGCAGATGCAGCGAGGGCCAGATGGGGCACTGGGATCAGGGGGATTATTGTGCTCGATTTTACGCAGCTCCCGTTTCACACGTCACTGCAGCATCTCCCCAGGTCTGCTCCCAGCTTTGGGAATACATCTCAGGGAGTTGGGGGGCACTTGGGGAAGGGGCTGTGCATGTTCTCCCACCCAGAGCAGGCCAGGCTGATCCTGCTGTAGGTGGCTGCTGCAGGAATACTTGGTTCCAGGCTGCACAAATGCAGTGGAGCAGCCACGATTCCACAAGGGAGGAGCACAAAGGAATTGCTGTGCTGGACCTGTGCAGTGCCCCTGTGCAGCCCCACGTCACCAGGGCCCTGTTTGGGATGATGAGCAGGGCTGAGGGACACTCAGTTGTCTGAAGTCCATCGTGATCCTGTGCAGAGACTGGGGTGGCTCAGGGTGGGGTCTCTGGGTTCATGTGTCACCCCTGGCTGGGTCCCTGGAGAAGGACTGTCCCCAGGAGAGTCACCCCAGCACAGCACAGTCTGTCAGCATTTCTCCCTGCATTGCCAGGGGCTCAGCCTGGTGCCCTGAGCTCCTGGGAGAGGAGGATCCAAGCACAGTGAGCTGCCCTGCAGTGCTGGGCCGGGCAGGGGGAGGAGGGGGGGTCTGGGACCCGAGTCCAGCGAGATCAGAGGTGTCAGAGCAGCTGTGGCTGCCCAGCCCTGGAAGTGTCCAAGGCCAGGTTGGTCAGGGTTGGAGCAACCTGGGCTAGTGGAAGGTGTCCCTGCACATGGCAGGGGGTGGAGTGAGATGAGCTTTGAGGTCCCTCCCAACCCAAACCATTCCGTGTCACAGCACTGATGGGGGATGTAAGAGATGGATGCAGTCGGATGGGGCTGGTCCAGGGGGGAGTCCCTGGGGCTCAGCCAGCGCAGGGACACCCCTGTGCAGGGGCAGGGCAGGCTCTGGCCGTGTGCTGAGGGGCTGCCCCGTGTGCTGCAGATCATCCACACGGACAGTAACACGGTCCTGGGGCAGAACGACACCGGCTTCAGCTGCGACGGATCCTCCAACACCTTCCGTGTCATGTTCAAGGAGCCCGTGGAGATCCTGCCCAACGTCAACTACACGGCCTGTGCTACCCTAAAGGTACCCTGTGGGCTGGGGGGGTGGGGGGGCAACTGCTCAGGGCCTTCAGTGCAGCACAGACCTTGCTCTGCCTTCTTTAAGGCCTGTGGTCCAGCCTTGGGGGTCGGTGTGATCCCTTACCTGGTGCTGCCATGGGCTGCTTCCCCACCAGCATTCAGAGCAGGTGTGTGACTGGTCTCACAGCACTGAGGAGGGGATGGAAGTGTTTTATGGTGTCAGTTCTGGGGGTGTGTAATCCAGAGCCTGCTGCAGTGGCCTCAAAAGGTTCATGTTTAGCTGTTGAGATCTAGTTAAATTAGTGATAAGTTCTGACAGAGAGGAGAACTGAACTCAGAGCACCTGAGGTGCAGATCCAGGAGCAAGAGGGAGGAACTGAGGTCTCCAAAGCTCGTTGCTTCAGGCCAGGCTGTGAGGCCAAACCCCCCAGAGAGCCTGGGCAGCAGCAGGGCCCTGACCTGTTCTTGTCTCCCGTGACCCCGCAGGGTCCAGATTCCCACTATGGAACCAAAGGACTGCGCAAAGTGATCCACGAATCCCCAACAACGGGAGCCAAAACCTGCTTCACGTTCTGCTACGCGGCTGGGAACAACAACGGCACCTCTGTGGAGGATGGACAAATCCCAGAGATCATCTTCTACACATAGTGCTGCTCCCAGCCCGCCCTGGACTCGACTGTCCCCCGGCACCTCCCGAACTAAATCTCTGGCTGAGTTTGACCACACCAACTGGAGCCACACTAGCCAAAGGTCTCGGTGAAATCATTTCAAAGCTCATGTTCTGCCTTGTGCTAGTGCTGCTGCTGCTCTCAGGTGCCAGTTGAGCTGGTGTCCCAGTGCCAGCCAGGCTGGTGTCCCAGTGCCAGGCGAGCTGGTGTCCCAGTCCCATTCGTAGGTTGTCTGTGGCTTGTTGTTTCTCACCTCCTGATTAACCCTTATCTAACAACGTGCGTTTTTTTGGACTGTAATGAATGTAGATGCTTTTCCACCAGTCAGAAGCAAGGAAATGAGTGGCTCTGGTTGTGGTTTCACTTGGCAGGAGGTCACCCTGCAGACAGGCACGGGCAGGGCTGGGGGCCCGTCCTCTGCTCCAGCTCAGCAGGCGAGGCCAGACCGTGGGGCTTGGCCAGCCCGTGCCCAGCACCTCCCTCCCTCCCTCCCTGCAGCCTCAGCACACACAGCCACCTTCAAAACTGGAGGAAAGTGGCCTCTTCCCTGAGGCTTTGCTGTTCCAGCACTACATAGTCCTGAGGGAGACCCCAAACCCGACCACAGCCGGAGGGACTGCGGCGTTTTCCTGCTCTTCTCCCTGATCTGTGACAATCAGTTGGTGACAGCAAGGTGACCTCCCTGTGGAGTGGGAAGGGACAGGCCCTCCTGCATCCTGAGTCCCTGTGGTGCTGCTTCCAAACTCCTGCTTCAGGCACTGGGGGATGCTCAGCTCACCCCCGAGCAGCCCCAGCACAGGGCACCTGTACTGGTCATTACTGGTCATTACTGGTCGTTGCTGTGCTGGTCCTTTTCAGAGCCACCAGGGTTTGTCAGTGGAAGCAGAAGGGCACCTGCCTCACCTGTCCCCTGTTCCTGGGCACTCCTGCTGGTTCCATGCCTTTTCTCTGTTCCTGTGCATTGCTGCCCTGCCCTGGTGGGAGCAGGAGGAGAGGCTGGATGTGCCCCTGCCTGGAACCTGGTAACGCAGCAGATGGACAAGGACGGACCAAACGGTTCAGGAAAACCTGGAATGTTCTCCGTGCCAGTGTGTTTGCCCAGTGCCTGTGGGGCAGGCCCAGGAGGGAGATGCAGCACTCACAACATCCCCTGTTGAGCTCAGTGACCTCGAAGATGCCCCTCTGTACCCGTTCAGGGCTGGCTGCTCCCCAGAGTGGGGAAGGGGGGGTGCTGCTCCTGGGGCTGCCTGAGCAGCCCCACAGTCACTGCCTGCTGGGGAAGACCACAGGACTCTTCCTGCCCTGCTCTGCAAAGGAAGCTGGAATTAAGCTCAGCTTGGCTGCAGGACTGGAACCAGCAGAGTCTGCGTGGGACTGGCCAGGGTGGTGCTGCCTCAGAGCTGAGGTTCCCCTCATGGCCCCCCTGCTCTGCTCCATCACATGGAGCCCTGTCACCCTCCTGCCACAGGATTTCACTGCTGGAACTTGAAACCTGGTTGTCCTTGGCTGGTGCTCGTTTGCTGGGGAAGGGGATCCCCTCCTCTGGCTCAGTCCTGGGGCTGTGCTGGGTGCTGGGAACACCCTGCACCTCCTCCCCTGCAGCTGCCAGAGATGCCCAGAGCGTGTCCCGATCTCCAGGAACGCAGTGCAAGCTGTGTCTTGTCAGCCTGACTCCAGTGGGATGGTTCTGATATGGCCAGTACTGAAAAATAATAGAAAAAAATTTAAAAAAAGAAAAAAAAAAAGAGAAGAAAACCCAAGTGGGTCCATGACTTGGTGACTGAACCTGACTGTGCAATGCAAACAGTGTTGTGAGGTGGATTCACAGCCCGGGCACCCTCGGGATGTACATAAGCTGCTCCTGCTCCTGCTGCTGCCCCTCTCCCAGAGGTGGTGGGAACATCACTGCTGGCACCCAGGGCCCCTGTTGGTGCCTTCCCCGGGGGGCTGATCTGGGTCCTGCACCTCGAGGCGTCTGGTGCAGGTGGAAATAGTGGAATGATGGAATTGGAGAGAGCAAAGCTGCGCACTCGGCTCTGGGAAGAGCAGGGTGGGCTGGCCCTGCCCGGCCGTGGTGGTGCCCTCCCTGCTGCTCTTCCCTGGAAGCATCTGTTCTCTTATTTTGTTACCTGAGTTCTCATCCCAAATCCCACCTTCCTGCCCTCCCCCCCCGGGGCAGGTCTGGCAGTGGAAGGACAGGAGTCAAACTCTGAACTACACCCGAGCAATTTCTGTTCTTAACGGCTTTTCCCGCAGTTTGATGCAATTCTGGCTTTTGTAGATAGATGAATGTAATTCCCTGTTGGACATGCCTGTTCCCAAAGTATGAGCCATCCTGTTGTACCACGTCACCTTCCGAGCGGAGCGGGGCGTCCCCTCCGTGCTATTGATGAATGTATCCGATGCTCTCGTTCCGTGTTCACACTCTGCTTCTGGCCAGCTTTGTGATTTGTAAATAGGAAACAATAAAGACACCCAGGTTGTCTTTATGAGGTTTCTGTGTGATCTGAGGAGCTGCTGGAATATCAGAGGGAAGGAAGGTGGAGGGGGGAGTCTGTGCTGAGCTGGCTCCCCTGGCCCTTCTCCCCAGCCCAGGGTGGGGGTCCTCAGCTTCCCCCTCCATGGGGTGTGGGATGAGCCAGATCCTTGGGCATCCCAAAGCTGGGGGAGCCCAGACCTTCCGAGGATGAGGCTCTGGTGGATCCTGTGTTTGTCTGGGGGAGGGAGCAGGATGGTGCCGGGGTGGGCACTCTCTGGTCTCTTTTATGAATGAATTTCTTTAACCTTAATTGAAGGGTCTTGACAATTAAATGCACTAAAAGCTGCCTCAGCCTTTGTAGGGGCAGGCCCAGGTCTGTAGGTGAAGGGCTGCTCCCTGCCATGGGATTCCCAGCAGGGAATCCTGCTGGAGCAGGGATGAGGGCTGGGATCGGCACAGCCCCTTCCCGTGTCTCCGGGGCTCTGCCCTTCGCCCGAGGGAGCAGCGGGGCCGTGTTGAACGTGACCCCCCGGGCTGGGAGCAGCTTCCCACCCTTTCCTGGCTGTGCTGGAGCTCCTCACCCGGCACGGGAGTGCGGGAGGGGGACAGCCCGGCCCGGCCGCTCTGCTCGAGGGCAGTCGGTGCTGTGGCCGTGGCTGGGTCGT
>NW_021938861.1:387744-401352 GCF_001715985.3 Manacus vitellinus
GCCAGGCCCAGGCAGTGCCACAGCCGCTCTCCATGTCCCCAGGACGACGCGGAGCTCGGTGGGGCCGGTGTGGAGCAAAGGGTGCTGCTCCTCCAGGGCAGGGGATGCTCGGCTGTTCCCACAGCCAAACACTCCCCTGGTGAGCAGGGCACGGCCCCAAGGCTGTGGGGACACCCTGTGTCCCCAGGCTGGACACTGCTCCCATGCTCCAGGAGTTCTGTGCTTTGCTCTTCCCAGCGCTCCGGAGAAGGGATGCCAAACGTGGTGCTGGAGAGAGCAGACCTTACTGGGAGCGAGTTCCCACGAATGAGCCAGAGGTGATTTGAAGATGTTTCCCTCTCCCTAAGGAAGCAATTCCCAGCCCCTGGCCAGTGAGAGCCAGGGCTGTGCCAGGCTCTGGGAGCAGCCAGGACGCTCCAGGGGCACTGCTGGGCCAGGGTGTGGGTGGGGAGCACAGGGAGCTGCACCCCCGGCTCCAGCCCCTTTGCAGGACCTCTGCTCCTCATGGAGGTTCAAAAGGATCAGGGTCTGGGAAACACGAGGTTTGCTCTGGGTGCCAGCATTCCCAGAGTTGTGTGTCCTGCACCAGGACAGGCCATGGCACTGGCCCCAGAGAAGGGCTGGGCAGTGCAGCCCCTTCCCCACAGCGACCCAGGCAGGAGCTGCTGGCACAGCTGCCCTGGGCTGCTCCCACCTCAGCTCCCTGTGCCCTGGGCAGAGGCAGCCCCAGCACGGGGCAAAACGCTGCCAGGCTGTCCCAGCAGTCCTGCCCTCCCTCGTCCCTGTCACCATCCCATCAATGGAAGTGGCACCACAAGCAGAGCAGCGAGTTACCCCACGGGGACACGGCGCTGGGGACACAGGTCCTCAGCCTGGACCAATCCCTCATCCATCACCCCGGGCTGACCCTGCAGCTCAGTGGCTGATGCCCAGGCCTGGCACCCCCTGGCCCTGCCACAGCCCCCACGATGCTTCCTCCTGCTTCTGCCAGGGAATGGGGGACACTGCCCTGGGCCCCCACGAGCCACAGACCCCACGCTGTGCTGGGGAACTCTCCACAGACAGCACTGGGGGAAAAGGAATGTCCAGTCCCTGCTCCAGCCCGGGCTCCTCCGTGCCCACAGAGCCACAGCCCAGGCTGCCCGAGCCCGTGGTCGCCGTGCCCCGGCCGTGCCCCAGCTCACCTGGTGTTTGGTGTGTGGCTGTGCTTTGTCTCTGTTCGGGGGCTGCACCTGCACCTCGCTGTGCATCGTGCCAATGGGTGTGGGCTGGGGACACAGGGACAACGTCAGTGCCAGCACAGAGCCCTCCTGCTGCCCTGCACCCTGATCCCACCTCTGCCCCCACACAAACCCCCCCAGAACCAGGGCCTGAACCTCAGTCCCCCACCACCTGGCCCCAATGGGCTCCTCGTGTGCTATCTGGCTGCAGTGAGCCCACGGAGGGGGCCCATGGCAGAAAGTGAGGTGCCAGCCTGGCTGCTGGGGTCCCTTTGGCTCCAGGAGCCTCCCATCCCACAGTTCTGACCCGCTGGCACAACAGCCCCAGCCTGGAGCTGGTGAGTGGTGAGGATGGACAGAGCCGATCCCTCGGGCACAGGGCCGGGACCTGCATCCTCCCTGGCTGCTCATCCGACCCCGCTGCCCCTGGGGTGCCCTCTGTCCTGCCCAGCCCCTCCCCACTCACCAGAGGCTTCCCTGCCCAGTCGTATTCGTAGTCGAACACGTAACCGTTCCTCTCGAACAGGTCCGTGAAGAGCTTCCTCAGGTAGTCGTAGTCGGGCTTCTCAAAGAAATCCAGCCGCCGCACGTAGCGCAGGTACGTGGCCATCTCCTCTGCGGGGACAGGGGGTCAGGGGCTGGGCACAGGGCTGGGGACAGGGCCAGGCAGGGCAGGGCTCTCACCTGGGAAGTTCTCACAGAGCACCTCCACCGGGGTGGCTCGTTTGGTGTCGCCGATCTTCTGGTACCTCTCCTTCAGCGTGTCGGCCTGGAGGGACAGGGAGGGTCTGTCAGGGAGGGGAGGCACTGGGGGCAACCAGACCACAGATGGTTTCTGGGTCACCCTTTCCCAGGTAACAGGAGGAGCTCATTCCCAGGGTATTCCCTCACCAGGGCAGGTCTGGGGGACAACCACCAGGGAGTGCAGTTCCAGAAGAGCCACTGTGAGAGCAGCTGGGACCCCCCCAAAGTGGGGGGACACACGGACCCTACAGCTGCTCAGCACAGCAAGGGCCTGGCACGGAGCTCAGATCCAGTGAAGTGCCAACCCTCCAACACCCTGAGGGCCAAAGCTTTTCCCCCCATGCCAGCACAGGGCCAGACCCACGGGCATCAGGAGCTGGCAGTTACCTTGAGGCCTTGCCAAGGAAGGCTCCCGCGGAGGAAGTACATAAACATGTGCCCTAATGCTTCCAGGTCGTCCCTGCGGCTTTGTTCTGCACAGAGAAAGAGAGACACGGGCATGTTCCCACTACACACACTGTCCCTGTCCCTCCCAGACCCTGCAGTACCCCAAAGGTCCTGCCAACACCCTGAAGAGCCAGAGAGGCAGTTTGTGCCCAGCCCCACCTCTGACAGGGCAGATCTCATTCCTTGCAGTCCCTCCCCCTCTGCCAGAGGAAAGGCTGCCCGGAGCCCAACACACCTTTCCCGAGGTGGGTGTTGATGCTCATGTAACGTGCTGTCCCTGTCAGGCTCTTGTGCTCTCGGTAGGGGATGTGTTTTTTGGTCTCGGGGTCAATGTACTCTTTGGCCAGGCCAAAATCGATGATGTGGATGGTGTGCTGCCGCTTGCTGCCCGGCCGCCCCACCAGGAAGTTCTCCGGCTTCACGTCTCTGTAGATCAGGCTTTTGGTGTGGACATACTCCATCCGTGTGATCTGGGGCACAGGGAGGTGTCAGTGCCAGGGCACAGACACCCCCTGTGTCCTGCACACACCCCTGCACCTGCTCTGGTCACCTTGCCCCAGCCAGCTGCCCTGCTCCCCCCGGCTTGACCGTCCCCATAGGATGCAAGCAGGGGAACATCGGGTCCTCCCACCCTGGGAGACAACCCCAGCCCAGCTGCACCTTGGACACACAGGGAGATGCTCAGAGGGGGCTGTGCTGGGCTGAGGAGAGCCCTCCTTCGCCAGGGAGGGGTGAGGAATGGGAGGAGTGGTCTGGGATGCGCCTCCTGTGACCTGCCTGGCACTGGCTCACCCCTCCTCCCTCCAGCTCCCCATGGGGTGTCCCCCGTGCCCACCCCCACCACCTGGTCCCCCCAGGCAGCCAGGAGCACCCCAGGGAGGAGCAGGAGGAGCTGCTCACCAGCTGGATGGCGATCATCAGGACAGTCTTGAGCGTGAAGGTTCGATCACACAGATCAAAGAGGTCTTCCAGGCTGGGGCCCAGCAGCTCCAACACCATGGCGTTGTACTTCCCACAGGGGCCAAAGTAGTAAACCTGAGGAATTCCTTCTGCAAGACATGGAGCAGGGGCTGTGTGGGGCTGCAACAGGGCCCTGCTGTGCCGGGCAGGGACGGGGGCTGCAGAGGGGGGACGGCCCCACACTGCCCTCCCTCCTGCTGCAGACAGCCTGGCTCTGCCCCTGGAGGCAGCTCCATCTGCATCCCTGACTCTGCTGCGGGGGTGGGGGGGAGAACTAAATCAAAAGAGATCAAAGATTAGACTCTGTGTAAAACCAGCCCCTCCCCGCCGAGCAGATGGGCAGGAGCTGCTCAGGCCGGGAGCAAAGTTGCAGAGTCACATTTAGGGGAAGCCCCTCTCCCAGCAGGGTCCTGGCAGGCAGGACCCCACAGCCCAGCCCCATACCTGCATTGCCAAGCTGTTTGTAGAACCGATACTCCAGGTGCAGCTGGGGGGCCCGGGACTTTATGGGTTCCTTGGAGGAGAGAAGGAGAACAGTCAATTAGGGGGCAGGGTGTTTAGGGGGCCTGGCTGTCAGACACCTCCTGCACATGCGGGCAGCAGCTGGACTGAGCATTTGGGGTTGAGAACAACCAGTACAAAACAGAGATGAAGCCACAGGGGATAATGAGAGAAAATCAGCCCATATGGGAGCCAGATCCACCCGGGACAGAGAGATCTGGATGCTGGGGTAGCCATGAATGGGAGCAGGTACCAGTGGGACCACTCCTCCCTGAGGTCCCTCTGCTGCTGCCACTGGCTGAGCACAGCACAGGCCATGGGCAGGGCTGGGAGAGGAGAAGCCTCAGCTCCTCCCTCCCCAGCCCCAGATCACCCCACCTGCAATGACGTGTGTTCCCAGCCTGCCCTGGATTCCGAGTGGTGAGCGGAGCTCCCCCGCAGCCTCCCATCCACCACATCCCAACCCGCTCCTGCTCCCATCCACCACACCCCAACCCCCTCTCTCCACCCTCCCCAACTCCTGGGGAGGGGCAGCAACCTCCTTCCCCATGGCCCGAACACCCCCCTCGACAGCCACTCACCAATTTGATCGCTACGTATTCGTTGGTGTAGAGGTTCTTTCCTGCAGGGAGACACAGGAGAAGGCAATGGAAAGCAGTCCCTGCACCACCCCCACCACAGCCCCTGAGGGATCACGGGCTCAAAAACATCCTGAACAGGTTCAGCAGCTCCCACAACACCTGCACAGGCCCTTGAGGCACGAGTGGGAGCAGAACCCACTGTGGGGAGTTGCAACACGCCTGGTTATCACTCCCAGGTGGGGTATGTGGATTCCTCTGGGATGGGCAGGATGCTGGGGGCCAGAGCCAAGGATGCTGGGAGGGGGCAGCATCCCAGTCCGGGCCTGCAGGGATGTGACTGGGCAAGGCAGGAGCAAGGCTGGGACTTGGTGCTTCTCCCCTCATGGAGAGGGGCTCCAGGAGGGGTGGCCAGAGCCAGGGGACACTGGGCTGTGGGTGGCCAGGAGGAAGGACCCCCAGGAGCACCTGGCAGTGGTCTGAGGGCACTGCAGGCAGCTGGAAATCTCCTCCCCAGGGCTGGAGTCGCTCCTGGGGATGGCACACACGTGTGTGCATGTGTGTGTGTGCACACACGTGTGTGGATCAACCTCATCCCTGGGGATGTTCCCACCTGCCTGAGGGTGCAGGGGAAGCAGCAGCAGATCCATGGTGTGACCCAGACTGCAGGAGGAGCTGCAAGGAGGGTCAGGATCCTGGCTCTGAGTGCCCAGGGGAGCTGAAGGGGCAGCACCCTGCATGTGACCCCTTGGAGAGCTCCACCCTGCACCTTTTCACACCCGTAACCTCAGGAAGGTTGAGCTCACAGTGCCTGCACATCCTCCAGGGGTGCCTGAGAAAGAGTCACACCTGGGCAGTGTCAGTACAACCTCTGCCCAGGCCCAAAAAGGCAAAGATGAGAGGTTTGCAGGAGTGTTTCCTCCCGGGGAGGTGGGAGTTAACGGCAGCAGGTTCCCTTCGGAGCCAGCAGACACGCGATCCCTGCTATCTGATGGAGCTGCATCTGTCTCCTCGGATTTTCTCCAAGCAATTTGCTTAGGGAACAAGCTCCTCCTGGCATAAGATTTCATCTGCTCTGACTGCTGCTCTCCACCTGAAGCAGCAATAAATCCTCGCCGGGTGACATCAGAGCCAGCTGCTGAGCGCCAGAGTCGGCGGCAGGATTACGGGAAGAGGGATGAATGGGAGATATTAATGGAGTGGCTCCTCCCAGGGATGGGCTCTGCAGCCGAGGAGGGGCTCAGTCCTGCTGCCTCCCTGACCCTCTCCCATCCCAGGGGACCTCTGCCAAGCCACTTTGTCTCCTGCCTCTGCATAAACCAAATCCCTTCAGAGCAGTGAGGGAGTGGGTGATTCGGGAGGGAGGAACATCTGGCGGGCACAGCCTGTGTCAGATCCAGGGGGTTTGGCCCATCATGGACTGGCATTTCCTGGGGAGGAGGTAGGACACCTCCCAGGCCTGTGAATGGCTCCAGAGAGCCCACAGGGCCCTGCAGTCCAACAGAATGACTGCTGCCTTCAGGGCAGAACGTGCAACCAGAAAACTCACAGCTGGATTTTCCCTGAGGGAAGGCTGGGTCTGAAGGGGGAAAAATTAAGGAGGGGAAAAAAATGTCAGGATACCTGCAAAAGAGCTCAGCACAGCAGGGTGGGAGAAGGGATGGAGGCAGGACCATCCCCAGCAGGGCTGGGATGGGAGAGGCCACCCTGTCCCTGTCAGGTGTCATCTGTCCTGTCCCCACCACACTGTCCCCTCCTCCGTGGCTCACTGGCACAGACAGCCACCCACAAAACTGCTCTGGGAGCTGGCAGTATTCTCCCAGCCCCAAAACTGAGCCCAAATCATCTGATACCCCCCTGGTTCATCCCTTCCTGTAATGCTCAGGAGGCCTGGACACAGCTGATGGACAAACTGGGGAGCACAGACTGTCAAACCACCCCCTCTGCTCCCCCTTCCCCAGCTAAAGGAAGGCACAGAGAGCACAACCAGCCTGTCGTAAGAATTATAAAACCAGGAAAGAAAAAGCAAGAGAGCAAGGAGGCAGGAATGCAGGGTCCTTCCACACCAGGGAATTCCCCACTCCAGCTCCTGAGGCAGCCCCCACACTGCCCAGTGCTCACAACGGGGTCACTTTAACACCCAAAACGTGGAACCCTCGGGAGCACCCGGGAGGCCTCAGTCAGGCAGAGCTGCAGGACTGACAGCACAAAAGGTGCTTCTGAAAGGAAACAGAAGAGAAAAGTGTCGAGATGGGCGGCAGAAAGCAAATATTTGCGCTGCAGAGGCCTTTGCCCTGCTCAGGGCTGGAGGTGCCTCCGAATCCAGCTGCCAGCAGCTGCAGGACACGGCGTGAGGAGCAGAGCGGAGCCGAAGCCAGCGGAGCCCGGCCAGGGCCTGTGCTGTGCTTCAACACCAGAGGTGGCTTTGCTGTCCCCTCCGAAGGGATTTGGCAGCACTGGGCTCCAGCACCTGCTCCTGTACATCAGGGCAGCCCCAGCAGGAGCTGAGCTCTGCACTGCTCCCAGCCAGGCCCCATCCAGGCAGCCTGGAGTCATGGAATCGTGGAATCATCAGGAAGGGAAAAGCCCTCTAAGGTCATCACGTTCACCACTAACCTGTGTCCTCAAGTGCCACATCCACGCTTTCTGAACAATTCCAGGGATGGTGACTCCACCACTGCCCTGGGCAGTCTGTTCCAACATCTCACAACCCTTCCAGAGAAGAAATATTCCCTAATCTCCAACCTAAACCTCCCCTGGCACAGCTTGAGGCCATTCTCTCTCATCCTGTCCCTTGTTCCCTGGCAGCAGAGCCCGACACCCCCCCAGCTCCCTGTCAGGGGGTTGCAGAGCCAGAAGGTCCCCCCTGAGCCTCCTTTTCTCCAGGCTGAGCCCCCCCAGCTCCCTCAGCTGCTCCTGCTGCTCCAGCCCCTTCCCCAGCTCCGTTCCCTTCCCTGGACACGCTCCAGCACTTCCATGTCCTTCCTGTCACAAGGGGAACAGTGAGCAGCAGTGAGTGCTCTGCCTGGCACTGCCCCTCCATCGTGTCACCACAGTGCCCTTGCTGGGACCCTTCGTGCCACGGCCCTGCAGCAGCAGCAGCAGCAGCACAGAGCTGTGCTGGGCACAGCTGGGCACTGGGACAGGAATTTGGCTTCCCCAGTGCCAGGGGATGTGCAAGAGGAGCACTGGATAAGGCACTGCCAGAGCTGCCTCAGGCCGAGCAGTGACAGCTCCTCGGAGCACCAGGGGTTTAACACCATCAGAAATAAACCCAGACCTATTTCAGAGCTTGACCTTCCTCTAGAGGAGGCTCTGAACGACCAGGAGGAAACCCAAGAGTGAGCCCCCGGCAAGGGAGGCAGGAGCAGCAGGCAGGGAGTGCCTGAGCCCCCTCCAAAGACACCCGTGACCCACCCCCAGTGTGTGCTGGGCCCGTGGCTCTGGGAGGCTGAGCCCTTGGAGGGAGTCTGGAGGGAGGGCTCTGCAGGGCCCAGGACAGCAGGGTGTCACGGGCAGGGCACTGACCCAGTCATGTTTTTTGAAGGTACCTTTTGTGGCCCCCATGAGTAGCTGGGGATGTTGCAGGACAGGCCTGAGAGCCAGAGCTCAGGAGAGCTGGGAATGTCCCCAGACCCTTCAGCAGTGACCTGCCCCTGGCTCACACACCACACACAGACCCACCCCCCGTGTTCTTTCCTCCAAAATCCTGGGTTTACTTTAAAAAATAAATAAATTTCCAGCCTTTAACTTCAAAGGAAAACAGCTGCTGTGGTTCCAAGCTGCCAGTAGAAATGCGAGCAGTGGGCTGGGGGAGAGGGGTGGGACCAGAAAACCTGCAAAAAGCACATTTGCAGGAGTTTACTGCAGTAAGAACAGAAGTAGCAGCTGCTGCCAGGTCCCCATCCCTCCCTGCACCCCACTCTGGGCTGAGGCTGCCCCGGGGCAGCTCCATGGCACAGCCTGGCCAGGGCACTGGCCTTGGGCCAGGCTCAGGAGGGGGTCAGCAGGGAGCCCCCTGCCCAGCCCAGGCAGGACTAACAGCAGGACTAACGACAGCTCTGAGCCAGCTCAGCAGCAGGCAGAGCTCAGGGAAGGGGCCTGCACAGCACCCAAGTGCTCTGGGCTCATTTTTGACCTTCCTGGTTAATGCCTGAGTTTTCCTCCTCTCCCCTTACCCCAGCCCAGCCCAAAGCCCCCCTGAGCAGCTGCTCCAACAAACCCTGGCTGGGAGCAGCACGTGCCTGGCCTGGGCACAGGAGCTGGCAGGGCCCGAGGGCTGCAGGACCCAGTGCCAGGGCACACAAGCCACCAGCCACGCTCCTGTCGCCCTGCTGTCACCAGCTTCCTGCTGCCCTGTGTTTCAGAGGGCAGCACCCCAGCACAGGGGTGGGCTGGTTGTGGGCACAGGGGAGCTCAGGGGGCTGCAGGTGGTGGGCACTGCCCAGGGATGGGATTGGAAAGGCCCAGGAGGAGCTGGGCTGGCACTGGATCACAGCTGGAGGCTGACAGGGACCACAGCAGCTCGGGGTGAAGCACAAGGACATCAGCAGGGAACAGGACCCAGCAGCTGCACGACCTAAACCTGTCCCCCTGTCCCAGAGGGCTGGGGCAGCCCCCCCACTGCAGCCCCCAGCCCAGCTCTCCAGTCGTGCTGCTCCAGTGAGGAACTGGCCAGCAGTGCTGCTGCACTGGGACAGGGACTGGCACCACGTCTGTGCCTTGCCCAGGCTGCCAAGGCCAGCAGGAACGTGGAGAGGCAGGATCCACAGCACAGCCCTGGCAGCCACAACTCCCGCACACGTCATTCCCCTTCTGGCTCCCCACAAATGCCTTATGCCACTTTTTTTTTTTTTTAATATTTAATCTTTAAACAAATCACTTTTGATTTTGGACACCTCTGTGCCTGGGAGGACACCTGACTCGACTGGGCAGCTGAGCTGAGGCACCATAAGGACAGATCACCACGTGCCTCTCAGGGTGGTGGTGAAATTGGGCAAAGTGGTACCTTGTTTTAGGAAGACAACATCCCCTTCCTCCACCCCCACTGCTGGGAGCTGCAGCAGTCACCTCCATGCATGTTTTTGCAAGATCTCCTGGCTTTTGGTAAGGAAGGAAAAAGTCCAGAGAAGATCTGGGACCTTTTCAACACTGAGCTACAGTTTGGCCCCTACACCCAGCCTGCCCTGAGGAGCGAATCCTCCATTCCCAGGGGAGAACTGAGTGCCCAGCAACAGCATCCCTGCTCATGCCACCACTTCACAGCAGGATCCCTCTGGTCCCTCACCATTCATCTGCAGCTGGAGGAATCCCTACTCCCTGTGAAGCCCTGGGAGCATTCCTGAGCCCTGCTGCAGGAGGAGGCACACCTACGGAAGGGAGATGTGATTTTAGGAGAAAGGCCACATAGCTGTGGCTTTCCCTGCCCCGATGAGATCCTGTGCTCAGGCTGTACCACATTATGGCCAGGCCCTGCAGAGTGTGCCAGGGCAGGGAGACCACGTGAAGAGACTGGAAGCTTCTCTTGCTGGTGGCAAGGACAAACCCTCGCTGTGAGATCGACCGCTGCGGTGCCTGGGGGAAGAGCTCCCTGCTCGTCCCTCCAGCCAGGAGCAAGCCCAGCCCAACTGCTCCCAGGGCCCTGCAGTGGCTCTGCTCAGAGCAGCACAACTGCCAGTTCCACAGACATCCCTCAGATCCCTGTGGGACTCGTGTCCTCCCAGTGAAAATGGGGGAGGCCAAGGTGGGGGTCACAAAGCAACAGCCACAGCTCCAGACTCCTGCCCAGAGCAGGATCCTGGAAGAGAGCTCAGATCCACACATCCACTGTGAGATGCTCACAGGCAAGCAGGGAAAAGGAGGTGGAAGGACACAAGCAGACCCTGCAGGGCTCAGAGCCCTTGATCCCCCCCCTACCAGCCATGCAGGGAGGCACCAGCAGTGGAGTGTCCAGACCCACCCAGGAACTGAAAGGAGCAGCGAAATTCCCAAACACTTCTCCTTCCACAAGCCTTCCATGAGGTCTGGAGGAAGGCTCAGAGCTCCTCACAACACCAGGAGAGACAGATGCTGTTGTGTGGAACATGGAACTGCCTGGCTGGATTTTAAAGAGGGCATTTTCCCCAGCTCTGCAATTACGGGTGATCCCATCGGGAAGTTCGGGGACAGGACGGGTCAGCCTGGCACCATCCAGTCTGTCACACTGGGGAGAGCTGCCATGAACTCCCCCTGGGCAGCACAGCGAGGGGGGGACTCGCCCCAGCCCAGCCAGGGCTGCTCCTGCATGCCCAGAGCCCGCCTGGGGAGCACAGGCAGGGCAGGTTTAGCTCAGAGCTCGGCTTAGCAAGGCCCTGCTTAAACTACCACGGAGCAACAAGGCCTGTGGCTGTCACAGGCTCCCAGGGACTGGCCCTCTTCCCTCTTCCCAGGGCACAAGCCCCTTCCCAAAGCACTCACAGCCAAGGACAAGGCTCTGGCTGGCAGGGACTCCATCCACACATCCAGTGTGCATTCCTGGAGACACCCAGGCTGTGTTGAGCAGTGGTGCCTGGTACTGCCAGGCCTCTCCCAGCTGCCTGATGCCAAGTGAAGGGTTAACAGCTCACTGAAAGCCTCCTGGGACATTCCCAGTCGTGGGAGAGGAGCAACCTCCCCACCCTCCGAGCTGGTGTTTGCTTGAGGAGTTTCCTGATAAACTTGGTTCAAAATGGAAATGACCACAGAAGGTGCTTGGGTTTCATTCCTCCCTTCCTCTGCCCTGCGTAGAGTTTTAGGAGAGTCTCCCACCCAGTTGCAACAACTGGAGAATTCACCCAGGATAAAACACTGACCCTCCTCCCCAAGGTTTGTCCCAGCACAGTGAACACCCTCAGACCCCCACATCCCCTCTCCTGGGCACAGTGGGAGGGCACCACCCTGGGCACAAGCAGGGTGAGATTTGGTGAGCACACAGTGGTATTCCCCGAAACATTCCTCGCGGAGTGCTCCTGGATTTGGGGGGACACCCAGACCTGTGTGGGCCACCACCACTTCCCACAGCCAGGGTTGAACCATTATACTCTCCCTGACAAACCCAGAGGGCCACAGGCACAGGGAGGAGACGGGGAGCACCTCTGTGGTCAGTGCTTTGGGCTGGGCTGGGCCTGGGAGATCAGGCACAGCGTGAAGGAGGAACCTCTGCAGGAGCACGGGCCGCCTGCCCCGGGCAGCGCCTCAGCCCACAGCACCCCAGGGCCTGTGCCAGGGCCTGTGCCAGCTCCTCCCACCGCCAGCCCAGGAGCTGGGTGCCAGGGCAATGCCAGCACAGGCGGACACAGCGAGGACAAAGACAGCCCTTCTCACCTAGACGGAGCTCCCCGAAGTTGCCGCATCCGATCTTCTTGCCGACGCGGAAGTTGGGGCCCACCATCAGCACCCCCGAGTTGGTTCCAGTGCCCCGGCCTCCATGACCGCTCCTTCCTCCACCTGTCTTGGACATCCTTTTACCTTCCTCCAGCTCCCCTTTCCCTCCTCTCTTATCAAAATCCATAAGTTTGTGATACCCCGGCCTCTCCACGGTTACGCTGCTGCCATACAAATCCCAGAGCTGCCGAAAATGGGTGGGCGAGGAGGACAGAAGCAGGGCTCTTCTTGGTTAATACACCATCCCGGGGGGCGGAGGGAGGGCGGGGGGCGGAGAAGGAGGGGAAGGCGGCCACCCAAGGGTGCAGGGCTACTGAAATGTTAGTGCTTCCCGAGGTCCCGCCGGGACTGTCATCATCGCCGCTCACAGGGAGGTCTTTGGTGGAGAGAACATCCTGTGGAGAGGGTCCTCCCAGCGTGGCTCCTCGGGCTCCCAGCTGGGGAAAAGGAGAGGGAGAACAGTTACTATGAGGAGGCTGAGGGCAACAGAGAGAGGGTTGTGGGCTCCAGGCTCCTGCCCCCAGCTCTGCAGAGCCCCTCCAGCACCACGGAAAATTCCCACAGCGAGGACAGTGCCACAGCTGAGGGGTGGGAGCAGCTGGGGTAGGTATCAGGACCATCACAAGGTGCCTGGTGCCCATAAATAAATAAATGAAAGCCTGGCCATGGTTGGAGGTGAAGTCCTTGATGATCATCTCCTGTCAGAGCAAGTTGGGAGCAATGTGGGGACAACAATGTCCCCATGGGCAGGGGCTGTTTGGAGACCTTTGGAGGCAGCAGCCAAGGCCCTCCAGGCCAGGGACTGCAGGAGCCCCCAGGAGCAGAGGACACATGTAAATCTATGTTACGGGGCCCACATCAGGCCTGGGACTTCCCAGGAAGGGAAAAGAGGATGTTCACCTGGCTGGGAGGGTCCCTGTGGGCCCAGAGGCCACGACAAGCTGAGTCAGAGCACTTCCCCCCAGCACCAGCCCTGCTGTGGTGGGCTGGGACCTTCCTGCCAGTGCCCCTGCCCAGGATGCAGTGGGTTTCTGTGCAATGACCATGCTCGGGGCTCCCACGACACTCTGGGACCCAAGAGGCTGGGGCAAATAGGAACCCAGGACTTCCTAACACCCTGCCCCCTTCCCTGGAGAGCTCCTGGTCTCCCTTGCTGCCTCTTCCTCTGCTCTCACCAACCAACCTGGATGTTTGGGCTGCTGGCAGCCACCTGGGCAGACACCAGTGTGACACTCACCCCGAGCACCCGATGGCCCTGGGAGCTTGTGTGCCCAGGGGTGCAGCACCTCCCCTGCCTCAGGGCTGGGTGCCTTCCCAGGGCTTCCCAGGGAGGTTGGTGGAAAGCCCTGTGCTGCCAGTGGGATTCCCCCCAAACAGGGAGCACCCAGCTCAGCCCCCCAAACCAGGGAGCTCCTTCTCCTGTGCACAGCTCTGCTCATGGCAGGGCTTGGACGAGGGGACCTTTAAAGGTCCTTTCCAAGCCAAATATTCCATGATTCCACGACACTGGCTCTGCACACACACCCCTGTGCAGCCCCTTGCTCGTTCCAGAGCTGGGTTCCCAAAAGGAAGCTGAGCTCTCCCCACCTCCCTCCAGGACTCCCACAGGAGCTGCCTGGGGGCAGGGCAGGTCCCTCCTCGCAGGGATGCCCATGTGGGAGGCAGGAAGGATGGTCAGGAAGCTAAACATGGAGGGGATCAAGCAGGTGGTGGGCACACACTGGGAGGGCACTGAGAGAGACACAGACCCCCCCACA
>NW_021938861.1:402442-425829 GCF_001715985.3 Manacus vitellinus
CGGCTCTGCCCCGGCATCCCGGGGGCACCCTCTCCCCACGGGAGGGGGAGGCAGCCGGGGATGCAGAGCCCGGAGTTCGGGGTTTGGATCCGACCCCTGAGTTCAGCCCTGGGGGATTCCAGGCCCAGACTGTTTGCACAGGCAGAGCCCCGGGAGCTCCAGCCCCGGCGCTGGGATTATTTCCTTTGAAGAGTTCCGGGCCGGCCTCTGCGGGGGAATGTCAGACAATGGGGTGAGACAGAAGGGCAGAGTTCGGCCCTGCTTGCTGCAGCTCTGGGGGCTGTGCTGTCCTCCCCCGGCCCACACGAACCACTCTGCTCCTGCTCAGAGCGAGCCCGGCCCTGGGAACAGCCCTCCTGGCTCCAAAGCCCAGCTTGAGGCAGCTGGGCCAGGTTAACATCCAGCAAGGCCACAGCCGACCCCCACCCTGCAATCCCCCCCTCCCCAAATCCAGCGGGGAGAGCGGCAGGAAGTCACCGAACCGCATCCGAGTGAGTCAGTCCCCGGCAAGTGATGCTCCCTCACCCTCAGCCCACCAGCCTCCCCACGGATGAGCCACGGGCTGGGAGGAATCTATTTTAACATCCCAAGGAGACACAGTGGCTGCCCGGACCTCGGGACAAAAGCAGGACCCACCTCTGTGCGGTGTCAGTGACTGCTCAGGCTTTCCACCCCGTGCCATAAAGGGATCTCTGGCCTTTAAAACTGAGAGCAGCTTAATTAGAAACAGGAACTTTTGGGAAAATCCCAGGACTCCCAAGAGCTCTGGAGCAAACAAAACCTGTGTTTGCTAAAACACAGCAGCCTCTGGATGAGCACCGGGGACCCAGACCTGCCCCGTCCTCCCCCCCCGGGGAAGATGCCCCAGATAACACCAATGTCACATCATTCCATTCTGCACAGGAATCCTCACGCAGAAGGTCAGACCGAGGCGAAGCAGCCTCAGGAAAGCACCTTCTACACTGGATTTTTTGGCCTGGGATCAAATCTGATGCAAGATGAGACTAAGAAAACTTGCTTCTCTCTTTGGAAGGGAGGGGGACGAATAAGGAAAAAAAAAAAACAAACCCTGAATTGGCCTGAAGTTTGGCAGAAGAAATTCCAAAGCAAGCTGTGGTCTCAAAGCAAATAAGCACTGCCCTGGGGTGTTTGCAGGGCCAGTGCTCTGAGCCAGGATCCTGCAAGGGAAACAAACTGCATGCAAGTGCAAGTGGCTTCAGCACCCCCCGAAACAGAACCTCAGAAACACTGCAAGTGCCATAAAGGGGGAAACCCCACCCCCCCTTCGGAACCCAAAGAGGGGGTTTTTGTTGAAATATTGTGTTCTTTTTCTTTGCCATCTGGTTTTGAGCAGTTCAGGGCTGCTCCAGTCACATTTACAAGCTTTTCCCCCGCAGACAGGAAGGTGAGAAAAATGGATTGGGGGCTGGGAGGAGTTGTTGGTTGGTTTTTTTTTCTTAAAAGAAGAAAAGGCTGCAATTCTAGTGCTACCCCTTGTCTCAGACCAGTGACTTGGACCAAAATATCAAGGCTCGGGAAGTTCCTGCCCAAATCTGCGAGTCTAAAACGCTGAAAACCTGTATTTTTAAAGACTCCTTTCCCGAGGAGTGAAACCTCGTGGCTGCCGAGGAGGGACTTGTACAAACCATCTGGGGCACATTGTTCTGGGCCCTTTGTACACACACCATGTTCCTGCCTGAAGGAGGTTACAGCTAAACGGGGCGAGACAAAAGAGGGGAAGGAGGAGAGGAAAAAATAGCGGCTGGAGCAGGGAAGTGGCTGGGGAAGGTCAGGGAGCAGGTCCGTGGTGCTTCTCAGAACAGAGCCCGGGTGTCCTGGGGCAGCCCTGGCTGGGCCAGCGCTGCTCCTGATCCCCACAAACCCTCGGGATGGCTCCTTGGAGCTGGTTTCCCTCCATGCTCTGCGCAGGGAAACACAGCTGCATCCAGGTGAAAGGGAAAGGAAAGCTTCTCGAGAGCACAAAAGAGAAAAGCCCCTGACACTCCGCAGCTCCAAGTGCAGATCACTGCCAATGACAGGCTAAAAATAATCCCAAATACCCTGATGTCCCAAAGGATGACCCATCAGCTGGCTCCCCGTGCAGAAATCCAGACCAAAAAGCAACCGGTGGCCTTACACAGCTGGAACCAAATCCCAATAAATTTCAGAAGTTGAGGAGGCTGATGAAGTCTGAGCTTCCAGGGGAGATCAAAAGTCTTAAAACAAAGCACAGTCTTAAAACCTCTTCAGAGTGGAGCTGCAGACAGCCCCAGAGGATGCCTGCGAGGGGCTGGAGTTAAACAGTCTGTACCTGAGTCCAGGCTGCAGTGCTGACAGCCAGCCCCGCTCCTGAAGGAACAGGGAAAGCTGTGCCACCACCCAGAGCTTTCCCAAAATGAGGGGCCATGGAAAGGCTCACCAGGCTTCCCAGGGGAGCCCTGGAATGGCACAGCCAGGCCAGCTGCCAGCACACATGGCTGGGTCACTGCACACTTCTCATCCACCAGCACCCCCAAGTCCTTCTCTGCAGGGCTGCTCCCAATCCATTTTGGATCCAGCTTGAGATTGCCCCGACCCATGTGCAGGACCTTGCACTTGGTCTTGTTGAACCTCCTGAGGGTCTCACGATCCCAGCCTGGCCAGGACCCTCTGGATGCCCCCTTCCTTCCCACACCACACACCTGGGTGTTGTTGGGCAAACTTGCTGAGGGTTTGGGGTTTTTTGAGGAAACAAGACAACTGGTAGGAGGGTCTTTGTTGTTTTAAACAAGGAGTCCTTCCAAGACTTGGACTTGGGCAGTTCACAGTAGCCTTTGCTTGGGCAACAGAAGAATTGTAAGCTGGAAGCATGAGCTTCTCTCCCTGCTTTTGCTGCTGGGCTGTGGTGATCCAACAGGTTCCAGAGGGATTTCCTGAGCTTCCTTCACCCTTGGACACACACCTCTCCTCTGAGCCAGGCACAGCAGCTCACCATCAGCTCCTTCCCACAGCTGACATGCTGGAGAGGCTGGGACACATCCATGGGATGTGCTGGTTGGAGAAAACTCATCCCGGGCCCTGCACAGAGAAGTATCCCTTGTGCATGGAGAGGCAGCACTTGGAGCTCCCTCCACCTCAGACCTCCACCAGCGACAGCTCCAGCCATGGGAGAGCCAAGCAAACCTACTGGGGCTGCAGAACATTCCTTATGGCAGAGGCAGACTGGCTTGTTCTGACCCCGTTTCCTCCCCCCATCCCTCAAGAAAAGAGGGCTCTGACTGAGGAGCTCCAGGAACCTAGTGGAGAAGGGATGTGAGCATCTCACGGCAGGGCTGTGCCCACCCTGTCAGGACGGAGGAGCAGCTGCATCTCGCCAACAACAGCCCTTGTGGAGGAGTTGGAGCAGCAGGGCAGGGCTGAAGGGGCCTTTATCCGTCCCAGAAATTCCCTTAAACACGAGGCAGTCCTGGAAGCAGCCACTTTCCCAGCAGCTTCTGCTGACTGCAGCCACAAGAACATCATTCCTGACCCGGCAGGTCGGGCTCAGCAGCGACGGCTCCCCGGCCTCCTCCCGATCTCCAGCGCTTTTCCAGCTCCCAGCGAGCCTGGAGCCAGCACAGCTCTGTTTACTCCCTCTCCTCCTTTGTAGGTTGGTGTTGGTGTCAGCACAACAGGAAGCTCTTGTTAAATAGTTTGTTACTTAACTGCTGATGCAGAGCCCCGGGAGCCCGCGCGGAACGTGCAGCGCGTCCCGAGAGCCGGGGCAGCCTCGCAGCTCAGCTCCAGGGATCTGAGGGCTCTTGGCTCTGCCACCACCTCCCTGGTGACTTGGGCATGTGCTGGCTCCCTGGCCCTTCACATCCCGGCCCTCACACTGGGAGAACAACTCCCCTGCATCGGCCTCGTCCGTTTGAGTCCCTGAAGAGCTGTCTGGCTCTTGAACGGTGCTGAGAGCTCAGCGATCCCTCCCCACCTCCAGAGGCAAGAACCCAGTGACTGACTGAAGGAATTCCCCCAGCAGAGAGGAACAGCATCCCAGGAAATCCACCCACCAGCCCTGCACACACACAGGGACAGGGGCCCACTGGCAGGGAACATCCATGATTCACAAATGTCCTGTCTGGATCCCCACATCAGGCCTGTGTGGTCCCAGAGAGCAGCCAAAGCCCGACAGCCCATCTCCCCAACCACTTGCTCACAACCCCCTGCATCCCTCAGCCCCAAACACAGACACAGCTCATCTGTGTGGTGCCACGGGGCTGAGTCATCGGTGACACCACAGCCACAGTCCTGTCACCATGGCCACTGCTCCAGGAGTGTCTGAAGCACAGTTCCCCTCCACTCAGAACAGTGCTGGCTGCTTCGCCCCCTCAGCAGGGTTTCACTTTGGCCCCACAATATTTACAATCAACAAATCTGCATGGGCAGTTTGTCCAAAACACGAGTTTTTTTTCCCATCCAAGCTGTTTCTTGAAAAGAGGGAAAGAATAAAGCCAAAGCTTATGTTTCTATCACGATTTCTTCTGGTGTTCAGAGTTAAAAAAAAACACACAGAAACAACCAACCCACAAAACCCCTAAACTGTAGCAGCAAAGCTTTTAATCCAACATGATCCCAGCATCCTTGTTCCAAACCTCCCCTCCCTTCCCAGCTCTTTGCTGAGAACACAGTCGGGGAGGGGAGAGGAGAGGACTCCACCCGCCCCTGGGGCAGGGGCACAGGGCACTCCTGGCACCTCCAGCCTGGCACCTCCAGCCTGGTTGTGCCCTCCCTGCAGGGACAGACACAGCTAACACAGCCCCCAGCACCCAAATTCAAAACCACCCAGCCACAGAGTAACACAGAGCAAACACAAACGACTTCAGGATCCTGCCGAGCCTCTGCCAGACACTAAAGCTTTTCCCACGTGCAGCCCCAACACCTCAGGGTTACACCCAGGGAAGGGTTATTTCCCCACAGCTCTCAGCCACATCCAAAAAAACATCCAAATCCCAAAACCATCAGGATTAAAAAAAAAAAAAAAATAAAAATCATGAACAAAATAATAAAGCATTTGGTTTCTCCCCAGAGTTAAGCTGTGCTGTGAAGAAGATGGATTTTTCTTCCTCTTCCAGCTCTCATGCCTATTAAATTTTCTCTAAATTAGAAGTGTTCTCTTGTTACTGGTTATTCCCTTCCCCAGGAGATTTCTGAGATGCTGAGAACTCTGGTCAGCTCTTAACCTACAACAAGCCAAGCTGCAAATTGTTTCAAAGATATTTTCTCCCAGCCTCTGGACCCAACTATGGTTTTTTTAAGGGATTACTAGGAATTTTCAGTATTTTTTTAAAGGTCTGTGCCACATCATCCCCCCCATAATGACGAGAAGGGCAGGGTTCCACCATGGCAGCAGGGAAATGCTTCTGCTGCAGGGCAGTCCTTCCCACCTCAGGGGTCTCACCCACACCTCCTTCTCACAACACAAACCCAGCAATGACTCAATGAGAACTTAAAAGGACATTCAAAACCATCGACCTGCTTTAAATGCAAGATCTCAGCTGTTCCTCGAAGTCCAGCCCCACTCCTGGCAGTGCCCAACCACCCCATCCTCCTGCTGGGTGTGCTCACAAACAGCATCTGCTGAGCCAAGGGCCCCCAAGGGGAGTGGAAGCAAAACTGAAACTGTTCTCTGAACAAAATGGAACTAGACAAGAAGTAGAAAAGGGGGCAAACCACCAGTTTTTAGTTTGGAACCAGAAGGCACCACAGAGGAGCTGGTAGGAACTCACGTGATGGGGCAAATTCCCTGCACCAGTGGGATTTTAAACCAAACAATTTCCTCCTTTTGGGATGAGCCTGGAAGGGCTGTACAAGCCACGTGCCACAACACCCCTGGACCTGCAGGAACCTCACCCTGAAGTCTCACCACTCACACCACAGCTCAGGGTGGACGAAGAGAATCCCTGCCCAGCCCGCAGGGATGTGTGTGCACAGCATCAGCTGCCCAGCAGCAGGTCAGCAGGAATTCTTTTGCACCCTAAAACACCTAAGGAGGAACCAGACCCTGCTTTAACCCTTTAACCCTCTTTCACCTCCCTTCCCAAGGAATGGGACCATTTGATGCACGTTTGCTCCCTGCTCATATGAGAAGAAATGGAATCAATGTGCTTTTGGCAATCCAAACTCAGAACAACCCAGATCTCAACATCCAAACCCAGAACAACCCAGATCTCAACATCCAAACCCAGAACAACCCAGATCTCAACATCCAAACCCAGAACAACCCAGATCTCAACATCCAAACCCAGAACAACCCAGATCTCAACATCCAAACCCAGAACAACCCAGATCTCAACATCCAAACCCAGAACAACCCAGATCTCAACATCCAAACCCAGAACAACCCAGATCTCAACATCCAAACTCAGAACAATCCAGATCCTCAACAACCAAACCCAGAACAACCCAGATCTCAACAACCAAACCCAGAAGAACCCGGATCCTCCTGTTTTTGAACACAAACCAGCCTGCAGAGTCAACAGGCACCTCCTAAATCTCTTGGTAAGAGCAGCCACAAAGAAAACCTCCCGAAGCATTTCCACCCCTGTGAGCTGCCAGTTTGCTCCCAGCCCATTGCAGGATTTCACTCTTTTCCTTGGATCTCCATCCAAGGCAGTTACACCTGGATGGAAAATATTAACTGTGCTCTACCAAGGAGCTGGAAATACCACGATGGAAATTTCAGCTGCAGCACAGGAACCCAGCAAAAAGCAGAAAATACTTCTCTAGGAAAAATAATACCAGTAAACACACACATGCTAAAACAAGAGCAGATCTGAAACCTAGACTGGAAATAACACACCCAGCCCAAGTTAGACAAACCCACCCATGAACCAAGTGCCTAAGAGAGTAAATTTGCCTTTTGGGGCCCATCAGCCACAAATTTAAACTTCCAGCTACAGGATTCATAACCAGAAAACACACTGAAGCTCTACCAGAGATGCCTTGAAGGGCAGCAGCTTCCTGGCTGACCCTGCAGACCCACAAAAGGGCTCTGTGTTTTGATTTACACCTTTTCTGACACATGATTGTGCCCAGTGAAGCCCCAGGGCAGCCACCTCCCACTTGTTGGGCTGTGTCCACCTTGGGAGCCATTCCCATGGTTGCCATGCCAGACCCACACCGACACCAAACCACCGTGGGGTGGTGGGGATGCACAACCCTGCTGGCAGGAGGGAGGCAGGGAGCAATTAATACCTGACTGCCCTTCCCAACCAGCCCTGCCATCACACTGCTGGGAGGTCACCAGCATCTCCCACTCCTGTGTCCCTTCTCCACGACCAGCAACAGCTGTTTTTGGGGCTGCTGGGCCAGGAGAGGTTCTGGACACACAGCTGGAAAAAGGCAAGGTGAGCAAGTGACCCACCTCCAGCCCCAGTGCCTGTGCCAGTGTCACTCTGGTGTCCCTGCTCACTACCTCTGTCTGGGGAACTGCAACTGGCTTTGCTCTTCCCATCAGAGGAAGGGTACAGGTGACAGACAGGTGACCAGAGCAGGAAACCTCCTTCTGAGCAGCTGAGCAGAATCTGCCACCTCTCAAGAGCTCAGCACAGAACAAGCCCACAGGGATGTCGGGGTGGTTTCGGTTTTGCTAACCCAGGGTTGGGAGCACTGGGGGAGAGGAAGTTCACTGCGGACAAAGGCGAGTCTCTGGTCTGGCTGGGAGACCTTAAAAGGACAAGCAGCAGAGTCCAGCTCCGGGTGCTCCATCCCTTCCCATCTGCTCCAGCGTTTCCGTGGGACACAGGCAGCCACCAGCCAAGATATGACGTTGCCTTTCGAGGCCCCGCTCGCCACAGCAGGAGCTGGATTCAGGTGGGAATGTCATCATTCCATGCCCAGTCCCTGACTCCACTCAGTGGGCTCGGCCACTGCCAGCCCCTCGCATGGTTTGGGGGCTCTGCCAGAGGGTTTTCCAGTCAAACAACACAATACATCCCCAGGCTCCAGAGAGACACCAGATCCTAATTAAATCCATGCTGCTGCTGCAAGGCTGGGCTGCAAAGGAACCAGCTGCCTTCCAAAAGCCCACAGCAGTCGGCCAGCAGAAAGCTGTTCACCGGGCCCAGGCCTTCCACCTCTCCTGTTCCCCCTTCCACATTTACCAAGGTAAGAGCAGAACCTGCCTCTTTTCCAGCCAGGCCCATCCTGCCCAGTTCTTACACAGATTTCATTGTCACAAACATGCTCATCTCTGGAGAGAGCCTGCAAAGGTCAAGATCCAACACTGCTGTTTAATCCACTCGTGCCCAGAGCACAAAGGTGAACACTCAGCTGCACAGCCAACACTGAACCTGAGACGTTTTGGAGCAGAACAATCCAGCCAGACCTGACTGACACACTGGGCAGGGGCAGGTCCCTCATGCTCACCTCCTGCAACACCTGGGGTTTGCTTTCACGCCTGGTAACTCCTCCTGAAAGAGGCTCTGTCTGCAAGCAGGGATCCAAAGGACTGCCTGTATCCCAACCCCCTGAGTCACATCTGTGCCCTGGGAAACAGAGGAGCCCAAGGAGAGCTCCTGCTCACACAGCTGCTGGGCACAGACTGCAGAGCCAGAGCCCACAGCACCTTGGGGGCCAACAGCCCTACCTGTCCTTCAACCTCTGCCACCGCACACTGACCTTTGCACCAGCTGTGGGGAAAACCCCCTTGACAACTCAGCCACCCTTTTACTGCCCTGGGAGGCCAAACAGGGGCAGATCCAGATGTGTTCCAGGCATCTGCCTGGCCTGCAGGACCATGTGGATCCAGCTGGCTGGTGAAAGCCAAGCAGTGCCTGTAGGTGAGCAGTGGGAGCTGCATGAGCATGTCTGGAACAGGCACCGCCGGGTCCTCTCCATCCTTCCCAGCACCACACGAGTTTTGAGAGCAGGTTTAACTTCAGGTAACTATGCTGGTTCAGGTGGCAGCAGTGGGACCCCCCTGCAAAGCCCTTCTGTGGAAGGGATGATCCTACTTGTGTCACAGACACACAGATTCACTGTAACCCAGATCACAGCCCGGCTGTGACGGTCCCTGTGCTGGGCCACGCTCCAGGAACCAGGCAGGAATGCACTGCCTTCAGATGTCAGGTTTCTGAGCAGGCAAGTTCCCCTTCCACCTCCTTCCCTCCCCTCTCCAGAGCTCACAGCCAGCTTTGCAGTCCCCAGGCTGTGGTGAAAAAAACACTTCTAGACAAATAGATAATTTTCACCCAGCAGCTGGGAACAACCAACTTCCATTTCACATCTCCCATCCGAGGCTGGAACACCTCCTCCTGTGCTGCTGCAGCCTGAAATAAGGTTAAGACCATCTCTACCAGCACAGCACTTCCCCAGCCCTGTCCCTGAATACCCCCATGCCCTCAAAAGCCAACACTTTTCATAAAAACAAGATGAAGTGCTGCTCGCCTTCCCCTTGATAAGGGATCTTAATGCACTTCCCGGGAATGGATGTGGAAGAGGAGCTGCCACTGCTTCCCAGATAAACAGGGGAAGGATCTCTGCCCACCTCCACTGCACCCAGAGGTGTGCTGCACCTTGGCTCTGCAGCTGAGAGCTGCCCTCTCTGCAGAGGGCACAGGCTGCAGGACCTGCCCAGCTGAAGGACAAGGCTTAGGGACAACCTGCTGCAAGAGGATTTGACAGCCAGCCCAGAGGAACAGCAGGTACAGACACAGAAGAAACACCCGAGGAACACCCCAATGGCCCAGAAAAGCAGAGAGGGGGACGCTGCAGCAGCTGCCAGGGCACGGTGTGCCCATCCCAGAGCTGATCCTGAGCCCCCTGCCCGGCGTCTCCTGGAGCCAGTGGCCACAGCGACCCACGGCTGGCACTGCCACCACACCTCACGGGGCACAGCAGTGGCTGCTTTGGGCAGGAGACCCTCTGTTTCCCAACCCACTGTGATGGGCCTATTTCCCAGCCTGGCATCCAGGCTGCCCTGCATGGCTTGTTGTTAAGCCTCAGGGTCCTCCCTCCCTCCCTGAGTTTGCAGTTGTGCAGGAGAGCACAGCTGTATTGAAACATCAGCACACGGATGGTTCAAACAGCAAACTCCTGCAGGGCTCTGAATCCCAGCCCGTGCTATCAGCTCCTCCCACCAGAGCAGGGAGATGGGAAGGTGTCCTGCTCTGGCAGCCCTGGGACAGCCCAGCCATCACCACAGGGCCAGTCCATGACAAAGCCTCATCACACACAGGGTGCTGTGCACACACAGTGCTCTCTCCACTCCACTGAGGGCAGAGCAGGGCCCACAGTCCTGGCTCTGCAGCCCAGTGAGAAGGACCTACAGCAAAAAACATCCTCCTGTTTGTGCAACCACAGGCCCCTGAGGAGAGAAATGAGGCAGGATGTGACAGCAGCAACCCTCACAAGGTGACCCAGGAGGGCTGCAGTGCCATCTGCACCCCTTGTCACAAGTCACAAGCCCCTCAGCCACCAGTGTAGCCCTGCTGACAGAGCTTTATCAACTCCTTCCTCAATTCCCAGGGATGGGAAGGGCGAGAGCAGCTCTCACCCAGAGAGCAAGGAAGGGGACAGCCCTGCAGCCCCCAACACCCCAAGTTAGGGACTGCTCTGGATGACAGTCCAGTGGGGCTCCCTGGAGCAGCTCTGCTCTCCCAGTGCCAGTCCCTGCCTCCCATCCAGCCCCTCTCCTGCAGGAGCCAGGGGCATCACTGGAGCAGAATGCTGCCCATGGGATGGATGATCCATGGGGACACTGCCCACAGGATGATCCACACTGCCCACGGGATGATCCATGGGGACACTGCCCATGGGATGGATGATCCATGGGGACACTGCCCACAGGCTGATCCACACTGCCCACGGGCTGATCCATGGGGACACTGCCCACGGGATGATCCATGGGGACACTGCCCACGGGATGACCCATGGGGACACTGCCCACGGGATGATCCACACTGCCCACGGGCTGATCCACGGGGACACTGCCCACGGGCTGATCCATGGGGACACTGCCCACGGGATGATCCATGGGGACACTGCCCACGGGATGATCCATGGGGACACTGCCCACGGGATGATCCATGGGGACACTGCCCACAGGATGATCCATGGGGACACTGCCCACAGGATGATCCAGGCCTTGTCACGGCAGGATGAGGCTCCAGAGGGAGCCTGGGCAGAGGCGTTTTGGTGCTCATGAGTCAGAGGGTCTGAGCATGTGGTGGAGTGAGATGTCCCCCAACGTGGGAGAGGTCCTGGTGGGAGAGCTCCTCACAGCTCTGCTTCCAGAGCACGAACCACAGCCCCAGGAGCAGCAACAGGGAGCAGAGGACAAGGGAAGATGGAGCCATCCAGGCAGGGTCTCACAGGGAGGGTTGTCAAGTGGTGAGAGAGACAGGAGAGCAGAGGAAGAACATGTCCCTTTTGAGGATGTCCCGAGAGATCCCACGGCCTTGAATTCCACATGAGCTTCCTTCTGGCCTTGCGAGGGATCAGCTGTAGCCAGGACAAGGGGCTCAATATTTGTTCTCCAAAGTAAAAGGGACATTTCCCAACCCCTTTCTTGTAACAAAGGCAAATCCCTGGATGTCTCCCTTCCCTTCCTTTCCTCCCTCAAGACCAAGCTGGGTCTGAAAACCTTTCATCCACCTGGAAGAGATTTCCTCCCTGCAGAGGAACTTGGACACCAGCATGGGCGAGCCTGGCACTCTCCTCCCCACAGCATGAGGCAACACAGTGACACACTCAGGACTTCCTCCTCCTCACAGCCTTTGGATGGGCTCCTAAATAACCTCAGGAGCAGGAGGCTGGGAACAGCCTGCTGCCCTCAGACACTCACACCAAGGGTGTCCCCACAACACAAATGGATGAACAACCCACAGTATCCCCGCTCGCTCCCAACTTCCAGGGAGCAGGAGATCAAAGTTTAGCAGAGCATCAGCAGTGGCTCCATTTCCCCTCCCTGCAGTCTCTGAGCAGCCACAGACTGAGCAAAGAAACTCCCTCCACTCACCCTTTGCACATCCTTCTCGTGCATGAGCTCCATGGGGAGCAGGGGGATCCTGGCACAGCCCCTCGTGTGCAGGGCACAGGGGGATCCTGGCACAGCCCCTCGTGTGCAGGGCACAGGGGGATCCTGGCACAGCCCCTCATGTGCAGGGCACAGGGGGATCCTGGCACAGCAGGACAGACAAGGAGTCTGAGGCAAACCCTCAGCACATTGCACCAGCCTGACAGTTCCTGTGCCGGGGCACAAACCTGCTCCAACAGCAGGTGATGTTCACTCTTCTGGAAGCCACCATCTCTGGAGGGCAGGACATCCCTGCTGCCCAAGCTGGAGTCCCTCTGCATGTCCCCAGCAGACTGTCTTGTCTCCTCTGAACCCCAGCTTTCCAAGCAGCCACACGTCCCACCAGAGGGATCTGGATGGTTCCAGGTGTGGCTGCTGCTGTTTCAACGTCCTGACACCCTGACACTGTCACACTGGGTGGGACACCCCAAAGGAGATCCCAGCCACTGCTCTGTGCTGGCATCCACACCATACGGCTCCCAGGGCTGGACACACACCTCCTTCCCTCCCAGCAAGCTGGGAAACAATCCAAGCAGCAGCATTAGCCATCTTATCTTCCTGATGTCCCCAGCCACAGCTCCAAGGGCTTTCCACACAGCTGATCCAAAGGACCAGTGCCCCCCAGCTCCTCGCAGCAGCTGGCTCAGTGTGTCACCAGAGGGGTCATTAGGAAGAGGGGACTGAGGCACATCCCTGCCACAGTCACCCAGAGGGCAGTGGGAGAACAGCCCAGTCCCCAGAGGCTGCTGTGCCCTCTGAGGTCACCTGAGCACAGGTACCTTGTCTGGACAGGGCAGTAAGCTGGGCAGGGCAGGAACTGGGCACAGGGCAGTACAGCACAGCCCCAGGAGCAGGTCAGAGGCCTGGCCCAGTGATTACCACACTGGTTTCAGGTTTGTCTCCTGGTTCATGTTTCCAGCAGGGGAATGGAGCACACGCCTGCAGCCAGTGCCTTCCTCCTCCTCCTCCTCCTCACCAGTGCCACCCTGGGCAGCCACCCCCCCTTAGGAGTCACTGTCCTTCTGTCAGGGCACACAGAGGGACACCAGCTTACATTTATCTCCTGCTCCCTCCCTGCTCTGCCGCTCCAGGGCTCTCACCAGGCAGTGCTGTGGGAAAGGGGGGGCTCCCAGCCCAACAACTGGGGAGGGAGGGAGAGCTGTGCTGCACCACCCAGAGAACCCCGTGCAGAGCCAGGCAGGCACTGGGAGCACTCCCAGGGTACCCAAAAGCTCAGCACTGCAGCCTAAGCCAGGAGAAGGTGCAGCCCATCGGTCTGGCAGCTCCAGGTGGGAATTCTGTGTGGCAAGGCAACCAGCTCCTGCCAGGAGACCCAGAGCCCACCTAGGAGGCTTTGGGAAACCAGACAGCTTTTCCCTGTCACCTCCAGCAACACAGGCTGGACATCAGGAGGAATTTCTTCACAGAAAGGGTTGTAAAACACTGGAACAAGCTGCCCAGGGAGATGGTGGAGTCCCCATCCCTGGAGGCGTCCAAGGAACGACTGCAAGTGGCACCCAGTGCTCTGGGCTGGGGGACAAGGTGGGCATCAGTCACAGGTTGGATTCGAAGGTCTCAGAGGTCTTTTCCAACCTAACTAATTTTGTCATTCTGTGATCACTTCTCATGGACAATGGCTGTAACAGATTTGCCCAGTACCTCAAACAACAGGGCTCCTTCCCCACCCTGCCTGGGGACCAGGGCAGGGAGAGGCAGAGACAACACACAGCACTGCAGGAATGAAAACCACAGTTTCATCTCCCACCTTCAGGATTTGGGAGAGGGAAATGAGGGCAAGCTGAGCACTCTGAACGGGGTTTCTAACAAGCCACTCACACCCCAGCCACAGTTTAAAGGGGGAAACGGACCCACAAGGACTAAACTCAGTGGGTTGGAAGCCATTCCAGCCTGGCTGCCAAAGGCCTGAGTGCCCAGACAGGAGCTGTGTGTGACAGCAGGGTTCCCCCTCCTCAGCCATCTGGGGACTGTCACTCTGCAGAGATCTGCCTGGCCTCCTGTCATGGGTATCATTACCAGCCCCTTTTCTGTCAGCGGATCTGGGTTGGCACAAACACTTTTAGTAGTAGGATCTTTTTTTCCCTTAACCCATATCCTCCTGACAGAACCAGGTTAGGAAGCAGTTGCACTGCCAGATCTGGGGTGGCCTTTTGCAAGGCAAGGCACAGGAAAAAGGGGTGCCTGGATCCAGTTATCCCTTCTATCACCAACCTACAGTTAATTGCAACTTCCCCACCTCCCCTATGGTCACAGGGAGGGGAGGAACACCACCAGCTCTGCTCTGTCCCAGCCCAGTTCCTGCACTCCAGAGCAGGTCCTTTTCTCTGCAGAGCCTGGAGCAGGGTGGGTGGGAGGGGTGTCATTCCCACTGGTCAAGGGCTGTTTCCATTTCTGGGTGGCAGAACTGCAGCTCTGCCAAGCTGAGCTGTCCCACATTCCCCCCTCTGCTTTCCTCCCCAGGCTGCTCGAAGCCCCACACATTTCCCTTCAAGTGACTGCCAAACTTCACGAATTTGGGAGGGGAAGGAGAGGGGGAGGGAAGGGTAAGCATCCAGGGGGGCTCACAGGGAAACCTCTCCCAAAAGAGCTGTCAAACCCCTCGTGCTGAGACGCCAGAACCACTTCCCTGCTGCAGAGTCACACGGGAGTTGCCACCCTGGCTCCCAGCTCTCCACCCCGGCAGGGACAGCATTCCAGAGCCACAGGCAGGACCCACGGCCCAGACCAGGAGGAGACAAGAGCAGCACCATGCAATTACTCTTCCCTGCAGAGTCACTGGGGCCCAGGGAAGCTCTGTGGCACGACAACATCCCTCAGCTTACGTGTGAGCCTCAGCAGCATCTTCAGGGGAGCAGTGAGAGATCCAGGAGGTTTTGCCTTCCCACCCCCTCCATTTCAGGACCAAGCAGCTCAATCCATCACGGTTTTCCTTGCAACCTCTCAGAGGTGTGGAAGCGAGCAGCTTATTTCACAGGCAGGGAAGGGAAGCGTCCCTGAGCTCAGAAATAAAATGGGGGGTAGAGAAGGGCTATTCCCAACTGACTGGGGCAAATTCCTAAGGCCTGGACAAGCACCCCAGTCTGCTGGGGTGGGATAAGCTTCAAAGCAGAGGGACCAGAGACCTCCATCCCAATCCTGGTCATGCCACAAGCTGTTCAGAATCCTTTCACTGCTCCATCCCTCACGCAGAGGATCAGCCTCACAACCCTCTATTAAGCACTGGAACAGCTTTGTGGATTAAGGACTCTGGTTTGTCACCAGTCTCTCCACAGCAGAAAGGCACGTTCCAGAGATTGTTTCTCATCCTCCCTCGTCCCCTCACCTGTGTGCATTTTTTTGCATGGGATGAGGAAGCCAGGACTGAAACAGGAACACCACAGGACTGGCCACAGCTGCAAAGGTGGTGCTGTGGAGTGGGAAAGGAAACTTCCAAGGGGTTCACCCTTGTTTGAGACTCTCTCTCAAACAGGCAGATCCTCTGAGACCACACTGGTTCCTCTCCTTCCCTTCCCTGCTTCTCTGGGCCCCACACAAAGGGCTTAATTTGTAGAGTCAGAGGGATCATCCCAGTGAAGGACCATGCAGGATACACCCCCCAAGGAGGACCCATTTCATCTTGCTGCTATTAATACCTGGAACATTATTTGCATGAACAAACTGTCCTTTCTCCCTCATTTCTGGGCTCTCACTTCCCTGATTTGTCCCAGAAACCCCAGCCAACACACGTTCACCCTTGTCTAGTACATACTTCCATCCAAAACCCAAACCCTCTCCTTTTTTTTGAGTTAATTACTCATGTTTCTAGTTCACACCACCTCTTCCAGCCCCCGCAGACAGGACACAGCTCCCCTGGCTCCCTCCTTCATTAAGCAGCCAATTTGTGGGCCCAAACCCACCAACACTCATCAGGGAAAGGGGCCAAGGCTTCCCACAGCTGCCCAGTGCTGTTGGGTGCCCACCCACGGCCAGCCCCGTGCGTGGGTGCTCAGAGGGACTGAGCTTCTCTACAGCCTTTCCAACTGGGAACACATCCAGAGGGGCCCAGGGAGGTGGGGGAGTCCCCATCCCTGCAGGTGTTTAAGGAAGATCTGGACGTGGCACTCAGTGGTCTGGGCCGGGTGACAAGGTGGGCATTGGCCACAGGTTGGACTCCATGATCCTGGAGGTCTTTTCCAACCAAAATGGTTCTGTGGTTCTGCAGACACTGCCAGACCTCTGGGTTGGGTGGACACGACCCAGTTACCCCCACATCACAGAGGGCACCAGGTGCCCACTGAACATGCAAATGGAGGAGAAGTCAGTCTGCCATCGTCCTGTGCCCCCTCTGCTGCCCCCTGAACTCCAGCATCCCACCAGCCCCCAAGCTGGATGGGGCTTGGACTTGTCTTTGCTTCCCCAGCACCAAAGAGCCAGAGGGACTTGGCTCTCCCTGGCACAGCCCTGCCTGCAAGCCCTGTGCTACACTGGCACAAGGAAGAGCTCAGCCTTTCAGAGCTGGGCCTAACTCTGCCCGCAGGAGCCCAGGCAAAGCCTTCCCCCTGCAAACAGCTGCGTGCCTTTGCTTTTGCTTCAAGAGGAAACATGTTCTCTCTGTCTCCAGGCATTAAACAGCCAAGCATGGCCAAAAGCATCCAATCAACAGCACAGAGCACAACAAGTCAGGGCAGAGGGTTACCATGGAGCTGAGGAAGCCCTGACTTCCCATGCAGACCCAGAATTGCTAACCTGCCCTGCCAGAGGAGCAGGGAAGAGGATCGGGCTCCTCTCCTTCACCGTGTCCTCACACACCACAGCCATATCCTGACCTCAATTTTGACACACACCACCAGCATCCCAGCACAACAGCCCCATTCAGCTGCTCTCCCAGAAACGTGGGACAAGCTCAACGCTGCCCAGCAGCAGCAAACACCCCAACAGGCTTTTCCAGGATGGTGTTTGGGGCGCACTGAGAGAAGGATCACACAGCAAGGTGAAGGACTGCACTGAAAGGTGAGAGGGGCAGGAGAAGCCACAAGCACCTTATCAGGCAGGTCCAGGGAATGGGAAATCCTGCCATTAGCAGGATCCACTGCAGAGGATTTCACAGCTAATGAAACCCTGGCCACCACAGACCACAGCAAAAGCAAAAGCAGCAGAGCATTTCTCTCCTGATAAGCTGCTTTTATCGGGAAGTTCAGCCCGGCTGCCCACCCCGGCCCCAGCCAGAGAGCAGCTCCAACCCTATGCCTTTAAATCCCCTTGGCAGCGCCGGCCCGGGGCTGTGGGAGCAGACACACCCAGTGCTCCAGCCGGAGCACACAAACATTTCCTCCCGGCCGCTCCTGCGCAGCCAGAGCCACCTCGGACCTGCCCGGGCCGTGCCAGAGGGAACACAGGCTGTTCCACACCGACCTGCACCTAGACACTTCAGCTGCTTTCCTGAACCCCTCTGCTTCCCTGCCAGCACTGGACATTCTTCCCTCAAACTTCCTCCTTAAGGCAAATATTTGGAGTCTAACAGGCATTCCTCATGGCAGGCACAAGTTAAATATTGGCCCTAAAACAACAGCAAGTGCCTTTCAGTGATTCTGGCTGGAGGAGCACAGCTCTGGACTTTGATTTCTGGCTCTGAACAAAAATAGGAGCAGATCACCGAGTGTTACACTCTTCTCCCTGGAGAAGTCAGATTTGAGGCCCTGCAAGTCCCCTGCCAGGACCACAGGCAGGGTGGGAACTGTCCCCTGCCTGTGCTCTCTCACACCCCGGGTGTCTGCTGTCACCCAGCCAAGCTGCTGCAGAGCATCCTCTGCGCCCTGCACAGGATTGGTCTGAGTCTGGTTTCCAGGTCTGTGATTATACATCCCCAGAGAGACACCAGAGAAGACCTGCTGGGAACCTCTGGGTGCCATCCAGGGCATCTGCTCGCCTGGTCCTCCCTGCCTCTGGCTGCACCACCACCGCTCCCAGAGATGCCCAGCTCTCCACCCAGCCATGCCCAGCAAACATCTCCTCAGTGCAGGAGAGCTCCAGGCTGTTCCTGCTCTGCAGGCAGCTCCCACAGGACAGGCTGGCTCTGGTAGGAAAACATCCCAGCAAGGCAGGAGCCCGGGCAGTCAGGGAGGTGTCAGCACAGTAAAGGGAGAGGGAAGGGTGAGGAGGGAAAAGAAACCTGCAGTGAGGTCAGGACACTTGAAGCATGGCAGCATGCAGGCTCTGGGATGCCGTGGGCATTTCCCACATGGATCAGGGGAGCAGAGCTGCTGACATGGCTCTGCAGCCAAAGCCCTGCAGAGCTGGGCTCACCTCACCTTGGAGCAGCCCCATCACTGCTGACCCGAGCTGAGCAGAGAGGCTGCTCTGTCCCCTCCCACTGAAGGCAAGCCCTGCCAAAATCACCCTCAAACAGTCTGCTCCAACACAAGGGGTCTGCCCACAGCTTCTCTGTAAAACACCTCAACAGTTACCCCAAGAGAGGTTACTGCAGCAGGGCCCGGGTGTGCCCCAACAGCAACCTGCACACCAGCTCAGCTCACAGGGCTCCTTCTGTCCAGCCAAATTCAGCATAGGAGGTTGTTAATGAGCTCCCCTTTCACCCTCCTGAAGGTGATGCCTGTGAGCAGCACCTCGCTGGGCTCTCCCTGCTCTGAGCAGCAGGCCTGGGAGGCAGGAGAGGGACTGAGAGCTGCTCCCTGGCAACATCCCTTGCTGTCTGTGAGATGGAGCTCTGACAGTCTGCTGTGCCGGAATTCCACTCTCCACATCCTTCCCGAGACACCCACCGTGCCACTTCAGGCTGGGCAATCTGCTGGGGGCTCTGACACCCTCTCAGTGAGACCCCCCGAGAGGGCAGCCACCCCTATGGGTTTAAAATCGGCTGCGAGTTACCCTGGAGGAAACCTTAAAGCTCCAACACTTCCTATTCCCTCCCCGGCCAGCAAAGCCCATGGAGCAACAAGCTCCAGCAAGTTTGTGCAGGAATTGCCAAGGCTGGAGGCAGAGACGGGTCTGTACCTGTGAGCAGCACAGCTCTGGTGCCTCCTCCTGCAGCACGGTGACCCCGCACCCCAGAGCCCAGGGCTGCTCCTCAGCTCCAGCTTCCTGCACCTCTGCACCCACAGGCCTCTCCTTAATAATCCCTGGATTTGGGAATAATAAAAGCTAGACTTGGCCTGAACCCGGCACGGCCTCTGGGACGAGAGGAATGGGCTCTGTGGGTGGGGGGATTCCAGGAGAGCCTCGGCCTGCCCCTCGCCCACACGGCACAGAAGGTGCTGGAAAGCACCATCCCCTCCCCGCATCCAACGGGGGAACCAGGCACAGACTGGAAACTCCATCGCTGCCAGCAGTCCCTGCTAAAAAAAGGAGAAGAGAAAGGGATTCTTGCTTTGTTGTTTGTACCTCGGTGCTGCCTCAAAAGCAGCGATTTTTTTACCTGGAAACATCGGGCAGTGACAGAGCCTGCAAGGATGGAGCTTCTGTAGCACAATCCCAGCTCTGTTCTGGTTTAAACTGGATTTCCACTGACCTTTCCAAGCCCGTCATTCAGCCCCCACGCCCAGGGAACAGCCCCTCTTAGCAAGACTTTCCAGCCCCCAGCCTGGGAAGGGGAATGAACCCCCAGAGACTTGGCTGTGTTCCCAGGGACCCCCCAGGTCCCTCCCAGCACCAATCCTGCTGCTCAGCTGCAGGGCTGCAAAGCCCTTCCAGAGGAAAGCTTCACAAAATCCAAGTTCAAGACCAACCTTAACCCCTGTTTATTAACTTAAGAACATCCCTCTCAGGCTGACAAAGCCCAGGCATCACCTGCCAACTGTCTCATTCACCAAGGGGAAAGCAAAGGCCAGGCCTGCCTCATTAAAAACCATTACATAACATTAAATAACAAAGGGCTACAGGACATTCTTTGCTTGGTGGACATGAATGACTCAAAAATTAATGCTTCTTTCCTCCAGACTCTCAGTGTCTCCAACACCCCGGGGAGCCCAAGGAGCACCTTATTTCCAAGGCAACAGTGTCGTGGCTCATCCTAAATCCTGCTCTCACATTCAACTTATTGCCACAGACACTAAACAAGACACAAGCACTTCCCAGCTCTCCCTCAGAGCACTGTTCCCACCAGACAGCAGTGGATGTGTCTCTGATCCCTCACGGGAACAGGGGAGGAAGGTGAGATCTCAGCCTGTGGCCCAGGGAACCCTTCCCCAGCCTAAGAGGAGCTCTGCTGGACAGGACTCCAGGCTCCCCTCACCCCACCAGCTCAGCTCCTTGGCACACGAGGTTATGAGGACTTGGTTTCACTGACACTTGGTTTCAAGACACTAAGACCTGCATTTCCTCTGGCTGAGGATGTTTCCTCAGCAGGGGAGGCACATGCCAGCAGAGCACCACTTGGAAATGCCAGTGCTACCAACCTCCCAGCAGGAGACAGACTCCATGGGCACCGGGACATCTTCCTGGACACATGGCAAACTCCTGCCCCTCCTCTCTGGAACCAGAGGAGCCAATTTAAAGTGTTTATAGAGCTAACTGAACTCCTCTACTCCAAACTCTGGGAGTGGATAAAACCATGGACTTCTTGCTCCATGTAGCACTTTAGAACACCCCGTTTCAGCTCACCTAGAGAGCCATTTCCTGAACCACACAGGGCTCCTCGGCTCCGAGCACAGAGAGGAAGGCAGAGAGACAGCCTGTGGTTTTACACCCACTGCATCACCCGGGGCTGGGGGGCCTGGGAGCTGGGGGGTCACAGCTCTGAGCACTGCGGGCCCAGGGCAGCCCCGTGTGTCACCCCAGCACCTGACAGGGTGGGACAGACAAGGCAGGGGGGTGCTGGAACACCTCAGCTCCACGTATGGAATCACACGTGGTTTGGGTTGGAAGGGATCTTAGAGCTCATCTCATCCCACCCCCTGCCACGGGCAGGGACACCTTCCACTAGCCCTTTGATCCAACCTGGCCTTGGACACTTCCAGAGATCCAGGGGCAGCCACAGCTGCTCTGGGCAACCTGTGCCAGGGCCTCCCCACCCTCACAGGGAACAATTTCTCCCTCACATATAACCCAAACCTATTCTCTTTCAGTTTGAAGCCATTCCTCCTTGTCCTGTCACCACAGTTCCTGATGCCCTGGCTGCTGTTTTAAGGCCAGTTATTAGGAATAATGCACCAACCTAACAGGGAAGGGAGGGGCTGCCCACAGGAAGGGCTGCAGGGCTACAGCCTGGGCAGGGACTTAGAAAAACTCCCCAGGAGATGGAGGGCAGCTGGTGTGAATTAGGGAGCCTGATGCTCCACACTCAGCTGCCCCCGAGGAAAGTCACCTTTACACCTTCCTCACACCAAAGCTGCTGCTTCTCTACAGCAACAGACCTGCCAGCAGGACACAGAAACAGCCACTGGTGAAACCCCAAACTATTCCCAGGCACGCAGCTCTTCTGGCAGGAAGGCAAGTTGTTCTCCAGTGGAATCCCAGAGCTGCTGGGACCTGCTCTCCCTCCTTCCCCTTCCCAGCTCACAGGGCACAGCCAAACCCAAGCAGGGCCGAGGAAGGAGGCTCAGCTTCACAGCTTCTCACTGCGCCCACGACAGCCACGTCTGCCCAGGCAGAGCCCAATTACAGGGCTGTGGGCAGAGCTGCTCCCACAGGCTCTGAGCACAAAGTCGTGGCAAGCACACCGAGGAGGCTCCTGAGCTGGCACCCGGGCCTGGCCCTGCTCAGCAGCACCACGAGGGAGGAGGGTCTGACTCCCTGAGCTGCAGCTGGAAGCCACGGGAGCAGCACAGGGCAAACCAGGCCACCGTGTGCTGGTCCCAAACCCCACGGCCCTGCTGAGAGCGGGGAGGGTCTCCTGCACAGCCCACCGCCCCTGCACACCCCACAGCAGCGGCTCAGGGGCTGCTGCTCTCCCGAGGCTCCCTCACCCCTCCCACTGAGCCTTCACTGCCTGTAGAGCTGCAGTTCCTGTCTGAAAGCAGAGATAAACAGCTTCCTACCCACACTGGCTCACACAGGGACTGGGCCTGGTAGCAGTGCCCGGGCACACACCTGGAGGGACCAGCCACAGCACAGGAGTGCTGCTCCAGCACAGCTCACCCAGCTCCTCAGAGCTAGGAAAACCATGGGAGAGGGGGGAGTGGGCAGGGGGAGACAGCAGCTCCGGAGCACAATCAGTCCAGTAAAGATGTTTATTGGCAGCTGCTCTCAGACACGGTCTCTTCCAGCCCAGTGGGGCTGGAGGGGGGAAAAATACCGATTGTCCATGAGCACAACCCTCATGTCACTCCCATTGATCCGCTGAGTCACTCCCGTATTCACAGTTTTGACAACACCCGGAGCTGCTCAGGAGCTCGGACACGGAATACAAAACAAGGCCCACCGGGAGAGCAGTGCCCAGGAGCCTGCCCAGCTGCCAGGGCCGACTTCCTCCTCCTCCTCCTCTCAGGAGCTGCACCAAGAGCACCCAGCACACACCTCGCTGCAAGGGCAGGGCACACAGATCCATCCAGGGGGCCTGGAGAAGCTGCTGGACACAAAGTGTCCCCTGCAAACCACCACCAACCGCAGCCCGGCTGTGTGGGCACAGGAGCAAAGCAGGGAGGCAAAGGAACCACACAGGTGATTTTTAAGGGAGTTATAAGTGATTTATAAGGCCTCACAGATCTGTCAGCCAACAGGGAGGAGATCAAACCCCCGGGCAGAGGCATGGCAGGCCAGTCACCCTTACAGCCCCCCAAACCTCATGCCCCCCCAAACCTGAGCACACTGGGGTCAGACCGGTCTGCACCACAGGACCACGACCCTCCCAGCACCCCAGGGAGCGACAGAACACCGCCCAAACAACGTTCCTATCTGCAAAGCACCAAATTAAAACAAAACCAACAAATCTTTGGCAAGTTCCTCCCAGCAGCCAAGCCTATCCCGCCACGGCGAGGGCTCCCCATGGAGGCCTCCTGCCCTAATTTGCAGCAATTCTTTGTCAGACCACTGGCAAACACCAAACGTTTGCTCCAATCTGTTACATAAGGCCCAATTTTTAAGCCCCTGTCGTGGCCATGGGGAGATGGGGGCACTCTGTGCGTGTGGCAGCCTGGCAGGTGAACTTCCACACTGCTCTGGTCGCACTTCCACATCTGCAACCACTTGTTGTGCAGAGGGAAAACAAACGGATTTGGTTAACAAGGCGACTTCCAAAGGTTTTCCACACCTTTCCACCCGTGTCCTGGTTACCTCGAACTGTCTGGAAAGGACTGATGTGGCAACTCCAAAGAGGTTTGTCAAACTTTGGTTTTTAACTTCCAAAATGCACCAAGCACGGCAAGTCCTCAGAGCACAAAAGAAAAGGCACCTTCCTGAC
>NW_021938861.1:427485-447518 GCF_001715985.3 Manacus vitellinus
CGCGGCGCTGTCGGGACACGCGGCGCTGTCGCGACAGGGACCCCGCGGTACTGCTGCACCACAGGGGTCAGGCTGCGCTGGAGGCATCCACACAGGGCACAACACACTTCGGGATGTGGCCCCAGCGTGGGTTGTCGCGACTGGGATGGCGATAGGGCGCCGTGCTCCCGGCGGGGCGCGGGGCTGCGGCGAGGGACAGCGGGAGGGTTGGGGCGCAGCGGCCCGGCTGTAGGGACAGGCCTGTGTGGCCAGCAGGGCACAGGGGTATAGCCCTCATTTGGGGGTACAGCCTCTGTTCGGGGGTACAGCCCATTTTTGGGGTACTGTCCCCATTTTGGGGGTACAGCCCCTTTCTAGGGTGTAGCCCCTGTGCAGGGGAACGACCCCATTTTGAGGTACAGCCCATTTTTGGGGGCACAGCCCCCACTTTAGGGCACAGCCCCCACACACATCCAGCCCCACTGTGAACCCTCTGGGGCAGCCTGTGGGGAGGGGGACTGAGGCTGGGGGTCCCACAGAGGGGCTGCAGCCCTGTACCCCATCCCATGGGGGCAGAGGGAGGTCAGGGGCTGGGATTTTATAGGGACTGACACCTTTTTGAGAACATCAGCCCAGGCAAAGCCTCTCCAAGGGAGACAGAGCTCCAGGATTGTGGGATGTGCTGGAACAGGAGCTGGGCAGGGATACAGCCCTTGCTGCCACCTCCTAAAACCTTTCACTTTCTTTGTTTTTGGAATTATTCTGACCCATCATTTGGCCATAAAAATTCTCTCCCTGCACTCCCTTGGCAAAAGAAGGCACAGCCAGACGTTTGTTTCCTTCTCTTCCCTGTTTGAGGCTTTCAGGGTAGCGCTGGAGGGCAAAGGCTCCCCTGCACAACCCCCCTTACTCTCTCTCATCTTCTTCGTGGCACCCCAAAAACATTTCCTGGCAATGGGCTGACTTTGTGTGGGTTTGGGACAGAATCAGATCTTCAGCATCACCCCGAGTACCCGTTTCCAGCTGCTCGAGTGGATTCTCTCTCCAGGGAGAGAAACCTCCCAGGGAAATTCTCTCCCCCCGACATTTGGCTGAAGGGTTTTTCCCTGTAGATGTTTGCTTCTGCAGAACAATCAGGAGAGTGCTGAGCTATTCCAAACGTGAATTCCAGCTGCTCCCTGTGCCGTGGTAGCGCTCAGGAGGCTGGGGAGGGGCTGGGACCCATGTCCTGCCCTCAGAGAGAGAAAATCACCCCTGAAGCCCCCGAGGGCAGAGCTGCCCTCCCTCCCCCTTTTGCACCATTCCCCACCCCGTCTGCCCTCCCTCCCCCCTTTGCACCATTCCCCACCCCGCGATTTCGAGCACTTTGAGAACTCACAATTGTTCAGGCGTTTGCCTGGAGAATTTAACCATCCTCTGGAGCAGGAGAGGGGAGGGGGAAGAAAGGAGTTCTGGCTTTATTTCAAGGCAAATCTGCAGCGGTGAACACACTGGGTGCTAAAGGTGTGCAGAGACACAATAGCTCATGCTGTGGGACCAGGGAGTGAGGAAAGCCAGGGAAGTTGTGTCAGGAAAACATCCAGCTCCAAACCCTGCCCTTCTGCAGGCACAGGACAATTGGGGCTCATTCCCAAGCAGACAACAACACAAAGGAGCCACTGTGACTGCACGGGAGGACGAGCTGCTCCAGGGGCAGGTGGGTGACACCTTCCCAGGGCAGGACATCAGGGCCTGGGAGGCTGCAGAGGGACAGAAACACAGCAAGAACCAGACAAAGGAAAAGCCAGGCCCTGGCAGCATCCCTCACACCCTGATCCTGGGGATCCTGAGCCTTTTGGGAGCTCCTTGGGGCGGGGGGGTTGAACTTGGCTGCACAACACCCCCGTTCCCACCTTCCTGGTAAATCCTGCCCTGTCCCGAGGGTGAGTGAGTCACAGAACTCACAAGGGCCGAGGTCCTGCCTGAGCAGCAGCTGGAGCAGGAGCTGAAAATGTGCCTCATGCTCAGATTTTGAGGGCCTGGAGCAAGAATTTAAGTAAAATCCTTTTCATTCCCGTGCTCAACACAGGGCACAGCAGCAGCTGAAGGGAACCACTGTGGGAGTGGGGTGGGGAGGGCTGGGCAGGGGCACCTGGCACAGGGCTTTGGGGGTGAGGAAGACACTGAGATTGGCAGATGCTGCATTGGCAGCTGTGACAGAAACAGCTCTTCTAGGATTAAAGATCTGCCACGGAGCAGAACTGGGGTGTGAAGCCACAATATGGTAACTCCCACATTCCCACCTGGAGTTCCCCGGGAGTGTCCAAGGCCAGGTTGGATCAAAGGAGCAACCTGGGATAGCAGAAGGTGTCCCTGCCCATGGCAGGAGGTGGGATGAGATGAGCTTTAAGGTCCCTTCCAACCCAAACCATTCTGGGATTCTAATCTGGGCAATATTTTCAGCCCTGTGCTGAACACTCACCTTCACTGTCCAACAGCCCATTTACTCCAGGGATAAGAGTCTCCTCTGGGGCAATAAGATGGGGAAGGCAAACACCAGGACTGTGGAGGGGGCAGGAAAAACTCGACCCCAGCGCTTGGGAGATGGGACTTTCTCCCCACCAACCTCCTCTGCTCCCTGTTCTTGCCAGAAAATGAGAATAATGGGCAGCAGCTTTGGTAAAAGCTGGTGAGGCCTTTTCTCTAAGAGCACAAGCCACTCCCAGCAGTGCCCAGCACAGAGGATGAGCCTCATCCATCAACGTGCTCTCTCCCCGAAAAACAACACGCGGTGGGAGACTTTGGGAGGAAAAGGAGAGATTTTACCATTTCCCTGTGCCAGATAACTCTGGTTACCTAGGAACAGACACTTCCCCGATGCGGCCAGTTCTCCTCATCAAGCACAGGATGAGCATTTATTGTCTTGTGATCAGGAGAAAAACACAAACAGAAGCCAGAGCTCCACGGGTGACACGAGACATCGGACACGGCCACGTGACGCCCGGCCGGGGCAGGAGCCAGGCCCGGCCCGGGGGGGTTAAGAACTCTTAGAAGTCTAATGTAAACATTTAAAAACATACAGAGGAGTCCAAAAAAAAACCCCAAAACAAACAAAAGAAAAGCCACCAAATAAGTTGTTCAGGCAGCGTGGGGGGGTCGACTTTCTGGAATTACGGTTTGTGGCATCGAGGAGGAGGGAGGGGGACGAGGTGGCAGATCCCGCCTGGGGGTTCACGGAGCTAATGGGGGGTGGTTTTGGTGTCCAGCTGTGGCCATTCCAGCTCTCAAGCACCCCCTCCTCTTGCACAAAGCACTGTCAGTGTGGCTGGGGGTGGGAGCTTAAACACAGCCCCCCCAGATTGTCCATGGAACCCAGCGAGGGGCGGGATGTGGAGCTCCCAGCAACGCTTCTCCTCTTGGCTCCCTCGGAACCTCTGACCTGACAGCAGAAAACCAATGGGTTTTGAAGAATTTTGGCAAGAGGCTGAGAGGCAGGACCAAGGAGCATGAGAGCCAGGACATGGGGCACCCAAGGGTGGCCAATGCCACCTTCAAGCCCATCAGTCCCCCTCGCCCCGTAGTGCATCCATTGTATTTCCAGGGAGTCAACGCCAGGCAGTTCTTGTATCACTCCGATGGCAAGCGACAAAGAACACTTAAAATTACACTTGACACAAGACAAAGGCACCGAAAAAGCTTCACAATGTGTTCTGGTAAGGAGGCTCCAAGCACATCCCACACTCGCCAGGAAGAACCCCCGGTGTTGGGAGCACGTTCCGTGTCCCAGAGCCTGGTCCTGCAGGGGGGGGTCAGTGCTGCTTGTAAACTGAAATTCAGGGAGGCTCTGCCCTCCAGTTTGGCCCTGGAAACATGGGTCATGCAGACTCCAGGCTGTGCTTCCCTCATTATTTACAGTGACACGGGATGAGTTAATGGGGAATTCCGCAGGGATGAGGGGAAGGGGATTCTCCTCCATGAACTATGATTCCGTTAGATAAGGCACATGTAGAGAAAATATTCAAAAGATCACTTGCAAATCTATTCCACCTAGCTGGGACCACCTCCCTGTCCCTTTTCCAGGAGCCAGTTCTGATCTCCAGCTGCTCAGTGTGGCTTTGGAGTGACCCCACTGACAGCCTGCCAGGGCAGCAGGCTCTGGGAACTCCAACCCCTCCCAGATCCCCCACATGGAGCACTCTGGATTGTTGGCCAAAAATTTGAGAGCCAAAGGCTTGGGACACTCACTCTCTATAAAAATATTGGGGACTGACCTCCCAGTTTGGACAAGTTTGAAAAAAACATCACAGCAGGTTTTGAGGGGGAAGAGGAAACTGCAGCCTTTGCTGCCTGGATCAGGACAGGACACAGGGAATTGGATGGCTCAGGCTCCAGGAGCCCTGATGTGCAGGCACAGAATGGAGATGAATGATGAGGCAGAGCCAGGGAAAACAATCCCTCTCAACAGCTTCATCCTCCCTCCAGCTGATCCTTGGAGAAAGGCAGGAACCTCCCTCTCCTGGAAGGGAAGTGCTGCAGACCAGGACTGCCCAGCTCACACTAAGGAGCCCTCCCTGGTCCTCCCAGCCCCCATGTAATGTTTGGAGTCCAAGCCCATCAGCAGAAGGCAGAATTAAACCATTCATTGTAACAGAACCGCTTCCAAACCGCACTGGGGGCCCAGCACCGAGATCCAGCGTTATCCTCCATCCAGCTCTGGCTGGAGCCCAGGGAAAGGGAGCCCTGGAAAAGGGACCCCCAACAGGACAAGGTGTGTCTGGTGGGGCATTTCCCAGGGCAGCACAAGGCCTGGCTGGAAGGTCCGTGGTGGGGAGCTCTCTGCTGAGCCCTGCACGGGGGGCCCATCCTCAGGGCCCGCTCGGTGCCGCATTCCAGTGAGCAACCACCAACCTCATGAGATGAATCTGCACCTTTTGAAGCACAAAGATCCGGCAAAAAGCTTTGGCAGCAGGGAAGGCAGGACTTGGAGCATCACAGCAGTCTGAGCCAGGCAAAGGAGGACTCTCGTGGCCTTCACAGCTCCTGTTCCTGGCGGGGGTTTCACAGATCCCTTCCATATCACTGGTACCAAATAATTTAAGTCTTGCATTTCCCTTAGAGTGAAAATTTCCACATTATTCATCCAGGAGAGTAAACACCAGTTGCTTCTAAAGCTGTGATTGCTGCGGGGTGCTGTGCATTCCAGGGAAGCTGAGCAGGAGCAGCTGTGGTTAGTGTTGCCATTGGGGGAAGTTGAGCCTTTTTCAGGGATGGTCAGGAGAGGATTCCCTCAAGGAAGGGCAGTTGTTGAAGGGTTTGTTCCTCAGTCTGCAACGAGGCAAATACTGGTAGCTCAAGGCAAACAAAAAGCTTTGTGCCAGGGCCATGCAGTGGAGGTGGGAAGGGCTGACAGGATCTTCCACAGGGACCAGGAGACAAGAACCAAACAGGTCCCAAAAAGGTGACTGGGGTGCCTGGGGGAGGGAATGCAAATGATCTTTTCCAATAACAAGAATTAAAAGACGAAAAAGGAGAGAATCCAGGCAGTTTGCAGCTGCTGCTGCTTAAGGCCATTGGTTTCCTGGGGGGTAGTTGGGCACTGTGGGATACTCTGGCAGGCTGTTCCCAGAAAAATTGCTGTACTGGGCCTCCCTGCTGGGGGGGTTCCTCCAGGCACCGCTGTTCCACTCGTCCTGAGCCTTCTGGAAGCTTCCACCACCCCCTCGGTAGATTTTATGTACCTGATGGACAGAAGGGAGAACAGGAGGAGTCACCACCAGGAGCCCTCAGCTCTGCAGAGCTGCAGCCACCTGGTCAAGGATTTGTTCCTCTCTCTGTCAAGAGCTGGATTTCTGAGGAACAAAAGCACTAAAAATGCAGTAATACAGTGAACAGGGGTGGAAATAAATAGTATTAACACCAGACTTGGACCCATTTCAGCCACATGCCCAAGACTGAGGTGAGGGATCCTCCAGCAAGGCAGCCAGAGGGCTGAAACCTCTCCAACACTGACACACCTGCTTCCACAGGGCTTCTGTCTTCTCTCCTCCTCTTCCATCTGCCAAAGCTCTCCAGCCAGTCCTACCTCCAAATCCTTCCTTCTGCAGAGGACCACTTCCCACCCTGCCACCCAGTCCCCACTGCAGGGGGAAATTAAGGAATCGTTAAGGTTGGAAAAGACTTTTAAGATCACCAAGTCCAACCATGAATCCCACCCCAACACCACACCATGTCCCCAGGGGCCACATCCACACCTTGTCTGAACACCTCCAGGGATGGTGACCCCACCACTGCCCTGGGCAGCCTGTGCCAGTGCTTTACAACCTCTTCCATGAAAAAAGTGTTCCTAATAACCAATCTAAACCTCCCCATTTCACGCAGCCTCACGTTGCTTCACATGAAGCTTGTGCTGAGGGACGTAAAGTGACATCACCACACGACACGGTGACAATGCCCAGCCTGAGCTGTCTTGTGCTGCCTGGATTTGTCTCCTAGGAACTTTAAGAGACACCAGCTGACTGCACTGAACAGCCTTTCAAAGCAGTGGTGGCTGAGTTGCCTCTCCACACTGTCGCGACACAAAAGGCAGATAACCCAAGTCAGAGACAGACCTGAAGAGCCACAGAATCCCAGGATGGTTTGGGCCAGGAGGGAGCATAAAGCCCATCCCATTCCTCCCCCCTGCCGTGGGCAGGGACACCTCCCCCAGGAAGAACCCACCCTTAGGATGCAGATGAGCATGGCCACGGCCGACAGGGTGAACATGATGGCAGGGAACAGCATGAACACGGCGGCGGCGACGCTGGTGCTGAAGAAGGTGATGGCTGCCAACCACCCACTGCAGGAGACACAGAGAGAGGCAGTGTCATTAGAACTCCCTTTTTAAAGTGTCCTTGTTACCAGAGAAACTGTCTGCTGGCTTATAAGGGTGGGGAGGCCCTGGCAGAGGTTTCCCAGAGGAGCTGTGGCTGCCCCACCCCTGGAAGTGTGCAAGGCCAGGCTGGATCAAAGGAACAACCTGGGACAGTGGAAGGTGGAAGGTGTCCCTGCCCATGGCAGGAGGTGGGATGAGATGAGCTCTAAGGCCCCTTCCAACCCAAACCATTCTGGGCTTCATAGCCCAGAAGTTACAAGGCAGCTTTAAAGCTCTTGAAAATGAAAAGAGCCATGAGGAAAATGGACAGAACGAAAGGCAGGTATTTCCCCAAGCTCTTAACTCTTAACAAGGCCAGCACCCCTTTGCTAATCCAGCCTCAGAGCTTTAAGGGGCAGCCAGCTGCATGGAGTTTGGGGACAGAAGGTCTGTTCCCAAGGTGCTTTTGGTTATGCACCCAGAGATCAGAACTGGCATCAGGGAACACCAGGGTCCTCTGATTTACACTCCACCTCCATTCCTTGGGTGGCAATAGCCAGGTAGGGCATCACAGCTATGAGAGCAAAGTGTTCCAGGGTATGCTGGGCCTTTGCACGACTTGTCCTTTCAGCAGGAAGTTAAAATGCCAAACAAATGCACCAAGGCTGCCAGAGCTCCAGGAGGGTTTGGATGATCCTCTGGGGCACAGGGTGTGACTCCTGGGGATGGGCCTGTGCAGGGCTGAGGGTCGGACTGATGATCCTTGAGGATCCCTTCCAGCTCAGCAAATTCTGGGATTCAGGGAAACAATTATAACATAACCAGGGACAGACACCAACACACTCCCATTTATCTTAGGAGAACTCTCACAATACTTCTCCACAGGCCAACAGTGAGTCATCCCACCCTGCTCACCGGGCACTGCCAACACGGAGGGCAAGGCTAAGCCTGGTTAAATGGTGAAAGAAATGGGCACTGGGAGAAGGTGCCAGAAGGAACAAACAGGTGAAGATCACAGAATCCCAGGATGGTTTGGGTTGGGAGGGACCTTAAAGATCCAGTCCCATGGCCTGCCATGGGCAGGGACACCTGGCACCAGACCAGGTTGCTCCAAGCCCCGTCCAACCCAGCCTTGACTTCTGCCACCACAGCGAAGAAACCTGAATTGTGCACCCCGAGGGCTGATATAACTGTGCACAAGGGAAAACTGAAAGCTTCTCCCACTCCACCCTGTACAGACTCCCACCAGCTTCTCAAAAAAGAAGGGGGAAGAGCCCCAGGCTGAGTGTTTGCAGTCAGAGCATCCCACTCACCACGCGCCCCATCCGGAGAAGCCGATCGCCTGCAGCACCGTCAGGACGAACTGTGCCCCGAAGATGAAGAAAAAGGCCATGAAGTTAAAGGAGCTGTCTGACCTGCAGAGGGACACAGGAGGTCAGGGGGGCACTGGCACCTTGTTTTCATTCACACTGGTGTCTGACCCCCCAACGTGGTGTCTCCAGAGGGATCCCTGTGCTTGGGAGGCTCCTCCTCTGCCCCAGGCAGGGAGAGCACACAGCTCCATGACTCAGCAGCACCTATTCCCTCCCCAGAACCCGGCTCCTGAGTTGCTCTACCCCAGTAACTGCACTATGGTGACACACAAGGAGAGACACAAGGCTCCTATACAGTGTTTGAATCATTCTCTGAGCAAACATCAGCCCAGCCTGACACTGCCCACCAGCTCAGCCACTGGCAAGGAGGCACACAGGGACCTGCCACTGGCAGGCAGAGCTTGTCCACACACTGAAAGGGATCCCTGAGCATGAGAATTCCAGCTGGGAATGTCCCAGTGCCTGCCTGTCATCGTGTTCACACGCCCACAGTTAATAATCCAGCACTGGGACACACTAGGAGGGAAAACAGCCACGAGGGAGGTGGGTGGTGCCCTGACAGCAGAGGCACAACTCCCATCTCTGCAGGCTCCCCATCCTCAGGATGTACAGGTGAGGTCCTGGAATTTATGCAGGTACAATAATTAGCATGAAAATGACCCCAGCAAGAGGCTGAGCAGGTGCAGTCAAGGTCTCTCTCATGGGGGCACTTGGGGGCTCTGCCACAGAACATCTCCATCCCATTAAACCAGTCACATCAGGCACATCTAAAACTCCCCAAACTACCATTTTTATTTATACAAATGGTTCCCATCCTCTCAGGAACTCAAAGTGCCAGTGATTTTGTACAGCAGATTTACACAAAGCAGTTGATTATGAGGCAGCCTGGTGCAAAGGAGCTCCAGCCACTGCCAGCTCCTGCTTAAACCCTGACAGTGTTTAAATGTTTATTATTTCAATTATTTTTATGATATTTATGTTTGTTAGTGTCATAATTCTAGCCCCTGATACCCAAGGAAGTGGGACCCCAAGCTCTGGATCCTGGCTGGTCTGAGACAGTGGAAAAGCCTCCAGCCAGACCCGTGCTGGTCCAGGCATCTGTCAGCTTCCAAATGGTGGCCACGGAGATGCTGTGGGAGGTTTGTCATCCTTGACCATCCTCCCAGTCCTGCCCTTCAAATACCACCTCAGAGCACAGCCATGTGAAAGAAATACTTTAAACAGGGCCTGCTCACAGTGGTGCCTGTTGGAATCCAATTACCAGGGATTAGGCTCGAGGCTGAGCCTTCAAACAAGACTCTTGCAACTCCGACCTGAAGGGGCTGGAGGAGTCTTCAGTTGAAAGGATCTGCAGGAATTAGTGAGGATACAGAGAAAAGGTGATTCCTCATCCAGCTTTCTGGTGCAGATTGGCTCCAGCCCTGTGCCAGGGCTCTGCAGTTAATTCAGTCTGGGACGTGCTGGGATGACGAGGGTTTTAGGGCAGCACTTGTGCAGGACGGGATGCCAGCACTGAAGGGTGGCCTCCTCCAGAGCACTGGGGCTGCCCTGGCCTCTGGAATCACTAGCTGGGATCCCACAGCAGCACTGCAGTGATTTGCAGCTGATGTCCCAGTGGATGATCCCTGGGCTCCCCACTCTGTCCCGGGGGCGATTCCTTATTTAACTGTGCACAGAGTAACCTCAGGGACCTTCCAGCATTCAGCTGCATAAACATGTACAAACAACATTAAAGGAATAATTAGAAACAGCCCTCGTGGGGCACAGGGGAGGGCAGTGGGGAGGAGTCATTTTTCCCAGACTTCAGAATGGAAATTCCTCTTTGAGCAGAGGCCCTTGGGCTTCTGGGCTCGGGATGGGGACAAAGCCCAGCCCCAGAGGGCAAAAGCTCAGAGCTGGAGTTTTCAGGTCATTTAGAACTTCCTTTTCCACCAGAAATAATCCTCCCCTGTACTCCACGATGGAGTCACTGGTGATTCAAGCACTGCCCAGTGCTGCTGGCACACAGAAGAGCATTTAAACAACTAATTTATGATGTGCCAAACAGACAGGACCCACCTGCCACCTCCCCTTTCCATCAGCTGCTTTTGCTGTTACTCAAACCAGCTCATCACAGAACCTGGTGAATAATCAAAATCCAGAGCATTCTACCAGAAAGAGCTTCACCTTAAGGGTGCAAACCCCTGACTGGGGGGTGGTGGTCCCAGGCAGGTCCCTCCTGTCCCTGTGTCAGGCTGGAAGCTGCTCAGGCTCCTCACAGCTCTGCCAGGCATTACACATTAATGTCTGAGTGATGCCTCCTGTCCACAGCAAGCGTGAGCAAATGCAAATGATTATTAATTAAAGTGAAAATGTAGGATGGCTTTAAATATTTGTGGAGTTGCAGAAGGACTGGCTCCAGGGAACTGCTTTTATCTAAAAAGCAAAGCAGCCAAGCTCTCGAGCTGCTCAAGAAACCACAAGAGTTCTCAAAAACTAATAAGTTAATAGTCTTCCATCAAAATAAGCCTCAATGAAGCTCTACCAAATTAGTATGTATTTTAATGCTGTGCTGAGATGAGGGTGCAGCTAAGCTGGAGATATTTAAGTAAAACATGAATTTCACCCTCATGGGAGTGGCTGCTCACCTCCAGCCCCAGGTGGGTGACCCTCAGTCCTACAAAAAGTAACCACATTCTTCTTCATTTTGAAAGTAAATAAGGAAAAAAAAAATCTTTATCCCAGACACAGAGATCTCTCCAGGAGCACTTCCCAGCAACAACACGGGTCTCTCCCAGAGGGAACTGGAAGAGAAGCCCCTGGAGGGCTCCTACTCACCGGAAGGCTTTGTAGGCAGGTCGGAACCAGCAGACGTAGCCACAGGGGCTGAAGAGGAGCAGCCACAGGATGGCCAGGCCAAAGTTGACCCCGTAGCCTCCCCCGATCCACCAGGCCAGGCAGGCAACGATGTTCACTGCCAGGGTGATGCAGTAAACTGGGGAGAGGGCAGAGGACAGAGCGTGGGGTGGGGCAGCTTCACGACTTTGCAAAGAAAGGAAATGAAAAACAACAGCTGGAGCTGTGCCAGGGGGGTTGGGATGGATCTCAGGGAAAGGTTCTTCCCCCACAGGGTGCTGGGGCACTGCCCAGGCTCCCCAGGGCAGTGGGCACGGCCCCAAGGCTGCCAGAGCTCCAGGAGGGTTTGGACAATGCTCTGAGGGACAGGGGGGGATTGTTGGGGTGTCTGTGCAGGGCCAGGGGTTGGAGTGGATGATCCCTGTGGGTCCCTCCCAGCTCAGGGTATCCCAGGATTCTGTGAAACCCCCTGTGCTCTAATGGGAAGGGCCCCTGGGGCAGTGGGAAGCTCAAGCCCAGCAATGCAGCAGCTCAGAGAGAGTCACAGATTCCCGTGTGACCCCGGAGCACACCCAGCTCTGGGGGGATCCTGCAGCACAGGGACAAGGGACCTCTTTTGGGACCTGCCAGAGGATGGAGAGACAGCAGCAACCAGTGCAACCAACACAAGACTCAGGTCAGTATTATCATGACTTGGGAGCAAGGTCCAATTTCCATTTGTAGCAAACCCCCTTTGTGAGAGGAGAGGGGTGAACCCACACTGAGTGACTCTGCTCGCTGGGGCTGCCTCAGGAGCTGCTTCAGAGCCAGCTCAGTGCCTTGCAGGCTCTGTCTCCGCTTCCCTGGGCCTCTGAGGAATCCTGGAAGTCAGCCTGAGGCCTTGGAAGTGCTGCCTTGAGTGAGGGGATAAGCAAACTCCAATCAGGCTGAGACTATGGGACCATGGGGGTGCCTTAAAGGCCTTTTCACATCCCTGTTCCCGTCACTTGGATAAAAAGGAACAGTTGACAAAGGCCCCCAGAGCACAGCAGTGCTGCACTAAGTAGCTGTGCATGAAGTGATGCTGCTCCCCCTTTCCCTGGAGCTCACATCCCTGGAAAAGGGGGCTGCTCCCCCCCAGCTTTGGCAGGCTGGGCTCAGCCCCATGCCAGGGGCTCCCTGCTTTCCTCCCTGCAGCCCCCCAGGCTCTGCCAGTGTCCAAGAGAGCCTCAGCCCAACTACAAGCTCCTGCTTTGGAAAACAGGGGGTAACTCCTAAAAACCTGTATAAATGAGCACAGAGGAAGGAGGAGGTGGAGGGTCCAAACAGCAAAGACCCTCCAGCACAGCTGGGGATGAGCTGACAGTGACACTTTGGACCTTGGCCTCAACTCTCTGGGCAAAATTAAACCCCTGAATTTCTCTTCACCTGTCCTGCCTGTTCCTTGTTCCACTACACGCTGTGGCTCTGCAGCTCATCTGCACATCACTGGCCTGCTCCTTCTGGCTCCTCCCTTTCCTCCTCTTCACACAGCCTGGGGGGTCCTAAAACAGCTACAAGGTTTTATGGTCATCAAATAACACCGACAGCCCCGTGAGGAGAATGCAGTGTGGAAAGGAAAGCACCTGAACTCAGCTGCTGCTTCTGCCTCACACAGGGCCTGAGAGTTAAAATTAAACATTGCTTACTGCAAAGAGAAATTCCTCTGAGTGGCCAACAAGGCTTTATACACCCTGGTTTGGATGTGGTTTAATACTGGGGGGAAGAAAGAACATTATTTATTTAAATTAATTAATTTTAGGTATTTAAACTAACAGGCTTAAATACAGGTTTAACTTCCCATCCCTGGAAGTCTCCAAGGCCAGGCTGGATGGGACTTGGAGCAACCTGGTCTAGTGGAAGGTGTCCCTGCCCAGGGCAGGGGGTGGAACTGGGTGAGCTTAAAGGTCCCTCCCAACCCAAACCAATTTGGGATTCTATGGAATCTCATTTATACAGCAATTAGCTGCACTTCTAATTCTTCTTTTCAGAAGTAATTTATTCTCCAAAAGTTACATAATTAAAAAACAAACAAACAAACCAACACCACCAAGCCAAGAGCACCTATAAAGTTTTAAGGAACTTTTAGTTTACTTCAGTAAAGTTTTAATGCTCTCCCAGTGCCTCAGGTTGGAGTTTGTTCTCCAGCAGTGGGAGCTCTGGTCCAGGCTTCCCCAAACCCCCTCCACCTCAACCAAACGCTCACATCCAATTAAAATAACGAGCCCTCACCCTCCCAGCAACGACTTTTGTGCTGCTGCTTTATAAAACCGGCCTTTTTTTCTCGTTTACCACCTTCCCTGTGCGTGTCCCTCCCTCCATCCCCTGCCAAAAACCCACAAATCGGGGAGACCCCGCCGCTGCAGATGGAAACGTGAAACTCCTGGTGCAGATGGAGATCTCCTGGCCCTGCCCAAATCCCTGGCACCCTTCCAGCCTGCCATTAACTCCACTGAGGGACTCTGTTCGGGGACAGGGGAGGACAAAAGAGGCTTTAGAGCCGCAGCATCGGCCCAGTGAGTCTGGAGGGACAAGCAGCTTCTTCAGGCAAGAGAATTACAGAGCTCATTGCAGCAGCTCCACATAACCAAAGAACAATGGAGCCCCGGATTATGCCATTATTTATGCACACAAATCCCTCTCCTACACACATCCCATGCATCTGGAATAAAAGCCACGCCACCGAGTGCAGGGCTGGCAGAAACGAGCTGGGCGAGGAGGGGGGAAAGAGGATGAACAAGCATTTGGGGGGAAAAAGATAAGCAAGGCAAAGAGGGGTTTTTTTTAATCTCCCAAAGCATTCCCTGTGGTTTCCTAGGCCTGCCACACTGATTCCATTCCTTGGAGAAGAATGGTCAGTTTTTATTGCCAGTTTTTTTGAATGGCTGAGGCAGAGAACAGGAGCCCAGAGCCAGGAGCTCTGTGCCCATGGAATATCAGCTGGGATGGAGAGAGGATCAGCTCCCTGCTCCAGCAGGATGGGGAATGCCCTGGGGGCTGTGGAGAGCTAAGGCAGAGCCAGCACGTGGCTAGAAGACACTGCATCCATTGGGAAGGGAGCTCTGTGGATGGCACAAGGGGAAGCCTGGGCCTTCCCAGAGTGAGTTTGGGAGCCAGGGAGCAGCAAAGGGGCCATGTTGATTTTCTTGCCTAAAATTCTCCCATTTGTCTCACTTTAGGGGAACTGGGTGGATAATTTGGACAGTTAAAAAAGGCTGGAGAGGGATTTTGGACAAGGGCCTGGGGGGACAGGACAGGGGGAATGGTTTCCCAGTGCCAGAGGGCAGGGATAGATGGGATATTGGGCAGGAATTGTTGGCTGTGAGGGTGGGAACACCCTGGCACAGGTTTCCCAGAGCAGCTGTGGCTGCCCCATCCCTGGAGGTGTCCAAGGCCAGGCTGGATCAAAGGAGCAACCTGGGCTGGTGGAAGGTGTCCCTGCCCATGGCAGGGGGTGGGATGGGATGAGCTTTAAGGTCCCTCCCAACCCAAACCATTCCATGATTCCATGATCACTTGATATTAATAAAGACATCAAACATATTCTGCCTGTTCCCTCTTCAGATTTCCTAACAGGCTCTTCTAGCACTGATACTCTCTTTCAAGCCTCTTCAAAGACTCAAGGCCCAGCAGCTCAAAGTTTAGGCATGAAGTTATATCACAGTATTCAAGTTATATTACAGTATTCCAAGAGGAATCCTTGCTCCTCAGCAACTAGTTACAGTCAAAACTTCAAAGCACATCAGCCACTGGGATCTCTGGGGGTTTTATCCCACATACACCTTTCCCCAGCACAGGTTTCTCGCTGCACTTACAGATCCAGACGTGGTAGATTCTCTTCACCAGGAACTGGTGGTCGATGGGAATTTCATCGGCGAAATTCTGGTAGAAACAGGGTTTCAGGGGGATGAACTTGGGGAGTGGGGGGAAGTTGTTCACCTTTTCTGCAACACAGAACACAGAGGACATTCATTTTGGGACATGCAAGGCTGAGAGAGGGGAATAGGAACAACCTAATAAGCATCACGTGGATTTAATGCCTTTACACAAAAGGTGCTGCAAGACAAAAAACTTGCCAGGATGAGGTTCCTCAGAAAAAATGGAATGAGTTTTAAGGTCCCTTCCAACCCAAACTGTTCTGGGATTCCATGATTCTGTGTCAGGGATGTTTTTTTTTTTAAGACTAGTGATTTTCAATAAAAAAAGGGTATGTTCAATTTTTTTCCTGCAAGGGTAAATCCCAGGAGGAAAAAAAAAAAGCAAATTAAAAAAAAAAAAAAAAAAAAGAAAAAAAAAAGCTTTGCATTCAGAGACAATAAATCAGCAAGTGCTGCCAAAGGCACTGTGGTGAAGAAAACCCTACCTTGGGAAGAAATTATGTTTTAAAATCAAGTAATTAAATGCCCCAATCCTCTGCACTGAAGCTGCTGTCAGCTCCTAGATTTGTCTGTGTGTGCCTGAATGTTCCTGCATGTTTGGGAATGTTTGCTCTTGCCTTGCAGAGCTGATTAAAGTTTGCTTCCAGGGCATTGTGACTAATTGTCTCTCGTCTCCTTCAGCCCCAGTAAACAGAATTAAAAACAACCAGAGGAAGAGATGAGGAATGTCCCGGGAAAACCTCCAAATGGCACAGGAGATGAGAGGAAATGTCTGAACAAGAACTGTCAGCACAAGAGTTCCTTCTCTTCCCATTATCTCCATGGGAGAAGACAATCTGCAGGAGCAGCTCCTGAGCTTCATTTGAAGGTTGGCAGGGAAGAGCCTAAAGCTTAAGCCAGGCTTTAGGAAGGAAGAGCCTTCCCCTCATGCATATTTTCACACAGAAAATCTGGTGAGGAGAACTCCCACTGGGGGCACATCAGAAGCAACTGTGGAATAACAGCTGCAGTCACCAGCCCAGTTTGACTTTTCCTCATGAAAACAAACATTAATTCCTCTGCCCCTCCTCCCCCAAACCCATCTGACGTTGATTCAGGTGCCCCCTAAGCTGGCTGGAGTTACTGGTTAACCCCTGCTGCTGCCCCCAGCACATGCATGAACAAACCCACCAGATGCTGTCCAAGTCCACAGGAATTTGGACTCCTTGGCACTGATTTTTTTGTTTGCTGTAAACACCTAACAGGGTTTCTCCTGCACAGTGTGTCCCTGCAGCCTGGAAAGGGACTTCACAAGGCTGGACCAAGGAGGGGGCACAGCTCCTAAAGCTGAGCAGGCAGGTCTCTAGGGAAGTCAGTGAGACCAAGATTAATCAGACACAGGGTTCTCTAATAATCTTTGGGGGTTTTTTTGATGGATGAGGAAACTTTTGTTCTGTCCCTCTTCAACAGCTGAAGCTGCAGATTGTTCCTGTGGCTCTGCTCCCTCCCATTTTCTGTCGTGGGCAGCAGAGCTGCTGCCAGTTTCTAATGCAGATGGTGGGGCCAAAACCAACCAGCCACTGCAGTTTGTCATTTCTGAAGCTCATAAAATGCCCCAAATTGTTTGCTAGGTACACAGAGATGGGGATTCCACCTCCTCTCTGCTCCTGCCCAGCTGCTGCCCACCTCCTCCCACCCAGAGGGTTTCCAACTGTTCTGGGTTACTTCTGAGATCAGACAAAAGAAATGGAATTAAAACATCCCCTTTCATGTCTGACTGCAGAGCTTGGAGTGCTGCAGCTCTCCCATCAAGGCAGGGATCAACACCCTGCATCAGCAGACACACCCTGTGCTCTCAGAAACCAAACTGCGGCCCCAAGGAGCAGCAGCTGCAGGAGAGCTCCACACTTCCTCCTACCTTAAAAAAGCTGCAATTTTGTTGCTGGTTTCACTACAAGTAAAATTCAGATGGACCAACACCAACAGCACAGCTGGGAGTGCTGTGCAAAGCCTCTGCAAGGAAGGGATTATTCCCAGGGATTTTTTGGTGAATAAATTCCATCCTCCTGAAACTTTCCAAGCAAGTCTCACCTGAGCCTTTAGCACTCGAGCAGTGACCTCAGGTGACAGATCCCCAGAGGACACAGCAGGAAAGTGAACCTGCCCCAGGCAAGAGAAGCAGCTGAAGAGCTTTAGGGAGCACCAAGATCTCGGGAAGGGACACAGGTCACGTTCCTGACGTGTCACAGCCACCACAGCACAATGGACAATGCTTTTGGAAACCACCCTCCCTCCTTTGCCACACTGGAGGTGCTCTTACCTGCCATTTCTGTTGGGAGTGTTCCCTGGGGAGGTTTCAGAAAGAGCAACAGAGCTGTTGGAGAGAGAAAACCCAGGTCAGCACGTGGCAGCAGCCAGCACCCAGAGAACCTGCTGGAACTGGGAGGATTTCCAGCACAGTGTGTGACAGAGAGCCCATGGTTCCCACCACAGACCACTCATCTCCAATCCCTCAAAGCAGGAAGTTTGGAACATCAGAGAAGGGATCCTGATTTCTCCTTGCTCACAGAAAGCTCTGGCAGCCCCTCTGGCAGCCCCTTGCAAGGTTTGTCTTATCCAGCAGCCAACAAATGTGCTCTTGGCAGCCCCTGGCAGAGGCTGAGGATGCTCAGGGAGCCCCTGCCAGAACATCTGCCCCTTCCACACAGGGCAGGATGGGACCCAGCAGAGCTCCAACATGGAAGAGACATTTGTGAGCTCACCAGACTTAAAGCTTCATTTAGGTGCTGAGATGATGTGTTGGCTCCTGGCTCTCCGTGCTCCTTCCCAACTCCTGCAACAAACAGATAATCCCTGTTAGCTGGGCAAAACAAAACCAGTATTCAGCTGGCACCAAACCCAACACCCCTCAGTGTTTTAATCATTCTGCACAACCCTTCCTAAAACACAGGTTCATTCTTCCTGTTACCTCCACTGTAAGTCTGGCAGAGGCAAATCCTGGGAAGCACCAGCACCAGTTTACCCAGCACCAGCTGTGTTGCTGATTTTGGCAGAGCTGATCCCACAGGATGAAAGGCACAGAGAGGTCTGTGCCCAGCTCTCGTTCCACCCCTTCTTCCTTAAGGATGAAACACGTTGTGTCCCCACCTGCCAACTCCAGAATGGGAGCTCAGAACAAACCAACCCCCCAAACCAGCGCTGTGGGGTCTGACAGGAGCACCAGCAATGAAGGCACCCTAAAAACTGCCCCTAAAAACACGGCCAGCACCGACAGCAGCCGCAGCTCCGGGGCTGGAACCAAATCCCTCAGGATTTCCAGCAGCTCCTTTCCCTTTGCTGCACCTCCCTGCTGTCCTCCTGTGTGCCCTGGGAAGGTCTGGAGGCTGCAGAGTTGACACTGGCACCATTGTTTTGTTGGGGTTGCATTTGCTTTCCTTTCAAACTGAGCTCCTCCAGCCCTGCCCTCGGAGACAACGGCACTGGGAGAAGAACCAGGACCTGCACGGGCAGATTGTTCTTGTGTGCAGAGATGCAGTTATGTACAAGCTTAACTATACCTACACAGAGAACATGTTATTTTCCTGGACCAGCAGAGAAAGCCCCAGAGTGTGGACAGGACAGCTCAGGGATCCCTGTCCCAGCCAAAGCCTCCGGGCTGTCCCACAGCACCAACAGCACCCGGGGTCTGACAGCGTCTCATAACTCATGGTTTAGAAGTGGGACCCTTTCGCTTTGCATTTTTAAATTTTTTGACCAGAAGACAAAATGTGAAGACAGTTAAGAACACAATTAAAGCTTCACCCCACCCTTGTGCAGCTGCTCCTGGTTGAGATCTGTAAATTTTGGGGGAAAAACAAACGACATGTGGAACACCAGTTACGGTGACACACGAAGAGAAAGGGATCTTTCACCAAAAAAATGAGCCAACAAGCAAGGTCCTTCTTCAGAAGAGGATTACTTAGCCCCTACACTTCAGTGCCAGTGTCCTACAGAGAGGTGGGAGGCATCAATCTGCCCACTGGAAAAGGGATCAGGAGGACAGTGAGGGACACATTCCTGGGTTGGCGGTGCCCCCGTGGCCCAGCAGTGGTTCTCCTGTGCCCTTCTGTCTCAAGGAGACTGTGGTGAGTGGCTTTAGCTCAAATAAATAGATAAAAACCCCAGAGGAAGCACCTTCTGGTGCACTCCCCTCTCATTTCGCCCAGCTGTGCTCATCCCCCTGCTCCTCTCCTAACAAGCCTCAGCCTTTGGTGCTTTGAAGACAAAGAACATGAAACTGGGGTGTCCTATGCAGGGCCAGGAGTTGGATTCGATGATCCCCGTGGGTCCCTTCCAACTCAGGATATTCTGGGACTATCACTTACAGAAGCTATGACAGAAACTTCTGGATATTCCCCTCTTCAGCCACCTTTGCTTCCACGGGTAATGGCACAGAAGTTCTGGGGACAACCAATTTCCCTTCAGAAAGACATGGTTTGGACCCACAAAACAGCATTAAGGATATTTCCTCCTGCAAGGACAAGCACATACAACCAAGTCTGACACTGGATAATCAGTTCCTGAGATGTGTTCACCTTCCACTAGTTCAGCTGCACTGAGACTCCATCCCAGCTCCCAGCAAAAGGAAAGGGAGCTCCCCCGTGGACGAGCCCAAACCTTCTGTGGGAACGAACCTGAACTCCAGGATCCAACCCACTGGTGTGTCTGTTCAGAGCTGGGGATACACTTGCACAGGAGTTGCTGTTTCCCAGCTCACCACTTAATTTGGGCAGGATTCCTGCAAACCCTTAGCTCCAGGGCCTGGGGATAACAGGCCTCAGCTGCACAGCCAGGGAAACGTTTTGTGTCTAATAAGTGATGACAGGGCTCAGCCTGGATGGTCAGTGGCTAAAACTCCTTTAGAGGGAGAGTTTCACCGGGCAGCCAAAACATCCTCAAGCCAAGCTCCAGCTGCAAGATCCCAGGATAAGGGACTAGATTACAGCAAAACCAGGTACATAAACAGGTATTATCCAACCACATGTGGACTTGGGCAAGATAACAACACTTAAAATCATGGAATGGTTTAGGATGGAAGGGACCTTAAAGCCCATCCAGTGCCACCCCCTGCCATGGGCAGGGACACCTCCCACTAGCCCAGGT
>NW_021938861.1:449563-450746 GCF_001715985.3 Manacus vitellinus
AAAGGGTGGTCAGGCATTGGAAGGGGCTGCCCAGGGAGGTGGTGGAGTTCCCATCCCTGGAAGTGTCCAAGGAATGGCTGGATGTGGCACTCAGTGCTCGTGGTCTCTCCAGTCGAATTTAAAGGGAAAGTGGTGTCTCTGCACTGGCCTTAAGGCARAAGGCTGGGTTTGAGTCTCACTCAGACACCCAACTCTAATCAGGAACTTCCCAGAGGCAGCAGAAGCCACTCCAAAACGCTGGCTCAGCTTTACCATCCTGGACTCTGCAGAGCTGACACTTTGTAGTTGGTGGTGCTTCCTCTCCCTGCCAGGGTGGGACACAGTCCCTGCAGTGACACAGCCAGCCCAAAAAGTAACTCCAGAAGCCACCCAGCACGGCCAGGGAGAACAGGGAAACTGTTTATGGCAGCACTGCCCCGAGAAAAGGCACAGGGGACAATGAAGCTACAGGGTTATCCCACTCCCATGTCAGCTCCGAGTCCTGGGAGCCTCCGGGGGTCTCCTGGCTGTACAGGGGATCCTGCTGCCCCTCTCCCCCACCCCTGGAGTTGGGGAGGCAGCAGGATTGGAAGCAATTCCCCTCAGGTGCCCCCCAGCCTGTTTACACAGCTGTACCTGCTGCTTCAGCACGTGGGGCAGGAGCCTTAATTTGGGTATTCAAAACCCAGAGCAGACAAATGTTAATTTTGGTATGAACACGTCCAGGAGTGAAGCTCAGCTGCTTAGGGGCAGAACCTCAGAAGGCTCAAGGGGAAGACAAAAACCACAGAAACACTGAAGCATCTGTGCTCAGGGCACAGGCCTGAGGTCTGTCACCCTGTCACCCTCTCAGACTGGCCTCACACAGACAGCAGCAACAACACTAATTAGCCTAGAATAACACAGAAAAGCTAAATTAATCCATCCATTAATTGCCTAATTTCTAACTCACTGCTCTCCTCATCACAGGTTCCACACGAGAGTTCCTTGAGCTCACAAAACCCTGAGAGCAGAGAGGGGGAAGTAAAATCACAATATGCCTGTGCTGCCTCTATCCAGGGCAGCACCTGAAGGAGCCAGTACCCAAACCACACACATCGGGGAGCTTCACCCCGACAGTCCCTGGAGAACCAGGACCCTCCCCAGCAGCAGCTGGACTGTGTCACCCTGTCCCCTGACCCTCCCGTGTCCCCCCGAGCCCTCC
>NW_021938861.1:452531-459493 GCF_001715985.3 Manacus vitellinus
ACAGAAAAAAAATAAAGGTTTTTTCCACTACTTCCAGTCTCACCCTTTGCTAAAACTTAAAAACACGATTTCCAACGTTATTAATTTTTTTTTTACCTTGCAAAACAGACTTTATTTTTCTTCCTTGAAATTTTGTGCGGTGCACACATCTGTGTGTCTACAGAACACACCTCGACAAAAAGGTTTTCATCCATACATTACTTTTTATTTAATGTCATGAAAAATTCAGAGAACAGTTTTGTCCTTAAATAAACATTTCTCCCTCCCCTACCCTCCCTTCCTAAGCTGATTGATCTGAAAGAGGAAATTTTATTTAGGGTTTTTTTTTTCTGGTCCCTTCCAGCCTGAACACTTTTCTTTGGTTTTAGAACTCCTTAATTCCTTATTTCCATTAGACTCATTAGGGACTCCTTAGGTAGGGATCCCTCTCCAAGGTCCCAGCTCTCTGAAAATCCTTTAAATCTGGCAATTTATAACCCCAACTGTACTTTAAAAAACCTTTCCAAGCCCTGGGGCTGTGATTTCTGTCCCAGCACTCCCAGGCTGTGTCAGGCTCACTCCTCCTGGCTGAGCAAATACTGAGGCCTCTCCCTATAAACTTTCCCTAAAACTTCCCCAAACTCTGCCAAGTTTCCCTAAAATCCACCTCTTGGGGGTCACTGGTGGTGTTTGGCCCCTGCTCTGGGTGGGCTGCCCAGTTTTCCTGGGGATTGTCCCCAAAAAGGGGCACGGGCAGTGCCACTGGCTCCAGCACTTCCCAGCTGGGCAGGTGTTTTTTGGGAAGGGAGGATCAGGCCTCCTGCCTCCATCCCTCCGGATCCCAGGCACGCAGGGAATATTTTGGGTATGAACCAGTAGAGGTCACTCGGCCCCAGTAAATCCAGCTCTGCTGGACCAGTAAGAGAGGGAGCCCGAACTGGGGGGAGCCGCGGTGGGGACACCGACCCCCGGTCACCCTCATATCCCAAACTCCTGTCCCGCGGGACAGCCACAGGATCCCGTCCTGCCGCCTCCGGCTGGAGGTGTTCAGGCTCCCCGAGCCCACCGGGACCCCCAGACACCTCCTGGATAATTCCCAGCTTCTCCCCTGGAGCTGAAAGGCCATTTTTCCTGAACACCTTTTGTTTAGAGAGCAGCTCTTCACAAGGAATTTTGTTAACGGATTTCCCATACTTTATATTTTTTCCAAAATACACCAAAGAAAGTTGATTTTTCGGGGACGGGGACGGGGACGGGGACGGGAAAAGACCTTTTTTTAAATGAAAATCAAGTAAAAGTGTCACTGTGTAGCAATTTGCTGGGACTGTGGGTGTGACACTGTGAGCTCCAGGTGATCCCTGGGTGCTCCCACATGGACACAGCAGCTCCCTGGACACCCCAGCTCTGCTCCCTCCACCTCCAAAGGGGGTGATGACACCTCCCCACATCTCCACAAGCTGTGCCCTGTTTCTGGCTGTTCCCAGCTCTCTGTAGCAGCCAGGATTTATCCTGCAATATGTGAATTCCACGGGTGGGAACAGGAAAGAGGAGCTGTGCTGTCCCCTGGGAATGGCAGCTGGTGAGGCAAAACCCTGGGATTGACTGACCCTGCTGCCCCAAGGATTCCTGATCATCATTCCCCTCTGCTCCACAGCTCCAGGACAGTCCAGCTGTGCTGCTGAGGGACACAACTCTGGATTTGCACAGGGAGCAGGGAATGGGCACCCAGGGGAGAACTGGAGGGGAAGGAGAGGGAAGGCAGGATGGGGTTTACACGTTTCACACCCAGTGATGCCTTTGACCCATCTGCATCCTGACCAGAGAATCACAGAATCCTGAATCTCCTGAGCTGGGAGGGACCCACAGGGATCATCCAGTCCAACCCCTGGCCCTGCACAGACACCCCAACAATCCCACCCTGTCCCTCAGAGCGTTGTCCAAACCCCCTGGAGCTCTGGCAGCCTTGGGGCCGTGCCCACTGCCCTGGGGAGCCTGGGCAGTGCCCCAGCACCCTGTGGGGGAAGAACCTTTCCCTGAGATCCATCCCAACCCCCCTGGCACAGCTCCAGCCCTTCCCTGGGTCCTGTCCCTGGTCCCAGAGCAGGGATCAGCACTTTGCATCTGAGTCCTGGCATCCTTGTTGTATCCAGGGTGTGCTATCCATGTATCCCTTGTATATCCAGGGCATTCTTTCCTTCCCGGGACTGGGAACTGTTCGAAAACGAATTCCTGCCATGCCTGGGCTGTCCCTCATTCCCCCACACATCCCCCCATCCCCCAGACCTGTCCCCAGCCTCCTGCCCCAAAATGTGTCCCCTGTGCTGCCAGGGACAGTCCCTGTCCTCAGCCTGGAGGGGTTGCCCAGATGAAGCCCCTTCCCAGATCTTGGCTCTCCCTCGGAGTGCCCAAGCTGGAGGATGCAGGGAGGGGGCACCGGGAAGTGCTTCCAAGGGCTCTTGGAACACAACACAGGGGTCCTGGGCACAAATCCAGCCTCTTCCCAGCTCACCTCAGCGTGTGCCTGGCGTCAAGGGAACCCACGACACCTTCCAGCACCTGAAATCTCCCCTTGTGTCCAAACCCTGCGCAGGATGGATGGGATATGGGGAAGGAATTCTTCCCTGGGAGGGTGGGGAGGCCCTGGCACAGGTTGCCCAGAGCAGCTGTGGTGCCCCATCCTGGGAGTGTCCAAGGCCAGAGTGAGCAAAGGAGACTGGAATAGTGGAGAGGTGTCCCGCCCATGGCAGGGGGGGGACTGGATGGGCTTTAAGGTCCCTTCCAACCCAAACCATTCCATGATTCTGGTCCAGCTGGGTCCTGAGCTCATGGGAAAATTAAAGGTTTTTCCATGATTTTAAGAGATTCCCTTCCAGTCTTGCCCTTTGCTAAAATTTAGAATCATTGTTTCCAACATTACTAATTCTTTTTTTTTTTTTTTGACCTTGCAAAACAGACTTTATTTTTCTTCCTGCAAATTCTGTGCAATATACATCTATGTACCTATAGAACACACCTCAATAAAAAGCTTTTCATCCATACATTATATTACTTTTTATTTAATGTCATGAAAAATTCAGACAACAAGTTTTGTCCTTAAATAAACGTTTCTCCCTCCCCTGCCCTCCCTTCCTAAGCTGACTGGTCCGAAAGAGGAAATTTTATTTAGTTATTTTCTTTTCTTTAAAAAAATAGAAATTACAATCTTACAAGACAGAACATTCAATGAGAACAGAAGCATCTTCCTAAATCTAAAAAGTAAAACATTTCCATAAAACCTGTTGGTATCTACAGGTAGGTGTGTGTGGAGGGTGGTAAATGGAAAGAAAAGGTTTTCCATTTCTTTCTTTCATTCATAAGAGATAAAAAATAACATAAAACCGACTGAAACTTTATATATTTTTCTCTTTTGCACCAACATTCACAAGAATATATATTATATATATTTTTGATCCATTTTTTTATACACAGTGTGAGGGTTCTGCAGGTGGAAACGGACACTCAGCTAAACTGCCAGAGCAAACAAACAAACACGAAATTAATCTTGGTCTGGACAAGAGCCGTCACTGTGAGAGGCTCCCGGGGCTGTTTGGTGGGAAAGCGGCCAAACATCCCATGGCTGGAGGGTTGGAAACATCTCCAAGACGCCAAGGACGGAGCATCGGAGCAATCTGGAGGTCTCGGGGCTCCTGGGCATCATCCCCAGTGGGCACACGCAGCCCTGGCACCGGGAGAGGGGAAATCTCCCTTTTTCAGGCATTTCTACCCAGGTTTTTGTCCTTTGCCCTTCCCCTCGATGCTCCTGGAGGCCCAGCGGGGCGCCAGGGACCTCGGCACAGCCCTGGCCGCAGCCCTTGCCATCCCTTCCCGGGCGTCTCGCCCGTCCCAAGCCAGAGGAAATCACTGAATCGACGTGGAATCACTTTATCCCCTCCCGAGAAATCAGCGAGTCGAGTCGGTTCCGTCAAAGAGAACTTCGAAAGTGCAGGTTCCCCGCGGTTTGGCAGGTCGAGTTACACGTGTCTTTAATACTTCCAGTCTTCCCTAGGTTCCCACGGGGGGGCTTTTTTTATTGCTCAGGATCCAGAGCCTCTCCCACGAGGCGGACGCTGTGTCACCAGCCAGGACGAAGCCGCCGCGGCAGCGGGGGCTGTTCCCGAGTTTAAGGTGCTTCCCTGGGTTCTGTGCCGGCTGAAATGGAACCGGTGGTGCTGACGAACACCGAGGTGAAAACAAGGGGCTGTGCTTTTCTTTTTTGTTTTTTTTTTCCCTCTCCTTTTCCCCCAAAATACTCCAGAACGTGTCCCTCTCGGAAAGGTGGGCCGCTGTCCCGCCGGCGAGGGCGAGCTGCGAAGCACAGTCGTTTCCACAGGGCGCTTCTCCCGGTGCTGATGCTCCCAAAAAAAAGGCACAACCCTCTGGATGTAAAAGGCAGCGCTGACTTCTCACTTCTGTCAAAGCTTGAGGAGCTGAGAGGGCGGGAAACCAGCGGGGCACGTCCCCAGCCCGGCGGACGAGGACGACGCGTTGGCACTCACGTGGGGCCGTGGGAGGGTTGGCAGCCTTTCCCAGATTCCTGGGCTCCAACAGTGCTGGAGAGGGCTCTGATCTCCTCCAAGGAGCAGTTCAGATGTGGTTCTCAAACTCTGCACAGCCCCCACATTTCCCTCTGCCTTAGGCCGAGGCAGAAATCCCACCGGCGACTCTTCCCAGGCTGAGGTTGGTCCGTGCTCTTCCCTGGGAGATCTTTCACCCAAAAGCACGAACGTCCCTGACAACACCAAGAGAGCTGCTCCTTGAGTTCAAGGGGTGCAATTGTGGAGCTGAAGGTCTCTGGTTCCCGCTCAGAGATGGTCCAAACTGCTGCAGGAGGGGATTGGGAGCACGAGGGATCAGCATGAAGCAGGAAGGGGCTCAGGGGGTTTAGCCCTTTGTCAGCAGAAACTGGGGCTGCCTCGGAGCAGGGTTTTCCCTTGTTTTTGGCATTTGCTGCAGGAGGAGCAGGAACAGGGACGGAAAAAGCCATCTGCAGAGCCACAGAGTCTCTCAAGTGTTCCCACTGCTGAGGACTATCACAGCATCACCCCACAAATCCTTCCCTTTGTCACCTTTGAGCCTCCCGAGCTTGGAGCAGCAGGTCCCAACACACATTCCTTCCCATCACCCTAATTCCTTGAAGGGAAGGAATAAGGACCTTCCGCTTCCCCTTGACCCCAACGGGCAGTTTCTCCCCCTGAAAAGCTCCTAAATCCTGCTAAATAGAGAACAAGCCCCAAAATAACAGTTCTAGGGAGCTCCTTGGGGGGGAAGAGCCTGGGTCCAACTCAACCTGCAAGAGCAGCCACGTCCGTGCTCCCGGCGGTGCCGGCGTGGGAAGGGGGGACCCGGCAGTGGGATGGGGGTGGGTGGGAAGGGCCTCAAACCCTCCCTGGGTGCTGAGCCACGGGGAAATTTTAATGGGCTCAATGAGACAACACCAGCACCCAGAGAGCCACCACGGTGGGTGCAGGGACAGCCCCGGCACCGCCGGGGTGGAGCAGCTGGAGCCAGGCTCTGGCTGCAGACACAGGCTGGGAAAAGCACTGGGGGTGTGGAAAGGTGGCACGAGGCAGGTGGACCTGCCAAATCAGCTCCAAAAAGCCCAGCTGGGTGGGCAGTTGGCCGGGCATTTGGGGAAATGCTGTGATGGAGGACACGGAGGCCCTGCAGAGCTTCTTCCCTGTGGTGTTGGGCATCCCTTCCCTCGCACCAGCTTCCTCCATGGGAACATCTTGTGCTGAATCCCCCCCAGCCACAGCCAGGTCTTTCTCAGCCAAGCTCCCGTGGGCTCAATGCACCCCTGGGAGAAGGAATAAACCAAAGGCTCTCCCTTTTCCCTCTCCTCAGCTCCAGCCCACCCCACCCAGCCGAGTCAGCATCGCCCCTTCTTTATCCCATGTCTTGTGTTTGGGTAAAAAAAAAAACCAAAAAACAAAAAAACAATAATTAAAAAAAAAAAAAATCAGAGGTGGAGAGTGCAGCCAGGACAGCAGGACTGCCAGGAGCATCTCCCCTCCCCAGCAGAGATTTCACATTCATTTCACTGGTATGGCAAAGTCCATTTGCTTTTTCCTTCAAGGTGCTTTACATTCAAGAGCTATTGCAACCCACGGCGGGGCCACGGGGCTGGGGGCACCCGCAGCCCCCCCGGCTTCTCTTGAGTTTGATTGACTTGATTTAAATAAACTGCCCCAAACCTCTGAAGTGCAGTTCGTCTCCAAATCCTGGGGGGCTCGAAGGGCCTCGAGGTGGCTCCCGGCCTTAGCTCTCGCGGGGGTCGCTGTACTGCAGCTCCGAGTTGAAAACCTCCTTGTACAGGGGAGGGAAGTTCATGGCGGTCTCCGGGTGCAGGAGACGGAAAAATTCCAGCTTGTCCAAGTGCAGGTTGCAAATGGTCTTCATCAAGGGCAGCTTGGAAACCATCTGTGGGGAGAGGAGGAGCTGGTGACCCCGCTGGGTTCCCAGCCAGTGTCCCTGGGCTGTCCTTCCCCCTTCCCTGGGGACAAGCAGGAGGGTTTGGGGACCGCTGGGTTCCCACCTGGTGTCCCTTGCCCTGCTGTTCTCCCTCCCCTGGGGAGGATGGATGGGTTTGGGGATGACTGGGTTCCCAACCACTGTCCCTAATGCTGCTGTTCCCCTTTCCTTGGGGACAAGCAGGTGGCTTTGGGGACCACTGGATTCCCAATTAATGTCCCTGTGCCGTTGTTCCCCCTTCCTTGGGGAAAATGGGTGGGTTTGGGGACCACTGGGTTCCCAGTTTGTGTCCCTTGCCCTGCTGTTCCTGCTGTTCCCCCTCCCTTGGGGACAACAGGTGAGTTTGGGGACCAGTGGCTCTGCCTGGCACTGGGGCACCAGCAGACAGCCCCCCTTTGGGCAGCCTGGCAGCAACGTGGCCTCACCCCCAAACCCACACCTTTCCCCAGGAAAACCGGCACCTGGGAGGGCTC
>NW_021938861.1:464428-465867 GCF_001715985.3 Manacus vitellinus
CTGCTCCCCCATCCCCTCCAGCAGCACGAGACAGAGTAGGAAAGGCCTTGGAGCCGGGAGAGCACAGGATGTTTGTGCACCAGCCTGCCCAGGACCCTGTTTTGGAATCATTCCCCTTGCTCTTCAACCAGTGTGTGCACCAGGACAGGGACACCCTTTGCACAGGGACCATCCCCATCCCTGCAGCTGTGGATGCTCTCCTGCCACAGAGCTGGACCAAGCAGAGGGTCTGGGCCCTCCCCATCCCCCCAGCAGCTCCTCTGAAACCCAGGACCGATATAGCCATCCCCAGCTCAAGGTCCCGGCCCCCTTCCCCCCGCAAATCCGCTTCCCTCCCCGCTTCTGCTTCGCTAGCACTGAGCTGCTAATAGGCTTCGTCCTCCTCATTTTCCAGCTGCCCCAGATCCGCGCTGGCTCTGCCCTCCCCACGCACGCCGGGGGGGGACACAGGGCACCCCCGGGACTCGTACGTGCCTCCCGGCATCTCTGCACCCTCTAATCCCCGCCGCAGCCCCGCACCCCCGGCCGGGCTCAGCCCGGCGCTGCTCTCCAGGGCGCTGGGCAGGCGCCGCCGCGCCAAAATAACCCCCACGGCCAGATTATGGTTATTTCCAATCTCCTGGGCCTGTGCAAATCCCCGCTCGGGTAATTCCCTTCTGCCTCTCCTCTCCCCCGGGAGCCATCGGCTCTGGGAGAGGGATGTGTTTTGTGGGGCCGTCTCCGCGAGGGACAGTCCCAGTGCTCGGCCAGTGCCACTGCCCCCGGCACCCAGCGGTGTCCTGGGGTCCCCCAGTGATGCAGGGGGGGCTGGGCTGGGGCAGTGGAGTCTCCCTGGGCACAGGGGCAGCCAAGCTGTCATCAGTCCCCCAGGGCTGCCTTTGGTCCTCCATGGATGTTATCAGTCCCCCAGGGATGCAATTGGTACCCCCAGGGGTGCAGCTGGCATCTCCAGGATGCAGTTGGTCCCCTGGGGATGCTCAGTCCCCCGGGGATGGCATTGGTCCCCCCCAGGGCTGCCATTACTGACCCTCTGAGGGTGGTTTGCTCCCGGCCACAGTGGGGAAGGACTCGCTCCAAACCCGGGTGCAAGTGAGGGATGGATCCCTCCTGCATCCACTGCCTCGCTGCTCAGGTCCTGCCCTGAATGCACCAGGTGATTAGGGGGTTTACCCTTCCTTCCTGAGGCTGCTGAGCCAGGCTTCTCCCAGGGCTGTGTGTTGTTCCCCTCAGACTCAAGGTGTTCACATTCCTGCCCCAGCCCCTCCCCAAAGCTGCTGCCTGCACCTCTGCTGTGGTTCTGGGCCTGGGGCAGCAGAGCTGGCAGGAGTGGGCAGGGAGCAGGCAGGGATGGCCAGGGCATCCTCACAGCCCCCTCAACTGCACTGGCATCACAACCCCTTTGGCGGGGGGATGGAGGCATCGACAGGGCTCTGTGTGCC
>NW_021938861.1:466497-467554 GCF_001715985.3 Manacus vitellinus
CTGCCCTGGCTCCTCCTGGCGAAGGAGAAGCCCTTCGACCGCCCGCAGCCTTTTGGGGCTCTAATTACCATCCTGCTAATTACCCGGCCGTGCCCGCCACCGGCACATGACCCGCTCGTAAGACGTTCGCCCCAAATAACTGACGTCGATCCGCGGCCGTAACCCCGGCGATGGCAATTACAGCCCGGGACGGCGCTTAATTGCTGCTCGGATCGTAAGCCCGGGCTGAATCACCGGCTCGGCTCCCCCCGCGTCCCCCCCTGCTGCGGCCACGTCCCCCCCGGGACCCCCGGGGCTGCCAGACCATCTCCCCTGGGACCCCTGAACACCCCCCTGGGGCGAACCCAGCAGGACAAGGAGGGATGTGGGCGCTGGTGGGGTGGCCACAGCAGCACCCTGCACCCCCCAAATCTCACTGTGATAAGGGGGAAACATCACAGCAGACCCCACACTCCGGGTGTCCCCCCCTTCCCCGTGCCTCAGTTTCCCCACGGGAGCACTTGGCTTCTCCTCCCACCACAACCCTGCGAGCATCAGCCACACTGTGCAAACGGGGGTCGTTTAGGTGGGGGAGAACCCCTTCCCCCTGCCCGGGGGGGGCAGGAAGGGAAACTGCACCCTGGGGCCAACGGGGCTAAGATAGGGAGCAGGGGGAAAAAAAAACAACAAACCAAAACCAAAACCAAAGGGTTAAAAAAATAAATAACAATGATCCGCAGCCGGCAATTAAAATGTCCCGGCGGTGGTATTTGCTCTCCTCCCACTGTAAACACTTCTTGCCCAACTCCCGGCCCGCTGCCACCGGCCGGCCCTTATGTAAGTGGCCCCGTGGGCACGGTCCGGCCACGGGGCTCGGCCGTGGCGGGGCGATGGCCCCCGGTCCGGCGGCTGCGCTCGGAGCCATCCTGTCCCACTGACACACTTTTCTGCCCGTGGCCGCACGCGCTTGTGTAACCGCGGCCGTTAACCCTTCCCGGGGCCGAGCCGGGGCTCGGGGGGGCACCCCCGCCTCCCGCCGCCGGGGAGGGGGATTTTGGGGCGTTTTGGGGTGACCCCT
>NW_021938861.1:468698-469899 GCF_001715985.3 Manacus vitellinus
CCGTCCCTTCCCTGAAACCCAGCTCTGCTCCTGCGTCTCCTGCAGCAACCTCTGACCCCGGGAGCGACTGCTCTTCCCCACAGCCTCCAACAGCAGTTGTGTTTTGGGACAGTGGCTGTGGGGTAGGAATAAATAAGGAAATAAAGGGAATTATCACTCCATTACAGCTGCTGATGGCTTTGCTTTTAACCAGGCTCCTGTGCTGCAGCACCCCCAGGTCTCCCACACCCCGGCATTGGGGCCATGGCTGCTGGCAAATCCCATCCCCATCCGTGCATCCCAGGGAACCCCAAAGAAGCCAGGCCCATGCTGGATGTTCACAGCCCCAGCTCCAGGAGCAGGGGCAGCAGCAGCACCAGGGCCATGCAGGCAATAAGGAAAATTCAGATGACACAACTGCGGCCCTGAGCCAGGCTGGGGTGATGGAGGTGGGAACTGGTTTCCTAATTGATTAGCAAAGATTTCCTGGAAACTTTGGGCCAGAACACGGCTCAGCTGCTCTCACCCTGCCCCAGGACAACCTTTGGCAGCCTTCCCTCGTGGCCACGTGGTCAGGGGGCTTTGCATGCGCCCCAGTGCCCAGCGAGGTGCTGTTTTTCCCTGTCCGTGGTGCAGTGTGTGCCTCCAGCTGGGAAGTCGTGGTGTTGGGTGGGCGACGTGGCTCCCCCAGGGCCGCCCAGCCCCTGCCCCGGCTGCTCCGGTTCAGCAGCTCCCGTGCCACGCAGCAGCGTGCCAAGGCCAGCCCCGGTGGCGCAGGACGCAGCCCTTTGCACTTTGGCTGGCGCAGAAGGATGGCAAAGGTGAGGCAGCGGGGAGGGGGACCTGCTGCCAGCCCGGGGTGGGGACAAACCGGGCTGCGGAGGGAGAACCCCTCCAGCCCTGCGGCTAAATCGGGGGGAATTATCTCCCTGGGGCTAAATAAAGGCAGGAGAGCAGCTCTGCTCGCCACATCCGATAAACCCGGCGAGATTTAGACATTAGCAGCTCTTTAAATAGCCGAGTTCAAAGTTAAACGTGACAGGGAGGAGGGAAGAGGGGAGGAGGACGGCTTGGGGCCAGGGACCACCATCTCCCCAACACCGCGTTTCACCCCCCGGGCGCTGCCCCTCCCTGGGGTTATCAGGGTCGAGGATCCCAAATCACGTCTGCGCCACTCAGGACCCCACAAAGCCGGAGGACAGCTTGCTCCTCCAGGCTTATT
>NW_021938861.1:473909-475221 GCF_001715985.3 Manacus vitellinus
CCCGGTACCGTCCCCGGGGGTCACGGGAGCTGCCCGAAGGAGGTCACCCTCATTAGCCCCATTTCGGATGGGGAAACTGAGACCGGGAGCGACGCGGTGACTCCTCGTGGCACGCGGGGTCCGGCCCCGGCCGACTCGCCCCTCCCAAAAAGGCGGTCGCCGATTGCCGCTCTTGGGACAGTCGCGGCCGAATCGCGCCAGAGCGAGAGCGAAAATACTCCCCGAGCGCTCGGCGCAACCCAAAAGTATGAGGTTACATAAGCGGCACCACACCTCCCGTGAGCAACGCGGGACCCACGCACCCATCCACGCACCGCTCCCGCCGCAGGGCCCTTAACCCTTCGCGTGCGGGGCCCAGAGCAGCACACGGGGGCGGGCACGGCCGGGGGGAGCCCCGGCGGAGCAGGAGATGCTGCAGAGGCACCCGAGCGGGTGCTGGGTGCTGCAGCTCTGGGACCCGGCCCCGTGGGTTTGGGGCCACGGGGGGGAGGTGGAGAGACTACGGCAGAGCAGGACCCCTTTTCTCGTGAGCAGGGTCTCACCCCATGGACTCGGCCAGGTTTAAATTGGAGTCCTGATGCCACCAAAGCCAGAAGGAGGTGGAGCCAGTTCACTGGTTGTTGAGCCCCTGGAGTAGCATTTGCTCCTGAGAGAGGAATGACCTCCCCTCCCCTTGCCCAGGGCTGTTTTGGCTGTGGCAGCACTGGAGGTCACTGAACCTCCCCTACAAACCATCTCCCCCTCCCCACGCCGTTGGGGGAGCTGGTGCAGCCCCTCACCCCAGGACCCACCAGGGCCATTCCCGGTGATGGGAAGCAGCAGGAGCGGAGGGACCAGAGCTGCCATCGGTGACTGGGTGCTGCCAGACCCCACTCAGTGCAGGAGCTGCACCCCTCGAGACAGTGCTGGGGGACAAGTCCAGCAGGGCTGGATCCAGCCCATCACAGGTGGCACCAGCAGCCCTGGGCATCAGCAGCACGGGAAGGACTCGGCCACTGGGAAGAGATAAGAAGCAAAAACTGCCACTCGCCACCATCCAGCCCTCCTCCTCCTCCTCCTCCTCCCTGGACTGGCTTCACCACCAACTCTCTGTGGTCAGGGCCAGGGCACTGCCAGACGTTGAAGTTGGCACCACTGGCACGACTCCGTTGCCAGGATCGGCCCAGTCGGCCCCTGGCTGGGCTGGAGGTGAGCAGAGCAGGAATTTGGGATGACACCATCACCCCTTAATCACTGTTTGCTCTCGCTCACGCCCCACCCAGCGAGAGGGGAACCCTCCACCAGCATCACCCGTCCTGCACCCCCAGCCCCT
>NW_021938861.1:476461-477828 GCF_001715985.3 Manacus vitellinus
CTGTGGGGTTGTGGGGCTGTGGTGTCGTGGGGCCGTGGTGTGGGGCCATGGCATGGAGCTGTGGGGCAGTGGGGCTGCGGGGTTGTGGGGTTGTGGAGTTGTGGTGTGGGGCCATGGCATGGGATTGAGGGGCTGTGGGGCCATGGAGTCTTAGGGCTAAGGGACTGTGGGGTTGTGGGTCTGTGGTGTGGTGGGTCTGTGGTGTGGTGGGTCCGTGGTGTGGGGCCATGGTGTGGAGCTGCAGTGTGGGGCTGTGGGGCCGTGGGGCTGCGGGGTTGTGGAGCTGTGGTGTGGGGCCACAGCACGGGGCTGTGGGGCTGTGGGGCCGTGGGACTGCAGGGTTGTGGGGCCGTGGGGCAGGGTGGGTGCCACTCGGGCACACTGCAAGTACAAAGCAGAGCACAGAGAAGGGGGAAACTGAGGCAGCAGTGGGGGCACCCCCGAGCCCCTGTGCCCAGGCGGGGCCGGGTGTAAGTGGAGCCCCCGGGCTGGCCTGACCCGCTCCCGCTCACGTAACGCCCACCCGGTGCTTATGCAATGGCTCTGCCGTGTGGCTCCGAGGGACACCCGACGCCGCGGCAATTACCCGGGCCCTAATCAGCGGCGACGCTGCATAACGAGGCTAATTGGAGCCGCGGCCAGCAGAGCTGCCGGGGAAGGAACGTTCGGCCTCATCCCGCACCCCGAGGGGTGCCCCGAGCAATTAGTGACTTCCTCAGGGGCTCGGGGGGGTCATGGCCGGGCTGGGCCCCTCTGTGCCCCGGGCAGCAGCTGGGGGTGCCCGTGGAGTGGGATGGAGCATCGCCTGACCCCTTGGCTGGAGTGTGGCATCCCCATCCCTGCCTGCATCCCTGTCCCTGCCTGCAACCCCATCCCTGCCTGCATCCCTGTCCCTGCCTGCAACCCCACCCCTGCCTGCATCCCTGTCCCTGCCTGTAACCCCATCCCTGCCTGCAACCCCATCCCTGCCTGCAACCCCATCCCTGCCTGCATCCCCATCCCTGCCTGCATCCTTGTTCCTTCCTGTATCCCCATCCCTTTCTGCATCCCCATCTCTTTTCGTGCCCATCCCTCTCCGCATCCCCACCCCTGCCTGCATCCCCCTGCCCACCCTCCCTGGCCCAGCGAGGCTCCAAGTAGGTCAGTGGGCCGAGGTGCTGGGTAGCCTTGGGGGGCTGCAGCACCTGCCCCGGGAGGCTCCTTCCCTTTATCCCTGGCTGCCCTCGCCCCCCGCCGATCCCACCTCCCTGCTCGCCCCACCGGCTCCCCGGGGGTGGGGGACAAAGGCAGCATCTCCCTTTCCAGGCTGCAGAGCCCTCACACCTCATCGCACAAATGATTCCCGAATGACGGCGCTTGGAGGAGGG
>NW_021938861.1:478322-480923 GCF_001715985.3 Manacus vitellinus
GCCCCTCCTTTGCCTCCATCTTTTTGAACTTCCCAGACACAAAATTGCTGAGTTTCATGTGATGCCGCTTCTCCTGCGCCCGGCGGCGACCACGGGGGTCCCAGGGCACGTGGCAGGGACACAGTCCCCGGGGCTGGGGCAGGGACGTGGGATGGGGACTCCCTGAAGGTGTCCCTCCGGGCAGAAAAGCAGCCTCCCTTTGAGGGGAGCCCCCAAACTGGGGTGAGAAGGGGATGTTTTGAGATTTTATTTTGCCCCCGAGCTAGAATGTTGTGAAAATACTGCCAAAAAACAGCCCCTGGTTCAGGGCCACCAAGGTTGTCACCAGAGCCATCCTTGCCACTGACAGTGAGGTTCTGGGGACTGGTGGCACTGGGGTGTCACCCTGTGGGACAGGCAGAGGACGGGGGGTGCAGGCAGGTGCCCGTTGGGGGCTGAGCTGGGGGCAGAGGAGCTGTGAGGGTGCCAGGAGCATCCCCCACCCAGGGCTTGAGCAGGGATGGCTGTGGGACTCTGGGATGGCAGTGGTGGCAGGAGGACAGTGCTGTAGAGGGTCTCGCTCTGGCTCTGCCATGGGAACCAGCTGCTTCCCGGGAAAGGGGTTTGGAAGCTGCACAGCCCCTTGAGCACATCCCTGCAGCTGGGACAGCCTCTCACGGGCTGGGTGTGGGGTGCAGGGTGGTCCTCAGGGCACCCATCCATCCCTGGGGCCTTTGGGCAGTGCCAGCCCTCCCCATGGCTGTGGGGGTGCTCAGCCCTGACCACAGCGGTCCAAAACCCTGGGAATGGGAGAAGCAGGAGCCAACAGCACCCGAGTTTCTCAAGCGTGAGGTGCTGCACCCACCCAGCAGTGCTGGAGCCGTGGGGCACCTCAGGGCTCCCTCCTCGTGCCATCAGTGCCCTGGGCTGCCCAGTGTGCCCACACCTGGGTGTCCTGTTCCAGAGCTGATCTGGAGGCTTTAGTGCAAGTTAATCCCAGAAATCCCTTAATGCCAGGGACTGAAATAGGAAAGATCAGTAGGTCAGTGGGAAAAGCTCTTGGCCAAAGTTAACATGTTAATGCAGAGAGAAGGCGAGAGAAAGAGCAGGGAGAGGAGAGTGCCCGGGGGGCTGCTCCGGCCTCTCCCCGAGCCCGGGCTCCGGTCACTCCACATCCCGCTTTTTGGGGATGTCAAGCACTGATGGGATGGGGAGGCTCGGCAGCTCTTGGCCTGCCACAGTTTGGGGAGGGAAGGGAGGTTTTTCCCCTCTCACAGGACAGCCCAAGCCCAGCACTCTCATCCCTGGCTGTGGTTAAACCCCGGTCTCCAGAGGCGAAAGGTTGGGATTAGCGCCGGCACCGCTGAGCGGCCCTAATTAGGGCTTGGCAGGCTCCCACCTCGGCCCCGTAAGCACCTTTTTGGCTGCTGCTCTGGAAAAAGCCGTGCTGGAGGACTTAGCTTTTAATGCAGCCAAAGCCCAGGTGAGCCACCCACCCTGCCCAGCACCAAGGGGCCGCTCCCAGCCCTGGCTGAGGGTCTCGGCTCTGGTTATGGGTCCCAGCCCTGCTGAGACCCCATGGGTGGCCCCACATGAGACCCCCCCAGCCCTGCAGCGCCGGTGCTGGTGTCAGTGCACCCCAATAGGAACCATCCCAGGGCCCTTCCCTGCATCCTCAGCTGCCTTCCCCTGGGCTGGGTGCTTTTGGGCAATAATATCGCTATGGGAGCAGTTTCCTTAAATCCATCTTTGTTACCACAAGCAGCTTAGCACCAGAAACTCTCTTCCTCTCTGTTCTTTTAATACGATCCCGGCTTAGCAGAGCCCTGGGCTTAGCCACTGCCCCTGCAGTGCAAGTGAGGAGAGGACAATTAAATAATATGAAAGCAGAAAACAAAGGGCTCTGCTTGATTTAAGCAGCTGGAGGGGGGTGGTGGTGGCCCAGCCCTGCCCCGGGGGAGCCGCTGGGGTTACCTGTGGAGGGGGATGCTCTGTGGGAGGGCACAGGGTGGGGTCCCTCTGGGATGCCCCGTTTTTAGGGGTCAGTGGGTCAGGGATGCTCCTGCTGACAGATCCCAAGGGAGCCCAGCTCGGACACAAGGTGCCTCAAACACCTCCCTGTGCCTCTGGGTGGAAAATATTCCCATTTTCTAGAGTTTTCCCATCTTGGGCTCTGCCAGAACGAGCGAGCAACCTGGGGGGACTCAGTGCCCTTTGCAGAGGCAGCATCACACCGAGATGGGCCTTTCCCCAGCATTCCCGCCCCAGCACAGCCCAGGGTGGTGCTGCCTGGCTGCCAGGCCGTGCCCAGGGGCCGGGGGTTCCCGCTCATGCCCTGGGATGGCCGGGCTGGCTCCCGCAGCCGCCACCACGGCTCACCTTGGACTCCGCTCCCGGCCCGGCCCGGCGCCCGCCTGGGTTGCTGGGGAGACGGGCTGGTTTATTTACCGTCGGGGCTGCGATAAGGAGCGCGGAAGGGGAGGAGGAACACACGGTGTCCGATGTGCCTGACCCACTTTTCCATCGCCCGGGCACCGCTCGGCTGTGGGGTCGCGGCGGCAGCAGAGCGGGGCCGGGGCGTCCTTCCCCCCGAACCCCGGCTGGGAGCAGGGGGAAAGCATC
>NW_021938861.1:481233-485364 GCF_001715985.3 Manacus vitellinus
GGTGTAGGAATTAACTCCTTCTCCCACCCCTGGAGCTCCCCGGCCCTGCGGCTCCATCACACACACGCGCGTGGCCCGGGGGGTCTGCGGGATGAGGGGGTTCCCTCTCCCCGCTGTCACCCCCAGCCTGCTGGTGGGCTGGTTCCCTGTGGGGCCTGGCTGAGCCCTTGAAGGTGAGTCTCCCATCCTCCTCCTCTGGGAATGCGGGATGGGAGTAGAGACCCTGCATTGCAGTGCCAGGGGGTGTCAGAGCCAGGCTGCACTGGCGTCAGCCCAGTCCCCAGCCCAGTCCCCAGGCCAGTCCCCAACTCAGTCCCCAGGCCAGTCCCCAGCCCAGTCCCCAGTCCAGTCCCCAACTCAGTCCCCAGCCCAGTCCCCAGCCCAGTCCCCAACTCAGTCCCCAGCCCAGTCCCCAGCCCAGTTCCCATCCCAGTCCCCAGCCCTGGCTGCAGCGCAGCCGCTTCCCTCATTGATCTCCTCTCCTGTTGTTAATTATTGGCTCCAATCAAGCCTGATCAGAGCCGTGGCTCCCTGCAAACAGCCTGTTGTGGTTTCAGCCGTTCCCCCCCTGCCCTGGGGCGCTGGGGCTGCTGGGGAGCAGATGGGACCCAAACAGGAGCCCAGGGAGCTGGGGGTGGGCAGGATCCCTGAGCAGGAGGACCTGGGATGGTGGGGTCTGATGTCAGGGGCATGAGCCCAGTCCAGGAGCCAGCACATGGACCCCCGAAGGGAACAAATGTCCCAGCTCAGAGGTGCCAGCACCTCACATCATGTGCAATGCTGGGGGACAGCAACAGTGGCTTCAGCAGCAGAGAAACGTGGGGTCAACACACAGCAGAGGGTCCCACCCTGCAGGACCACCCCCTGCCTCAGGGACAGCCACCTTCCCACACCAGGGCAGAGCTGTCCCTCGTGTCCCTGCTCCCTGGGAGCCATCCAGGGGAGGTGACAGCAGTCCTTGGTCCCCTGCTCCAAGGGCAGGTCCCGGCATCCTTCCAGGAGGGAAGCAAAGCTGATCCTGCCGGGTGCTGAGCCCAGGGGGGAGCACCCACACCCAGCCTCCCCCTGCCCTTCCCATCAGCGTGCCCAGGGCTGGGGTCTGTCCCTGGGTGGAGCTCAGGAGCCCACTGATGTCCCGTTCTCTTGCCTGTGGCCCTGGAAAATGGCCGGGGGAGGGCTGGGCTCACCCCCAGGGGATGGGGGGAAACTGAGGCACGGAGTGAGGCAGGGACGGGCACCGTGCTGGGCTCTGCCCGGGCAGAGGGGGAGGCTCCAGGGCATCACTGGAGCCCTGTTCCCAGCAAGGGGGGCTCTGCTGACTGCAGGGCTCCTGCTAAGGGGGCTTCAGAGGCAGCCCCTGCCCCGAGCAGCCCCCCAGAGCTGCTGGAGGACAGGCAGGGAGCTCAGGGAGGGCTCCAGGAGTGGGGCTGCACTGGAGCAGAGTGTTCTCAGCACCACCTCCCTACTGCCGTGTCACTGGGGGTCTGGGGACCTCGTGCCCTCCTGGGCTGGCTTGATTTGGATCAGGATCCTGTGTGACACTGGCTGTGAGCACCTGGCTCACGGTGGGGATGTCCCAACAGAGAGCTGAGCTGGATCCCAGCCACCCTGAGACCGTCACCTCCTGTACCACCACATGGCCCTGGCAAAGTCCCCTCCGGCGAGGGGACTGCCCTGTAATGACCGGTGAGGACAGGACTGGGGACAGCTGCTGTCCTTGTAATGACCCCAGCAGAGCCCAGCCCAGGGTGGGCACTCCAGGCCCCCACATGGTGCTTTGGGACCCACGGGGTGGGACATCCACCAAAGCCAGTTTGGGGGGTCACCCTGGAGACCCCCAGCCTGTCCCCTGGGGTCTTCTGATCCCCCTGGAGCAGAGACATGCCCAGAAGGACACGACCTCTCCTCCCAGCTTGGCCAGGAGCCGAAACACCCCTGGGTTATTTTTGTGGGACTCTTTGGCTGCAGATTGGGATGTCATCACTGTTTTTCCACCCATGATGGCTCAGGCTCCATGGCAGGGTGGGAATGTAGTGGCAGTGGAGGAAACCCTCCCCAAAATCCCAGTGCAGATCCATCCATGAAATATTCAGGCTGCTCTGTGCCATTCTCGCCTTCAGAAGCACCATGAATATTGCAGGGGGGCATTAAAGTTTCAGGGCTGCCACGTTCCAGGACTGCCACCACGGGGAGCCCCTCAGCCGGGACGTGTCACACCTCTGCCAGGCTCCAGTGACCTGCTTCTCTCTGCTTTACCCCCAAAACAGGTGGCTGTGATGGGCTGAAGTGCTCCAAGAGCAGCACAGCCCAGGGCAGAGCCAGAGGAGGGTGTGGGGTCCTGCAGCACCGGGGACAAGCAGAGGTTGTGGTCACCCCACCCCAATCTTGGCCATGCTCCCCACTGCCCCGCAGCAGTGTGGCCCCACTGCTCTGCGGCCCTTCCAGGCTCAGGAAGAGCTCCCTGAGCACCCCAAGGGTTTCATCCTCCATGTCAGGAGCTTTCCAGGTCAGTCCCCCCCAGAAGGGATTGTTCCCTTCTCATCCGCCCGCTCTCATAACTTGGCTCTTCCCGTGTTTATATAACAGCGACGTCTCCCGCAGACCGGGGAGAGAATTGGCCGGGGAGAAATAATGAGGATAATTCAAGTCATTTGGGAAGATGAGGTTTGCAAGGTGCCCAGCGTCTTCCACCTTTTACACGTTGTCTCTAATCACCCGCAATCTCGGCTGGCCATTGATGGAGCTCGTTGCTGTGGCGACGGATGAATAGCCCCGGGATTGTACCATGCCAAAAAAGTGCTGTCCTTCCCATCAAAACAACAACAACAACAAAAATATCATTTTGTTCAGGAAATTAAGCAGTTTGCAACCAAATAGCGGTGTCTGAAAAGGCTCCTGCGTCCGTCCTCCCCTCCCGGCTCCCGCGGCCGCGCTGGGTTTGTCGGGAACATGCCCAGCGCCCTGGAGAGTCCTTTGTGTGTGTCAGACGAGGAGAAGGTGGTAATTGCAAGGGGGTTTCTAACCCACTGAGCCTTTTAAAAGGATTTGCTGCCCCCCTACCCCTCTGTGCTGCCCGGATGTGTGTCAGGCAGGCAGGAGCGGGGCCGGCGCAGCACTGGGTTAATGTGTTAGCTGTGCAAGGGGGGGCAGAGCAGGGCTGGCATCCAGGGAGAGGGAGGGGTGATGGCCAGTGCCCGGGCAGGGTGTCAGGGCTCAGGCCCCGCTCATTCCCTGGGGAAGGGGCGATGCTCAGAGCTGGCACAGGGCTCCTGAGCTGCAGAGGAGCGTGGCCAAGGCCAGGTGAGGAGCACAGGGCTCCTGCTGTCATCAGCCTCTGTGGTGTCCCATACAAATTCCCTCCCAAGGGCAACTTGGCCAGTTCTCAAGGCAGTGTGACCACAGCCCAGACGTTCTCCTGCCTTCCTGGCTGTTTGTGGGGCATCTCTGGAGGTGGTGCTGGAGGCACTGCCCTCGAGCTGTGCCATGGGTGTGGGGAGCACAGCCCTTGGGGACGAGGCTCCAGGCCAGGAAGGGAAGGATTTGGGGTCTGCTCAACCAGGGATTGACCCTGGATTTGGATTTGCTTCTGGACATGGAGGTGTTTCATCCTCCCCATGCTGGAACCACACTGCCACAGCTCGATGCCACCTACGGGTACTTGTAGAATCCCAAAATGGTTTGGGTTGGAAGGGACCTTAAAGCCCATCCAGCCCCACCCTCTGCCATGGACAGGGACACCTTCCACTAGCCCAGGGTGCTCCAAGCCCCGTCCAACCTGGCCTTGGACACTTCCAGGGATGGGGCAGCCACAGCTGCTCTGGGCAACCTGTGCCAGGGCCTCAGCAGATCCCTGTGCTGTGGCACAGTGTGTGGCCCATGGGGAGTCCATGTTATTGCCCTGGGCCAAATTTTGGGCTGCGGGTCTGGTCCCTGCTGGCCTCTTGGGTGCTCCCAAACACCACCCACCAGTCATGGGATCATAGAATCACAGAATCCTGGAATGTGCTGAGTGGGAGGGACCCACAAGGTCCATCCAGTCCAACCCCCGGCCCTGCCCAGACACCCCAACAATCCCACCCTGTCCCTCAGAGCGTTGTCCAAACGCCCCTGGAGCTCTGGCAGCCTTGGGGC
>NW_021938861.1:488139-489794 GCF_001715985.3 Manacus vitellinus
GGACCCCACGGAAAACAACCCGACCCGTCCCCGCGGGGACCTTTGCGCTGCCAGGGGCTCCCCCCAGGACCCCCCCAGAGCCGAGCCCCAAAAACCAGAGCTGAGCCCCGCGTCCCAGCCCACCCGGGCTCCAGGCTCACACCCAAAGCTCTTTGTAGCCCCCCGGGGAGGGAGATGGCAGAGACCCCCCAAGCAGAGCTCCTGGCAGTGGCTTCCCGGGAGTTTTTCCTCCGGGATGTTCCCCAGCCCCGGCACAGCCGGCAGCGGGCCTTTTCTCCCGCGGGGTCTGCCCTGGGTCACCACAGCCCCCGAGCAAAGCTTTGAGTGAACAACCCCCCATCATCCAGGCCTTGGGGAAGGGTGGCAGGAACACTTTGTAGCCAGGAAGCCCTTCCAGCCGGAGAGCCCTGGAAAATCCCACCCATCCCCTATGGATGGGGAGAGCTGGGGGGTCCCAGCCCCCGTCCTACAGCTGCGTCCTGCCCCTGGGGGTGGGGAGGGGGCAGAGCTGCCCACCCTCTCCCCCAGCAGCTACAGCCGTGTCCCCAGTCCTTCACCCCACAGCTGGAGCCCCCCCAGCATCCCAGCCCCTACAGCCATGGAATATCTGTGTCCCAGCCCCTACAGCCATGGAATATCTGTGTCCCAGCCCCTACAGCCATGGAATATCTGTGTCCCAGCCCCTAAAGCCATGGAATATCTGTGTCCCAGTCCCTACAGCCATGGAATATCTGTGTCCCAGCCCCTACAGCCATGAAATATCTGTGTCCCAGTCCCTACAGCCATGGAATATCTGTGTCCCAGCCCCTATAGCTTGGGGGGTGGGGGGTTTCGCCCCTCTCCCTACAGCCTGGGTTTGACTGTGACCCAGGCCCCACAGCGGGGGCTCCCAGACCCCTCTCTATGGGGGAGTCTGGCTGTGTCCCACCCCATATACTCACGAGGGGGGGGAGGGTGTCTCAGCCCTTCCCCTATAGCTGGGGAACACCTATACCCCAGCTCCTAGAGCTTCAGGGGGGTACATCACAGACCCCTCCCCTATAGCTGGGTCACACCTATACCCCTGCTCTTATAGCCAAGGGGGTCACAGCCCCCTTCCCTATAGCCGGGGAACACCTCTACCCCTGCCCTTATAGCTGGGGGTGTCACAGCCCCCTTCCCTAGAGTTGGTCACACCTATACCCCTGCCCCTACAGCCAGGGGTGTCCCAGCCCCCTTCCTTACACCCCAGTCCCTATACCCAGGGGTACCCCAGTCCCCATACTCAAAAGGGGGGTATCTGAGCCCCCTCCCCTATACCCTGAGACACCTACACACCCTCCCCTGTACCAGAGGGGGTTCACAGCCCCCTCTCCTACACCCCAGTCCTTACACCCAGGGGTACCCCAGCCCCCTCCATTACAGCTGGGGGCACAGTTACACCCCCTCCCCTATACCCTCATCCCTGTAGCAGTGGGTATCTCAGCCCCCTCCCCTACAGTCGGTCACACCTGTACTCCAGCCCCTGTACCCAAGGGGGGTGTCTGAGCCCCCTCCTCTATACCCTGTCACACCCACACCTCCTCCCCTGTACGCGGGGGGGGTACCCCAGCCTGCTCCCCTATATCCCAGTCCCTACAGCTAAGGCTGTCATAGCCCCCTCCCCTATAGCTGGG
>NW_021938861.1:491139-501469 GCF_001715985.3 Manacus vitellinus
AATGATTTCGCGTTCCTCTTGTTTATTCCCCTCGGAGTAAAGGGAGCGAGTTCTGTAGGAGCGGGGAAGGAAGGGCTGGGAGGTGGTGGGGACTTTGTGCGCCCCACAAAGGCAGCGCTGCTGGGGGCTCGCGGTGCCAGCGCTTTGTGCCCGAGCCGGTCCTGTTCACATCCTCCCCCCCTGTCCCGTGTCACAGCCGGACCGGCCACAGCCACGTTGTCCACACACGCATTGGGATGGTGTGTGGTTTTTGTTTGCTCCTCATGGTTCTCATTTGGAGCCCTGCGGTGGGTTTGGCCCTGTAAATGCTCCATCGTGTGTGGCTGGAAGGGGCGAGTTCCTGGGGTTGTGCGCGATCCAGAGAGGAATTATTATTAAATTTAAAATTAGGTTTCACTGTGTCAGCTGTTCCTTGGGAAGGTGTTCCTGAATCACATCTTGCTGCTGGAAAGAAACCCTCATCCTTATTTCCAGCCTAACCACGCTCACGTTCCCCTTACCCACGTATGTCAGTGGGTTCTTTTTGCATCGCTTGCGTCATCCTCCTGAGAATTGAAAAACTGAGACAGGCTCGAAATGAAACCCAAAATGTGACTGACTGGGAGCTTGAGGGGCAGCTCCATGTAGGTGCTCCCAGGGTCGTTAGCAGTGCTATGGTGGCACTTCTTGTGCTGATGGAGAGGGGACTGGTCAGGTCTGATGTGCTTGTCTGTCCCCAGGAATTTCGGGAGCCTCGTGGGGCAGGAGGGAGAACCAGGAGCCAGTTCCTGTCGGGCTTTCCAGGCTGGCTCTGGGCAGCTCCTGGCAGCTCTGGGTGGCCCAGGGCCCCAGGACACGGGTTTTGGGAGCCCCGAGTGCCCTGTGTTGGAGGGCCTGGGGTTGTGCTGTGGTGCACGTGCAGGAACTGGGCTCTCTCGGGATCCTTTGTGCTCCTTCCTGAGCAGCTGCAGCGAACAATGGCCCTCACAGCTGTCCCGGTTTTATTCCTGGTTGCAGCTTGGAGGGGCGAGGATGGCTCAGGAGACGAACCAGACCCAGGTGCCCCTGCTGTGCACCACGGGCTGCGGGTTCTATGGCAGCCCCCGCACCAACGGGATGTGCTCCGTGTGCTACAAGGAGTTCCTGCAGAGGCAGCAGAGCAGTGACCGGATAAGCCCCCCAGGTAGAGGGTTTTTTCCTGAGAAATCTGCCTTAAAATGGGGATTTGGATGCAAACTCTGTTCAGCAACTGCTACTGGCCACCAGCAGGTTCACCCCCTCCTAGAAAAGCCATGTCTGTCCCTTTCCATGGAGACCCAAGGCTCTAAATCAAGGACCCTTGAGCACTTGTGTTCCCTGTAAGGGGGGCAGTTGTTTCCTTCCCGGTCCCACCAGTTTGTGAAGCCCTCTCCCAGTCAGCCCCTTCCAGCAAACTGTATAACTTCACCTGTGCTAAGGGTGACCCCAGTTTTAGCTGTTCCCTGCTCCCTGAGTTATGTGCTGACTGCTGGGAACCCCATACATCCCCACAATGACATTTTATTTGGGAAGAACTGGGCCTACTTGGTTTGTATAATTTTCTTACCTTAACAGTGTTGACAACCAAAATCCATGTCCTAAAAAGTTTGTTTCCTGGTACATCCCAGAGCTGGGAGCAGAAAGAAGATGCTCTCCCCATTGTGAGCAGGGTTGTGGGGCTTTTTTTGCTGGGAGTTTGTGCAGATGCTCCATGAACAGGCTTTGCACAGTGAGAAATTCTTCCCAGAGCTCTTCCACAGTTTGTTCCTGAGTGCAATTGTGGCTTTCCTTGAGTTATCCCCCCCAAAATATGCATCAGGAACACGGCTTTTCCTGGCAGAGAGTTTTCTTAGACCCCCCAACTTAGACCCTCAGCTGACACAAACCAACCTGTGTCTGCTGAAGCTGGGAGAGGATCTGGTTCTTCCACCTCAGAGAAGCTGCAGAGTGATGTTGGTTCAAGGTCCAGACTGCCCTGATGTGTTACCCCCACAGAGACCTGGGCACAAATTCGGAGGGGAGGGTGTAGGAATAGAGATATGGGAATGATCCCAGCTGGGGTGTGCTCTCCCAGCTCCAGGAGGGAGCAGGAGCTTAAGGACTGCTGAACACTCCTCCTGCTTTCCCCTTGCCTGTCAAGCACACGAGGAACTTGCTGGCGTTTTTCAAAGGCTTTACCAAGACTGGTCTTGTCTTGTAGCTCCCAGTGGTCCCAGCAGCAGCCCCATGGCTTCTGAAGCAATTGCAGAGGGAGACTCCACACCTGAGGATGCAAAAGCCAGGTAGGGGCATAGTCTGGGGGCAGGGGATCTACAGCCCTGCTAAAATCCAGCTCTGGCCCACGGGGCACAGGGTGTCACCTGTCACATGGCCAAGGGGTACATGGGCTGGGTCAAACTCCTCACTGTGACCCTGGTTTGTCTGGAAGATTGAGATGTCCCTGATGAAGATGATGATGATGATGATGTGTAGAGTGAGGTGCCAGGGGGTTGGTAGTGAATCAAGTGGTATCTTGGTTCCCTTGGAGCCAGTGCAGCTGCTCTGTCACTGCCTGTGTTCAGCTGTTCTGTTTCTACTCAGTCCTTAGTGGTGGGATTTTTGGGGTTGTCCTGTGCAGAACCAGGAGCTGAACTTGATGATGAACTTGGTCCCTTCCAGCTCGGGATATTTCAGGATTTCAAGTGAAAGCACCTGCTGGTGACCCAGTCTGGAAGCTGTGACAGCAGGATTAGAGATCTTGGGCACGTTTGATGGGGAGGATGTTAGAGCTGCACTGAGCTCTGTCACGTTACAGTCCTGACTCATAACTCTGTTGCCCTGTTCCTGGACTTGTTTGGAGCTGTAGCCTTGGCTGTGAGATATAATTGGGTACAAAAGGAAACTGAAATCATCACAGGTTCATTCCATGTCTGCCTGTAAAGAACTTTGATCCCAGATCTCTAGGGCAATCCCAAATCTCAGGTCTGCTGTACTCCTGACCTACTTCTGAATATAAGGAAATTAACTTTATGGGCTGGAGGTCTCTCCCACATAACTGTTCATCAAAGGAAAACCCTTGTGTTTGCTCTTTGTTCGTTCGCTGCAAATGCTCCCAGTGCTCAGACTCCTGTGACCCATCAGATGACAGCCATGAGCATATCCAGAGAGGAAACCAGCACTGAGACAGAGGAGTTCAGCAAGACAGAAGAAGCCTCATCAGCACCTTCCTCATCAGGTCGGTTTGGCCTTTGCACAAGTGTCAGTGACACAAATCTCAGAGTTGGTTTGAGCAGCGCTGGCCACTGACCCCAGGGGACAGGCATCCCCTCACACACCTGGAGAGAGAGCTGAGGAGGAGACAGCTCCTCTGTGAGACAGGAGAGCAAATGCTGTGCCCCAGGGCAGGCTGAGGAGCTGCCAACCCTGTCGCTGGCAGGAGGATAATCTTCCATGACGCCTCTCCCGGGGAATGGCAGCGAGCCCAGAGCGGCCCACGGCCTGTCGCTGGCAGCACTCCCCTGCCAGCTCTGAGGGAGGGAGGGACAGGGATCCACCAGAGTTATGGGAGAGAGGGGACGTGTTTGTGACAGTGCCTGGTTGGTGTCACCCCTGTGGTGGGGGTACCTGTCCCTCGAGGGGGTGTTTCCCCCCCGAAGGGACTGGGGAGCACAGGGGGCACTGCCCAGCGGGTACATCCTCCAGCTGATGCCATAACCAGGTGATTCTGCAGAGACACCCTCCTTTGGTTCAGCTGACAGCTTGTACTGAAAGCTAAAAAAAATCCCAGGAGCTGTTAGTTGCTAAAAAAACTGGCTCTAGTCACTGCACATGACTGTGCATTTTGGGTTTGGTAATCCCTGGCCTGCAAGCCCAGGAGACAATTTACAACAGAGAGGTGAGAGACTGTGTGGGGAAACAGGCTTGGGAGAGCCTGCCCCTTTCTTCTGACTCTGTGGTTTTTAGGAAGCTGTTTAGGGTCAGCTCCACAAAGCTGTCTCTGACTGTTTTGTCTCCTCAGAGCAGCCTGCACTGCAGGTGTGTATCTGTTTGCAGCCAGAGCTCCTCCCTCCTGTTGACTTCTCTAACCTGCTTAGGTACTGGAGGAAATCCTGCTAAGCATCAGTGACCTTTAACAATCTGGCTTTCAGAGCTCAGTTTTCCCTTTGGTAGATTAGAGGCAGTGATGGATATCTGTGTAAAGCATTCTGAGACCTACATATGGGGAACACTTACATAAGAGCCAGCAAAAATAATTAGTAGTACTTACAAGGGGTTAACTGTTTTTTTTCCCTGCCAAGATTATCTGTGGGCTCAGCTGACAGTAGTGTTGTTGTACAGCAGCTGAGCTGTAGTGACTGTCCAGTGGCCACTCCAGCCTTGGATTTAAGGCATTTGAAATAGAAAATGTGAGGCTGTGTGAGGTGTAAGATCTCTGTGGAACGAGGCAGATCTCCCAGTCTGGGGTCTGTCAGCCAGGGCAATGTGCACACAGAGGGTCTGGCAGAGACCCAGAATTTAGTTAGAGCCTCGAGCACCTCCTGCAGTAAAACAAATGCTTGGTTTTATCAAGAAGGGCAGCAAAACTCTTGCCTCTGTTTCAGGTACCCTGCTTGAGATATCCCAGAACACAGCTGAGGGCAAGGCCGCTGCGGAGAAACCCAAACCCAAGAAGAATCGCTGCTTCACCTGCCGGAAGAAGATCGGGCTGACTGGTGAGTCCCTGGCCCCGGGCAAACCTGGCTGTGGCCTCAGCAGTGTGGTGTGAGAGCCCTGGGGGCAGCTCTGTTCGTGCTCTGGTGGTTCAGAGGGGCAGTGGCTGGAGGTTCCCCACAAACCCATCCCCGAGCCGAGGTGCTGCCGGGGGCTGGGAGGAGAGCTCTGACCCGCAGCAGCGCCGGCTGAGGGAGCAGCCTGGGGAACATCCCACTCCCTGCCGGGGTCCTGGCAGCCTTGGGATGCAGGATGGCAGAACTGGAGGCAGCAGCACCTCTCGGGTTGGTCCTGCTGCTTGGCAAAAGCTGCCGGAGAGCGAAGGCAGAGCGGGTCGGAGTGGGCTCCTGTTCAGGTCTGCGGTAAAGCTTTCGTAATAGGGACATGGAACGAGCTGGATCCAAATGGAAAATCCCTCTCCAAGACTCACCCCAGTTGTTAATGCTGCTTGATTTCCACTGTTGGCTTCCTGAGAGCAGGATGGCTCTGGGCATCCAGCCTGTAAAGCTGGAGAGGGCGGTGCGGGGATGGTGTCAGTGCTATCGATGGGAAAACTGCCCCTGGAAAGTGAAGCAATTAATTTGGCTGTGGTCTGTTCATAAAAACATCATTCCCCTAAATTATCTCTGGCATTTAGTGCTTCCCTGGAAAAAGTTAACTCGGGAGCTGTGCAGGTCACGCTGGCCCAGCAGAGCACTCACCTCTGGAGCTTCTGCAGTGCATCCAGCAGCCAGGGACTGGCTGTTTTCTTGGATGTAAGAGGCTTTGGCACAGTCTGGGCTGGGAAGTTTGAACCTGAGCTTGCCTGGAGATCCGAGGGTGCTGTCCTAGAATCAGTGTGGGTTTATAAACCTGGAACTGGGCAGGGTAGTCTGTGCCCAGCCTTTGGATCTGCAGGGAGGATGGTTTTCCTGGATGAGTGTTTCCTTAAGAACTTCAAACTGTGAGAACTTTCCTCCTTTAGGATTCAGCTTGCAGAGAAGTCTTGTGTATTCAGGGCATTATTTAGGATAAAATTAGTTTTCTCCAACAGGAGTAAACTGGCACCTCGGAGCAAGGTGTTTGTGGGCTGTGGTTGGAAAGATGAGAAGGGACAGAGCAGGATTCCCTGCCAGCACGATTCCCTGCTGTCCTGCAGCACATCCCTGCTCCCTGCCTGAGTTTCCCAGTGTGCTGTGTTGATGGAGGCAGCATTGTCCCCCAGTGAAGTGACTAAATTAGGAATTTTGAAGCCCAAATAGCTCAAAAGTGATCCCAGTGTGGTGACTGCCCTGCTGCTCACTGCTGGTCAGTGCAGATGCTGCTGTGTGACCCTGGGGAGCTGGGCTGGCTCCGAGGGCTCAGCTCCAGCTCGGGCTGCCTGGGGAGCCTGGCCTGGATTAGCAATCTGGCACTGCAGTGCCTGGCATGTCCCTTGTGGTCCCCCCGGGGAACACAGAGAGCAGCTGCTCTGGGAGCTGTGACAGCTGGGGCTGCCCAGAGCACGAGGAGCTGCTGAGCCAGGGGAAGGCAAAGAGCCACCCGTGTTCTTCCCCCACACCGAGTCCCTTTGGCCTGGGGGGGACAGTGACCCCCTCCCTCCCCTGTGTGCACTGCTGGCGTTTCCTGGCCTGGCAGGAAGGAGCTGGGGGGGCCCTGCCGCCTTCCTGCCCGGCTGGACGGGGCCTGATGTGGCTTTGTTTGTGCTCTTCCTGCCCTCAGGCTTCGACTGCCGCTGCGGGAACCTGTTCTGTGCCATCCACCGGTACTCCGACATGCACGCCTGCCCCTACGACTACAAGGCAGAGGCTGCCGAGAAGATCCGCAAGGAAAACCCCATCGTTATCGCCGAGAAGATCCAGAAGTTGTGAAGGGGGTCTGAGCAGCTCGAACTGCAGCCAGCAGGGCGGCCTGGTGCTCCTCCCCTTCCTCCCAGCCTCCCTCCTCCTCCTCTCCTCCTCCTCCCGGCCCCAGCGGTGGTGCGAGGGTGACCCCGGCAGCGCACACGGACCGGCACCGGGACATGGGGGCTCCTCGCACCTCCTGGGCAGTCAGTCGGTGTTCCTCCTCTCCCTTCCTGCCTGTCCGACAGCCACAGCTCAGCCGATGTGTTCTCAGCCAGCTTCCCAAAGGAAAAGGGGCCGTCCTGCCCCGCTACTCCAGCGCTGAAGACCTTGGGACTCGCCTCTCTCCGGGCGCTCTGCGTGGTGTGAGCATCTGGGCTTTCCCTTCCCGGCAGCTCCGAGTCCCGTGAGCCGCCCGGGACTGGTGCCAGAGTCCCTGAGCAGCCTCTGGACTTTGCTCCCTCTGCCCCACCTCCTGCAGTCCCGGGAGCTGGGGGATCCCGGCAGCCAGGCTGCCGTCTGCTCCCCGGGAGGTGCTTGGGCTCCGATGCAGCAAAGTTGATTCCGTGGTTCTGACGCCCCAAATCCCCCTCCCCACCCTGTGCTGGAGAAGCCCTGAGGGGACTGAGCAGCAGGGCTGGCACAGGGGAGTTATTTCGTGGCTTGGAGTGACGTGGGCAGGGCAGGACCTTTGGGAAGAGGCTCTGCTCACTGCCTCGTGCCTCTCTCCACAAGGAGGGAGCCAGGGACACCCCTGCTCACAGCCTTCCTGTGCTCGCAACATCCCCCGGAGAAGCCTCGGACCATTCCCCAGCGAGGTTTGTGTCCCCTCTCTTCTCCCCTCCCCTCTCTCTGCTCTCCCTGTCTTCTGCTTACACGAGTCGCTCTCATCAGGTTGTGCACAAGAGCTCAGTCCCCACACCCTCTGCTTCGTGGACGCTGCCCCTGCCCCCCAGGTGACAGCGGGGTTCCGCCTCCTCCCCCGGGGGCAAGCTCAGGAGCCCGAACCCACGCTGCCCTTCTCCTGCCTCCTCCTCCCTCCCTCATGATCCACAAGCTGCTACATAGGGCGAACTGCCCAGGAAAGGCACGTGGAGGGGCTGCAGGGCACGGGAACAGTCACGAGGAGGGTCCCAGGGAGGCACAGGCAGGGGCTCAGAAACGCCCATGGAGAGCCCCAGGGAGCAGGGAGAGGTGCTTGGAGAGCTCTGGGCCCACTGAGAGAGTTCCCTGGACTGGTGGAAGACTCAGGGAGGGCTCTGGGGTGCCAGGGAAGGCAGAGGGGGAGCTTTGGGGTGCAGTGAACATGCTCAGAGGACTCGAGCACCCCAAAAAGCACCTGAAGGGCTCTGGAGTGCCCACACTGGCACACGTGTAGGGAGGTTTAGGGAAAGCCAAATGCCAGCTTGGCCTCAGCCCACAAGGAGCCTCTGGAGGGCTCTGGGGCTGCTGGGAAGACACAGGGCTCAGGGATGCAGCATGAGGCGGGGCAGCAGCTCCTGGGGCACAGCAACAGCCACCTCCACACCCAGGGACTTCCTGGGAACACCGGGAGCAGGGAAGCAGCTGTGGGGCTCTGGTGTCACAAGCAGAGAACCCTGGATGTGTCCCAGGGGACAAGCAGCAACTCTGCCCCACTGCTGGCTGTGCCACCCTTGGGAAGTGTCTGCCTGGGTGTTGGAGAGCAGAGCCCCAGGGAGCAGCAGGGGGAGGATCATGGCCAATCCTTCCTTCCAAGTGCTGTTTTCCTGCCTTTCTCGTGGCAGTTGTGGCAGGGATCCTTCAGCAAGGGGATCCTTCAGCAAGGGGATCCTTCAGCAAGGTTGGATTCTCCTGGGTGTTGGGTTTCCCAGTGTGATCCAGCCAGAGCAGTGTGTGCTCTGTGGGCACTGCCATCCTGCAGTGTTACCAGGAGGGTCCCAACCTCCAAAGCTCATGCAAACCCCCCTCCAGCACAGAGAGGAGCGAGGCTGCCCCTTGCCAGCCTTTTCCTCAGGTTTTTGCTCCTGGATAACGTGGACATCACATCCAGAGCATGCCAGTGGCCGCAGGTGTTACCCCTGGACACCCCTGGGCTGGGTTTGCTGTTGAGCTTTTGGCTGAGGACGATCCATGGCCCTCAGGGGGAGCAGGAATTGCAGCCAGCCCTTGCCTTGTGTTCTCCTGAGGGCCACGAGCTCCAGGGAGGTGCAGCAGCTCCCATGGATCCGGCAGGAAAGCCCACAGCCACCTTCCAGCTTCACCACCGACCTTCTCCCTGTTCTTCCCTCCCTCTCCATGAGTGTAAATACAACACAGTCTAGTTTGCTTGGATGCTGTGGGTGCTTTGTTACAGGCAGGGATGTTCTGTGTGGGCCCCACTTGGCTCTGGGCTCTCCGGGGTGGCCCTGGGGGCTCCGTGCCTCAGTTTCCCTGTGGATAATCCCTAACTCCCAGCACCCAGACTCCTGGGATCTCAACCCCCAGGAGCTGGACTCCAGAGATCCCTTCCAACCCTGACTGTAAAGTCTGGGATTCTTCCCCCCTGGCCCTGAGTTCCCCCAGATCCCCCTGTGGTGCCCCTGTTGTGTTCATGGGGCTGGAGTGGGAACAGGGACGTGGGTTTGGGACAGGCCCCAAATGCCTTCCCCCCTCCCTATATCCATGCAGGGGCATCTGGGCAGCCTTTGGCACCAGGACTCAGCCAGACTTTGGCACTGTCTCCTGTGACATCCTAGTTGGAAAGCTCGAGAATTGTGGGCTGGGTGAGTGGACATTGAGGTGGGTGAAGGACTGGGGGAATGGCAGAGCTCACGGGGTCCTGATCCAGATGATCCAGAATCCAGCTGGGAGCCTGTGGTCAGTGGGGGTCCCCAGACATGAACTCTGGGCCCAGCCTGGTCCAACTTGTTTATCAGTGACCTGGAAGAAGGGGTGGAATGGACCCTCAGTGTTTGCTGAGACAGAACTGGGGCAGTGGCTGATCTACATGAGGGCTGAGCTGCCCTTCCGTGGGACATTAATAGTCTGGATAATTGGGCAGAGGGAAACCTAATGAGGGTCAACAGAGGCAAGTGTAGGGTCCTGCTCCTGGGGAGGAACAACCCCATGTGCCAGCACAGGTTTGGGGTGACCTGCTGGAGAGCAGCTCTGTGGGGAGGGACTGGGGGGTCCTGGTGGAGGATGAGTTGTCCACAGCCAGCTGTGTGTCCTGGGGCCAGGAGGCCAATGGGATTCCCAGAGTGCATCGGGAAGAGCGTGTCCAGGTCAGGGAGGGGATCCTGCCCCTCTGCTCGGCCCTGGGGAGGCACATCTGGACAGCTGTGTCTGGGCTCTACAGTTTAAGAAAGACAAGGAGCTGCTGGAGAGGGTCCAGCAGAGCCACTAAGATGGTGAAGGGTCTGGAGCAGCTCCCTTATGAGGAAAGACTGAGGGAGCTGGGCCTGGTCAGTCTGGAGAGGAGAAGACTGAGAGGGAATCTCATCAATCCATACAAATATCTACACAAATATCCCATCTGAGAGGGGATCTCATAAATCCACACAAATATATCCAAGGGGTCTCTGAGGACAGTGCCAGACCCTTTTTGGAGGTGCGACAGGACGAGCAGCAATGGCCATAAACTGAACCACAACAAGTCCCACCTCAACACGAGGCGGAACTTCTTCCCGTGGAGGGTGTTCAGAGCCCTGGAACAGCTGCCCAGGGAGGGCGTGGATTCCCCCTCTCTGGAGACATCCCAAGCCCCCCCGGCTTCCGTGTCACCCGCTCCGGCTGCCCCTGCCGCGGCAGAGGGCTGGCCCGGGCGATCCGCAGGGGGCTGTGTAAGTTAAACAAAACCA
>NW_021938861.1:504209-509785 GCF_001715985.3 Manacus vitellinus
GGGACCCCAGGGAGCACCCAGGGGCACAGGGAGCACCAAGCAGGTCACTCAGGGTCCCTGGCGAGCACTCATTGGGTCTCCCAGGAATGCTGGAACCTCAAGGTCCCTGGGGAACACCCACTTGGGTCTCCTAGGATGGCTGGAACCTCAAGGTCCCCAGGGAACACCCACCTGGGTCTCCCAGGAATGCTGGAACCTCAGGGTCCCTGGGGAACACCCACCTGGGTCTCCCAGGAATGCTGGAACCTCAAGGTCCCCAGGGAACACCCACCTGGGTCTCCCAGGAATGCTGGAACCTCAAGGTCCCCAGGGAACACCCACTTGGGTCTCCCAGGAATGCTGGAACCTCAAGGTCCCTGGGGAACACCCACTTGGGTCTCCTAGGATGGCTGGAACCTCAGGGTCCCCAGGGAACACCCACTTGGGTCTCCTAGGATGGCTGGAACCTCACGGTCCCCTGGAGCTTGGAAGGGGAGCTGGAATACCGGGATAATCAGGGAGCACCAAGCAGGTCTCTCAGAGTCCCTGGGGAACACGCACTTGGGTCTCCCAGGGGGGCTGGAACCCCAAGGGTCCCCGGGGAGCACCCACTGGGTCCTTCAGTGTCCTTGGGAAGTACCCACCAGGTCTTTCAGCGGTGCTGGAGCCCCAGAGTTCCTGGGGAGCACCCACCAGGTCCCACCCCAGTGTCCCCAGGAGACACAGAGTGCCGGGCTGGGGCTGTGCCAGGGGGTCCTGTCCCTCCCCTCCCTCCCCCCTGGAGGATCTGGCCCTGCACAGGGGTGGAGGCAGCTGGTCAGGCAGCTCCCAGGACCGGTCTGGCTTGTGGCTGCACTGGGAACGGGGTTAAAGCAGGAGCAGAGGCAAAGCAGGGATTCCCCAGGCTGTCCTGCAGATCTCCCTGATGTGACTCCAGGTGCACTGCAGGGGCTGCACTGGCTGCTTGTCCCCCGTGGGGAGGGGCAGCAGCCCGTGCCAGCCAGGAGAGCCAGAGCCTGCTCTGTTCAGTCTAATCCATGGGCACATTGGATTCCTCAAGGAGGAGAGTGATGAGAGTGAAGCCCAGGAGTGGTTTGGGCACATCCCACTGCTGGTCACCCCCATGGATCTGTGAGCTGGGAAGGTGGAGAGGGGCAGCCTGGAGTGTGGGACTGAGAGCCCCTCTGGGGATGGGGGGACTGGGCAGCTGCTGCCCGGGCAGTGGCACAGTTTGGGGTGCAGAGGGAGGCCAGGTTATCTCAGCTGACCCTGCACACCTGGGAACAAGGTGTCCCCAAGGATCAGCATTCCAGGCTGCAGGGGAGAACCTGGGCTGTGGGGGAGCCAGACCTCCCAAAGCCTGGGATAACAGGTTCTGCTGGGTGTCTGACCTCCCCACAGCTCATCCTGCCCCTTCCTGCTGGGGCTTCCTGGGCATCCAGCCCAGGACTGGAGGCTCAGCCTGGCCACAGACCCCTCAGAGCAGCTTGGGGGGCCCAGCAGGGAGTGGGTCCTGCTCCCTCCCTCCAGCAGAAAGGAGCCAAGCTTCCATCAATCCACTATTAGTGTTAATTTTTATGATTAACATTGTTTTTCCCCTTATGGTGGAAATTTCTTGTGCCTTGTCACTCCCACAATCCACTTCTCTCCCAGCATCTGGTGTCTTGCCAGGCTCAGGAGAGGAAAAAAAACCCGCTTGTCAGAATTCTTACTTGAAATCCCCATTGGGCAAACGGCCCCAAATCCTGAGCTTTTTACCAAAAATAGACTCAGAAACTTGAGGAGAATCATCCTCCTGCCTTGGGGGCTGCAGTTCCCGCTTGGGGCCCCGGCAGCAGGAGGGTCTGGGTGTCTCTGGGGGTGTCACGAGGGCTTTCCTTGCTGGGCAGAGGGGTGTTGGCCCTTCGTGTCCCAGGGTTTGGATTTTGGCTGGCCGGTGCTTCCCGTGGATCTCCTTCCCGGGATAACGCGCCATTCCCGTCTCCCGGTGTCAGGTACACGGTGCTGTTCTCCCACGGCAACGCCGTGGACCTGGGGCAGATGAGCAGCTTCTACATCGGGCTGGGCACCCGAATCAACTGCAACATCTTCTCCTACGACTACTCCGGCTACGGCGTGAGCACGGGGAAGCCCTCGGAGAGGAACCTCTACTCCGACATCGACGCCGCGTGGCAGGCGCTGCGGACGCGGTGAGCGGGGCAGGGAGGATGTCTGTGCTGCTCTCAGGAAAACCCTGCTGTCCAGCAGCCTGGAAAACAGGAAACCTCCCCAGAGAGGGAACCCTGGGTCGCTCGGAACAGGAAGGGGTGGTTGGAAAGCTGCGGGAGGAGCGGCCGGGGGGCCCTGAGGGCGGGGGTGCTGCGGGACACGAGCTCGGCACAAGCTGTGCTCCCGGTCTGGCTCAGCCCCGGTCCCCCCACTGGGTTTGGGGTGCAGCCCTGTGCTGGGCTCTGCCTCCTCTGCCCTGGCTGGCAGCGTGATCCAGAGCTGGGAGCTGCCCCACATGGCTGCGATCCGGGGTTTGTGAGCCCCCCATAACCCTGCCCCTGGCGAGGGAGAGCCTTGGCACCCTCACAGCTCACCTGGCAGCTCAGCCCTGGCTTCTCCCTGCTCCTGGGGGTGCAGGGAACTGCCTTGGGCCCAGCCAGGGGGACAGACACCCTTGGGAGCCTCGTGTGGGGCTGTGGCAGAGCAGGGCGACCCCTGAGCTGTACCAGGCACAGGGTGGGACTCCTGGGGTGTCCCGTGCAGGGCCGGGAGTTGGACTGGGTGATCCCGATGGGTCCCTTCCAACCACAGTCATAGTCTGTCATCTCCTGGCGCCGTGACTCAGGTGTGTGGGTGCTGACCTGCTCTGTGCCCCCCCAGGTACGGGATCAGCCCAGAGAACATCATCCTGTACGGGCAGAGCATTGGCACCGTGCCCACGGTGGACTTGGCCTCCCGCTACGAGTGCGCGGCCATCGTGCTGCACTCGCCGCTCACCTCGGGCATGCGCGTCGCCTTCCCCGACACCAAGAAGACCTACTGGTTCGATGCCTTCCCCAAGTGAGTGCCCTGGGCAGAGGGGCAGCCAGGGCTGGAGGGGCAGTGCCCAGCCCAGCTCTGTCCTGGACACCAGTGTTTCCTGGGATGGGCTTAAACACCCTCTTCGGGACCCTCGCCCGGCATTTGCTCCCCTCAGGGGGTCATAACCCTCCCCGGGGTCACCGTGCCCCCCCCGAGGGCTGTGCCATGTGTGCACCCCAGTCCCCTCTGGCATCACCTCCTGGCCACCCTGTCCCAGTGTAGTTGCCCACCAGCTTTGGGGCTGTTCCACTGGCCCCTTGTTGAGTGTTACAAGTCCCGGGACCCCTCTGTCCCCCAGGGGTGATTCCTTCGGGGTTTTCCCGCTCTGCAGGTGGCAGGAGCAGTGCTGAGGGACGAGCTCTTCCTTCTCCTCTCCCTTGCAGCCAGGCCAGGGGGGCCCAGGGGATGGTCCCCAAGGTGGAAGCTGTGCCTGGGGAGCCACCAGCCCACGCTCTGTGTCCCAGTGGCCTCGAGTGGCCTTTGGGGCCAGGCTGGGAACAGCAGGGCTGATCCTGGCAGGGGAGGGATGTCCTACAGCAGTGCTGAGGTCCCCCGGGGATGTTGTCACTGCTGGCTGCTCCTCATCTGTCACACCAGGGCAGATCTTGTCCTGGGGCTCGTCCTTGGCAGCAGCTCCTTGTCCCTCCCTGTCCCTGTGATCAAAGAGCATTTCCTGGTCCCTCTCCCACGGGATGTGCTTGAGGGGGCAGGACAGGAATGGCAATGTCAGTCCCCGTGCTCACCCCTCTCTCCTCTCTTCCCCACCCTCCCTTTTGGCAGCATCGAGAAGATCTCCAAGATCACCTCTCCCGTCCTCATCATCCACGGCACGGAGGACGAGGTCATCGACTTCTCCCACGGGCTGGCGCTGTTCGAGCGCTGCCCCAAGGCCGTGGAGCCGCTCTGGGTGGACGGGGCGGGGCACAACGACATCGAACTCTACAGCCAGTACCTCGAGCGCCTTCGGAAATTCATCTCCCAGGAGCTGCCCAGCCAGCGCAACTAGGGCGGGCGGGGGCCCTGCCCGTCCCTCCGTTCTCCCAGTGTCCCTCCCCATCCCAGGTGCAATGACTTTGTTCGGCCTCGGCTCCGGGCTCGGGAGCACGGGCGGTGTTTCCTCTGGGACACAAGCACAGCTCTCCTGCCGCCCGGTGCCAGCCCTGGCGCTGCTGGCACCCCTGGCACGGCTGGGCAGACACGGCAGCTCCCTCCTCCCCCCTTCCCAGAGACACGAGAGCCCCCCCTCCGGCGGCGGATCCTTGGCTTCGGACACGTCCTCGTCCCCTCTCCCGGGACAGCGAACCCCCGAGCCCCTCCCGAGCCCCTCCCGAGCCCCTCCCGAGCCCCTCCCGAGCCCCTCCCGAGCCCCTCCCAGCCGCTCTGCTGCTCTGACATAGCAATAATGCGAGCTGGAGAGGGGCTGGGGGCCCGGCCCCCTCCCCGCTGTCCCAGGGGTGGGACACAGGAGGTGGCAGTTCCCACTCCATGGAGCTTTCCCGGGACCAGCGCTGGCGGTGCCCGGAGTTCACCCCACGGCCGGGGCAGAGCCGTGTCCCCACGGGGACTATGGGGATGCACAGAGGAGGTGCCCTCCTGCCCCACACCTCCTCCAGTGTGGCCCTGCTCAGCCTTCCCCGAGCACTCCTGGTGTTCTGGTCACCCCTGGAAAACCTGCGGAGCGCTCGCTCGGGAACGGGCCGGGGGAACCAGGCACTGAATAAAGAGCAGAGGTTTAACGTTTTATGAGTGTGCCCTTTCCCAGGGTACCCCTGGGGGTCCTGCCCTGTGACCCAGCCCCAGGGGGGGCTCTCTCCCTGTCCAGCACCCCCCCTGGACTGCCCTTGGCTGGATCCCCAACCTTGTCACCCTCCTTTGGGCACTGTGAGGCCCCAACGTGCCAGTGGGGGGAAGGTGCCCTTGGCCCCCCTTGGACTGGGCTGCAGTGGGGACAATGGGAACCCGTTCCCCTGCCAGTCCCTTGTCATTAGGGGATCCCACGGGATCCCAGGGACAGAGGGAGGATGGTCTCAGCCTCCCAGGAGCTGTGGCAGGGGACACTCGGGTGTGCCAGGGGGGCATCCCTGTAGCTGGCCACGTGCCAGAGCCAGCACAGCGAGGGACACAGGGGGGTCCTGAGGGACACAGGGGGGTCCTGGGGGGAGCAAACCTTATTTCTTACCTTGGCTGTGTGGGGACCTCAATGATCCCTGGGATATGCTGGCCAGGGAGGTGTGGGGTGTCCCACAGTGTCCTCCTGCCAGCAGGTGGGAACTTTGCCCCATGGAAGGGCAGAGGCTCAGGTTTGTGCTTTTTGGGTGAATCCCCCCAGGAATTGCAGTTCAAAGTGTCCGTGGGGAATCCCTGGCCCCAGCCCAAACAGCAAAGCTGCTCTGCCCCTTCTCCTGCCCCCGGGGACCCTTGCTGGGCTCCCCAGTGCCAGTGCCCCCTCCCTGTCCCCCTGGTGTCCCCTCCTCCCGGCCGGCTCATGTGAGGAGGGATAATCTCCTCAGGGAATGCGGGGCCGGGCG
>NW_021938861.1:510432-511874 GCF_001715985.3 Manacus vitellinus
GGCTGGGCCCCAAAACTTAGAGCCGGCTCGGGTGTGGGGGATCCCAAAGGGGAGATGGACGTGACTGGGGGTGAACTCCGTGGTGGGGAGCTGTGGATGGGATCAGGGATTGGGGCTTTTTGGGTCTGGATCCGTCACTGCTCCCAGCCCAGGAGGGCTCAGGCTCTGTCCTTACCTGGCCACGAGCAGCTGGAGCAGGAGGGGGAGAGGGGCACTCACCCCTCCCAGAGTGCAGGGTCCCCAAAAGGTGGGAGCTGGGGGTCCTGGGTGCAGCATCCCCCAAGGTGGGGCCAAACTGGGCCACAATCCACTGGGATGGCACTTCTGTTCCCACTGAGATGGTACTTGTGTTCCAATGAGATGGCATTTCTATCCCCACCAGGACAGCACTTCTGTCCCCTCTGGGATGGCACTTCTGTCCCCTCCGCTGGTGCTGTGGTTGGAGGGCAGGAAGGGGGCTGAGTTGGGGAGGTTTTGGATGGGGCTGGTGCCTGGAGGGGACTTTGCAGGGTCCTTTCCTTGGAGGGGAAGGGCAGAGCCAGGCCTCGAGTGACCCCAGAGTCCCTCCTGGGTGGAGCAGGGTCAGGGCAGGTGTCACCCAGGGCAGTTTGAAGCCCCCAGCCAGGGGGGCCCGGGGGCCCAGGCCAGGTGTGAGGGACAGTGGGTGACCAGCCAAGAGGGGTTTAAGTCTCTTTTGGGGCATAAATGAGGCTTTTGATGGCCGGGGCCTGCGTGTTACAGTCATGAGACCCCGTTCAGAGGCCGAGCTCAGTCATGGGATCCAGGAAACTGAATTAAAGCGTCTTAAGGAGCTTTTTTCCGAGCTCTGCTCTGGTTTTCCACGTGCTTGTCATATGAACAAAGACGGTATAAAAGGGCAGAGGGGAAGGATCCCATCGGTGGTCGGGCTGGGAGAGGGGAGGGCGCCAGAGGGATGCCAGGGTGAGGTGGGGGTGGAGGGAAGGGGACGGGAAAGGACAAGGAGAGGGGAGCCCCTGGCTCTGCCCTGCCTGGTCAGTGAGGCAGAGGCCTGGGGACAGCAGGGACGGCGGGGACAGGGATGGTGGCAGAGCTGGGGGAGCAGAGTCTGTGTCCCCTCTCCTCGAGCAGCAGAGACCCCGACACCGGCGGCACCTCCCTGGTGAGAGACGGAGGGGGCATCGTGGCACGGGGAGGGGGCACGGGGGGCAGGGGGCACCCATGACCCTGGGGGGACACCCAACACCTTGGGGGGACATCCACCACCCTGGGGGACACCCAACCCTGCACTTCTGGCTGGGAGGGGACAGGGGTGGTGGCAGGGGTCCCTGGGGGTCCCTGGGCTGGGTTGGGTCCCGGGAAGGGAGCCTGGGACTGAGAGGGCACCCCCGGGATGGACCCCCCCAGCTCTGTGCTGTGCACCCACACACGTGTGCACCCCCCCCCAACATGTGTGCACACAC
>NW_021938861.1:514556-516456 GCF_001715985.3 Manacus vitellinus
TCCCCTCCTGGAGTGGGGGATGTGAGCCCAGGAGGGGCAGCGTGGGTGGGGAACCCCTCGTTCCTCTGAGAGGGGTCAGGAGTGGGGGGGGATGAGCTCAGTTTTGGGGAGCACCTTGTCAGCTGAGGAGGCTGCAGAGGGGTCTTAGCAGGGATGGGGGGAGATGGGCTTGGATCCAGCAGGAGGGGTGGGTTTGGGGGTCCCTGCTCTCAGAGGAGCTGCCTCGGGGTGCACAGGGGCCTTTCCCAGTGCTGCTGACTGGGAACTGAGTGGGAATCCCAGTTAACCAAGCTGCCCCTTCCCGGGTGGGCAGGCAAAGGCACAGCCCAGATCAGCCTGGATCAATGTTGGGCAGGTTTTCCACGTTGGGTCCTCCAGGTCTGGGCGGAAATGAAGATTTTAATTTCATTTCATTTTATTATTTATTTCATTTTATTTTATTTCTGGCAGTTGGTGACTCGAGGGAGCACGGGGTGAGAATTAAAAGGGAGGGAAACACCCTCTGTGCCTCTGTGTGTCTGTGTCTTTCTCAAGTCCTTTCTAATGACAGCTGAAATTCTGGAAAATAGATTTATCTACATCATAAAAATAAAAATGCTTTCTTTTTTTGGGGGAAAGATGAGCTTGCTCTGGGGGGAGGAGGGAGCTGGCAGGGTATGAGGGGTCTCAGCACAGCCCTTCCCCAGAACCTGTAAAGCACCTTGTGCCTGGGCCACGTTTCTGCCAGAGGGAAGGCAGCTCATCTCCTGGGGTTTCCTGCTTTTTAGAAGGTTTCTATGGATTATTCAGGTTTCTTGGGGTCAGCAGCTGCTGGAGCATCAGTGGTGGGTTGCTCTGCTGACACCCTCCACTCCTGGACTCTGCTGGGACACCATGGGCAGGGAGGAGGCAGCAGCACGTGCCAAATTTGGAAAATAAAGTGTTTTTTTCCCCCACCCAAGACTGCTGTGAAATATGACTTTTGCCACCTTTCCCTCGTCCTTCCCTGGGGGACTGGCTCCTCCTTGTGCACCTCCCTCTGCATCATCCAGCTCTCCTGGCACTGCCCTGGAGCTTCCCACCTCTCCTTGCACAAGCCAGGAGCCTCCTCCTGGATCATCCCTTCCCTCTGGGCCGGGCTGTCCGGCTCCACCCCATGGGATTTCTCCTTGGAGGGCTTGGTCCTTGCTGTCATCCCAAAACCTGCTGAAGGTGGGGACTGCAAGGCAGGGGCAGCACCAGGTGATTCCCAGGGTTTGCAGATGCCCCTCACATGGTTGATTCCCTCCGGGATCAGCTCGGAGTCCCTGCTCAGCTCAGACAAACCTCTGTCACCCCCTCAGTGTCCCCCTGGTCAGTCGGGGTGTGGTGACACCCCCGGGCAGGAGGGGCTGGGCCCCCATGGGGGGTGTGCAGCCAGGTCTGGGGGTGGCCTCAGGGGCGTTATTTGGGCTCAGGACCACCTGCCCAAACCTGCCCAAACCTGTCCTGTGTCCTGCTGCTGTCCTGGAGGCCGAGGGGCTGTGCTGGGGCAGCAGGCTGGGTGTGGGGTGGTGGGCCATGGTGGTCCACACTGGGGGCAGTGATGGTCCATGCTGGGGATACTGGGACGTGCTGGGGCTGTGGTTTGTGGTGGTCCATGCTGCTCCATGCTGAGGGGGTTGGTTCGTGTTGGTCCATGCTGAGGGTGGTGGCCCACGGCAGAGCTCAGGCTGTGGTCTGTGCTGGGGACATTTGTCCATGCTGGGGTGTTGGTCCCTGCTGGCCAGTGCTGAGCCGGAGGGCCAGAGAGCAAGGAACCCAGGATGTCCCTCTGCCTGCAGCAGGACGGGGCTGTGCTGCCATCCCCTGTGTTGGCCTGGGCTCCTCAGCCCGGGGCAGCGGGTCCAGGGACGGGCCAAACCTGGCTGAGCCTGGATTA
>NW_021938861.1:517946-522114 GCF_001715985.3 Manacus vitellinus
TGCCCCCGGACCGGGTGTTTCCCCGCAGCCCGGTGGGCTCTGGGGGCATCACCCGGCGGCGCAGATGGGACCCCCCGCCTGTGCTCAGCCCTGCGCTGTCACCTCCTGTTCCCTCCAAGGAAGGGCTGGAGGAGCTTTCCAGCCCCGTGGGTGTCTCTCCCACTATTCCCGTGGCACAAAGGGCGGTATGGAGCAGCTTTCCAGGGTGTCCCGGGGCCTGGGACGAGTCCCTGGCGCGGCTGCGGGAGCTGCGGGAGCTCCGCGCTGCCCTCAGCCCGTTCTTTGTCGCTCCGGGCGCTCGGCGCTGAGGTGTCAGGGCCGAATTCCAAACGTGCTGACAGCTCCAGCTCCCGTTAGATCCCTGCAGGAGGAGCTGGAGGTGCCCGTGTCCTGACCGGTGCAGGGAGGAGGTCCCGCGCTGGGCTGTCCTGGGGGCTGTGCTGAGCCAGACCCCGCTCTGAGGGGTTTGGGGGAGGCACTGCCAGGCTCCCCGAAGGCAGCTTGGCACAACCCCCCCAGTGAATCAGGGAATCACAGGCTGTCCTGGGTTGGAAGGGCCTCACAAGGATCAATAGTGAGTTATTGTTCTGCCTTCTCCCAGCAGCTCTTGTCATTCTCCTTACACCCATTATTTGCTGCTCTGCTGATTTATTCGGAGGGAAAAACCTGCCTTCTTCTCCCCAGAAGATCCCTGCTGGCTTTCTTTTTGTTAAAGCTTTGTTATTTCTGTCGGTTTTCTCTAAAACCTGAAGCAGAAATTGCCAAAATGAAGCCCAACTTGTGGGTTTTTGGGTGCTTGCTCAACTCTTTGGGTTGCTCACGAGTTTGGAAAAGGATTAATTTTTTTGTGTCTCCTGGTTACCAGATCAACTCAACACCACCACTAGTTTAGTTTAAAATAAAAGAAGCATAAAAGTGCTGTTGCAGGCAGGTAACACATCAGAAAGACAAAGGGTTTTGCCTATTTCAGTGTTCTTTTGAATTTCAAAAGCTCCCTGGAACCCTTTAGGATGGTCCTTTAGATGATATCATAATTATCTTGCAGTGTGCTATTCCTGTGTGTCTTTAAATATCTGTGGAGTGTCAGCTTTGGAACCAGAGTGGCTCATTTTAGTCTGTGCTGGGTGCTTGGGAACAGCTGGGGCTGGGTTTGGGTGTGGAGATGGGGAAGTGAAAACGGGTTTTCAGTGAAACCTCCTGGTGCCCCTGGAAAGTGTGTGTGGCTCCTGGAAGTGCTGGGGTAAGAGCTGAGTGTGGAGGGCAAGAAAAATCACCCCAATGTCTTGCTAGGCCTGGCCTGGTTAGGTCAGAGCCAGGAGAAGCAGCCTGAGTGCTGGGGAGTGAGGGTGGTTTCCTTGGAATCATAAGGGTTGGAAAAGACCTCCAAGATCCAGTGCAGCTGTCAGTGCAGCACCTCCACCACGGCCACCACTAACCCACGCCCTGAAGTGCCACATCCACACGTCCTGTGAACACTCCAAGGGATGGTGACTCCACCCCTGCCCTGGGCAGCCTCTGCCAGTGCTTATCAACCTTTTCCAGTTAGAAATTTTTCCTGACATCCAACCTCATCCACTCTGCTGCAGCTCTTGGAGCAGCTCTGGCTTGTGACAGACAAAAGCTGTAGCGTGGGCCTGGTTTCTGCCACCTGTGAAAGGAGCAGGATCCCAAGGATCCCAGCCCCTGCCTCGCTGCACTCAGCCTGTTCCTGCCTCTTCCCAAAGCCTTGGCATCTCGTGCACGGCACGGCTGCTGGAACAGGGATCTGTCCCTTCTGTCTCAGCTCAGGGTTGGGCTCCAGCCATGTTTTAATGTTGGTTCTGTGTTGACTCCCCCCTGCAGAGCTGCCCCAGCCCTGGGGAACAACAGCACAGGGACGTGGAGCTGCTGGAGAGAGTCCAGAGGAGGCCACAGAGATGCTCCAAGGGCTGGAGCCCCTCTGCTCTGGAGCCAGGCTGGGAGAGCTGGGGGGGTTCACCTGGAGAAGAGAAGGATCCAGGGAGAGCTGAGAGCCCCTTGCAGGGCCTAAAGGGGCTCCAGGAGAGCTGGAGGGGGACTGGGGACAAGGGATGGAGGGACAGGACAAGGGGAATGGCTTCCCAGTGCCAGAGGGCAGGGTTGGATGGGATATTGGGAAGGAATTGTTGAGGATGGTGAGGGCCTGTCCCAGGTTTCCCAGAGCAGCTGTGGCTGCCCCTGGATCCCTGGAAGTGTCCAAGGCCAGGTTGGACAGGGCTTGGAGCACCCTGGGCTAGTGGGAGGTGTCCCTGCCCATGGCAGGGGGTGTGATGAGATGCTCTTTAAGGTCCTTTCCAACCCAAACCATTCCAGGATTCTGTGATTTCAGTTGAGAAATGGGAGATGAGCAATGGACCTGCTGCAATCCCTGGATTTTAGAGTGGACTCCAGCGGGTCATGGAAGGTTCCTGATTCCTGTAGGAGCAGAGGACACACCTTGGCAGTTGCTCTGTAGGCAGTGCTTGGCTCAGCTTCCCCAGCAGGATTCAGGTTGAGGTGCTCCTGTCATTTCCCTGCCTGCCTGAAGCTCCTGGTGCCTGGCAGGATCTGTAGGATTTACACTAGAGGGTGTAGTAGTCCAGCCAGAACCAGGCAACCATCTTCTGGGAGCAGGTTCCCCATCCAGCAGGACTTGCTCCCTGCCAGGGGAACTGCCTGTCTGGTTTTGAAGTAGCACTTGGGCAGGTTTGACCCATTTAATCACAGCACTCAATAAATAAGCTTTAAAAGCATCATTTTTTTGCCAAAGCAGGTGGGTCTCTACACCAAGAGCTGCAGCTCAGATCTGTGTTTTCTGGGATAGTGGCTAGAAAAAAAAGGATAACATCTAAGGGAGCAGCCTGCTAAGCATATTGATTCCAGGCTGGGGCTGGCTTTGATGTGTGAGGATCACTGGAGGACTGGCAGGAACCCCAAAACTCCTGGTACAGCTTTGGAGGGTTGAAAGGAGCTTTTGAAAAGTGAGAGTGGAGCTGGCCTTGGCAGGTTGTGGAGGGAGGAGGGTGTGGGCACGGGCCAGATGGAGCAGAGAGGATGTGAAAAGAGGAATTAGGGGGATGTGGCACCGTTCCCCCTTTCTTTTGTCCCACCCTCACCATTCCAGACTTCCCAAGGCATGAAGAGTTCAGGTGTTCCTAATAGGTGATCCATATTTTTCATACAGTGCTTGTGTGCTCCCAGGCACTGGGAGAAGAGGCCTCCATGCCCATTCAGGAGCAGGAGGACTGGGTTTTCCCTGTCTGCTGCCCTCTGGATGTGTCAGACATTCCCTTTCCTTCCTTTCTGGGGGCAGCTCAGTCAGGACAAAGGTGTGGAGTGAGGAGGGAGCTGTTGAGATGTGTCTGGTCTGTAGGGCACGTGTGAACTGGGGTCTGAAATGTGGGATACTTGGCATGGGAAGTCTCTTCCCATGTTTTACTGCCTGTGTGGTCACAGAATGTGGCTCCCTGGAGGCTCGTGGAGATCCCAGGCTGGCTGAGCACTGAGGAAGGGGCTGGAGCTTGTGCTGGTGGGGAATTTTCTGTGCAGGGCTGGGAACCTGGAGGTTGCAAATTCTAATCCTGACTTGGCTGAAGTGCTTTTTCCATCTGTGAGACGACTAAAACCCACCTGCTTCAGAGCAGGATGAAAAGATTATTGAATGTGTGTGAAGTGCTTTGAAAGCGAGCGGTGTAAGGAGGAGGGAAGAACTGCCTTCAGTCCTAAAAGCGTCTTTTCAAGAGCTGTAGAGGGGAAAAATAGGTCTCTCTTTAAAGTCTGGGTCCTGAGTGTGCTGAAAGACTTATAAAAGAGGCATAATACAGCTCTTCATAAATATCTTAAGGAAAGCAGCTCTTTGGTTTGCTGGGTTTCAGGGCTGTCAGGAAGGTGTTTGGGGTGGATGTGTCTGAACCCAGAGCAGAAACTTTTGTCCTGATCTAGAGCTCTGAGTTCTTTTGCCTGCTCTGATCCTGGAACCCTGGAATGTCCAGAGCTGGGAGGGACCCACAAGGATCATCCAGTCCAACTCCTGCCCTGCACAGACACCCCAACAATCCCCCCCTGTCCCTCAGAGTGTTGTCCAAACGCTCCTGGAGCTCTGGCAGCCTTGGGGCCGTGCCCACTGCCCTGGGGAGCCTGGGCAGTGCCCCAGCACCCTGTGGGGGAAGAA
>NW_021938861.1:522424-523836 GCF_001715985.3 Manacus vitellinus
AGGGACAGAGCTGTGCAGCTCTGGGAGCTTTCCAGCCTGAGCTGCTGCAGCTGCTGGGCTGGGGGCAAGTGTGGAGAAATCCTTGGGTTTATCCCCCCAGGCAGAACTGTGGATCCTGTCTGTGGTTCAGGGGAGGCACTGCAGCTCTCCCTGCTGCCAGAGAGCAGTGCCCTGGGATGGCTGGGAGTGTGAGGATCCCCCGGAGGGTGCTGAGGCACTGCCCAGGCTCCCCAGGGCAGTGGGCACGGCCCCAAGGCTGCCAGAGCTCCAGGAGGGTTTGGACAACGCTCTGAGGGACAGGGTGGGATTGTTGGGGTGTCCTGGGCAGGGCCAGGGGTTGGACTGGATGATCCTTGTGGGTCCCTCCCAGCTCAGGATTCTGTGGTGCTTGGTGAAAACTAAAGAGGCTCTTTAAATGTTAAACCCCAACTGTAATCCCCCCCGGCCCATGTGTGTCTGTGGGATCAGGGCCATTGTTGGGTTCCTCACACAGCACTTTCCTGAGGGGCTCTGCTGGGTTTGGTGGGAGCAACCTCAGCTCAGTCTGGGATTGCCCTTCTCTGAGTGCCATCTGCAGTGCAGCTCCATTCTGCATGTAGAAGGGATGACAAAAAGGGTCTTTCCAGATGCATTTTCCTCCCTGTAGTTGATGTTGTGCAAGATCAGCTCAGGAAAGAGCTTTTATTACTGTATTTGCTACAGGGACACTGAGGAGAAATGGAAACGCATGAACTGCCTTCGGTGTCACCCCTGAGAGAGGAAAGAGGGGGTTCATGGGGTCCTCCACCCCATGAGCTCTGCATGGGGGCATTAATTCTGCTTTTTCCCCCCACCTTTGTGTTTAGGACAGTAATTACCAAAGTGTCACCAGTGCATTTTATTTTTAACTGAAGTTTTGAAATGAAGACTGAAAAACCAGTTGGTGGTAAGGTCAGGACATGTCTTTTCACGCCGTGGCTCCCCAGCAGTTTGGGATTTGTGGTCACTGAAGTGTCCCAGCAGATTCCCGTGGGTGGGCAGGGGTAGCTGGGTGATGTGCCGGGATTTCGGGCTGGGCTGACAGGACACTTGGGTTTTTGCTCTTTCTGTGGCTGTGGGGAGGTTGAGCCCCAGGTCAGAGTCTCCCCACGTGGCACTTCCTTGCTCCAGTTGAAAAGCAGGAGGTGGGAGCAAATCTCCCTCAAACCAGCGGGGTTTGGAGGCTGGAGGTGCAGCCCCTGCCCGGTGCTGGGGCACCGGAGCTGTGCCCGTGCTGGGGAGCTCCCACAGGAGCCCTTCGTCCACTCCCACAGGATCTCTCTCCACTGTGGAATATCCTTTGAACACTTCCTCTGTTGGTTTTTTTTTAATCTCCAGCCAAGCCCTGCCACGCTGTGCTGATGGGAAGCACGATTCCCTAATCCAGGCTTTCC
>NW_021938861.1:524875-526369 GCF_001715985.3 Manacus vitellinus
GCTGCCTCTGGAAGGGATGGACTGTGCCGGCAGCTCAGCTCGCCCTGGGGGGATTTGGTTGCACGAGGGATTTCATTTCCCTGCGGATCTCGGGTTTTTACTGCAGAGGGGATCGTGCTGAGGGTGTTGGCATCGCTGGGCAGTTACAGGTGTCCCGGTCCTAAAGGAGCTGCAAAGTTTTAATTCCGGCTTTTGAGTTGTGCAAAGCCAGACGGGTTTCAAAACCAGCTTAAGTTTTCCTTTTAACCCTTCATAAAGCACAGCCGAAGGTTTTTTTTTTTTAAATGTAATACAGCTTGAAAGGTACTTTTCTTTAACTTTTGACTTTGTATTTCAAGGTGTCCAGTTGTGACTGTATTGAAATAGTTGTTCTTTAGGGTTTTTTCCCCCCTGAAATAGCTAAAGAAACAAGACAGGTGTTAAGCAGATAACTTATCTTGAGCACACCAGAGAAAGGCTGGAAAATTAAAGCACTGGTGGGTGTAGCTGCTTTTGACTGTGCTGGTCAAAGTAAGTTTTCAAGGTGGAGTTGAATAGAGAGAAGACACCAGATAACTTGAAATACTTAAATATTTCTTTTTTTTCCTCCTTCTTTTTAAAGAAGATTTGCTCTGCTAATGCTCTGCTAATCAGATTTTGGAGCAGATCCTTAGTTTTATCCAGCAGTTACACAGGGAATGTGGAAGTGTTTCCATGTCTTTTTCTCAGAAACAGAAAAAGCAAGTCTCTCAATTTCTTTTTTTTTTTTTCCCCCAACAATATCAACTTTTTTTGTATTTTGAGGAATAACTTTAAAGCTGGGATGAGAGGGGGAATGGAAAGATCTCCAAAGAATCCAAACATTGAATATCCAGATGAATGTCTCATGGATTTTCAAACAGTGCCCTGTGTGTGACCAGCCATGGGGTTGGGGTGGATTTGGGGTGCCAGCCTTTGCTCTCTGGCAGATGCACCAGTTCTGGTTCCCAGTTCTTTGCTAAGCTATGGGAGAAGTGTGCCAGTGGAGTGATTCCCTTTAGGACAACATTCCATTTGTCACAGGCCTCGACGTCCTTTGCTGGCCGCTGTTTCCCACCGGAGGGTGGGACTGTCAGTGCTGGGGATGGAGGGATGGAGATGGTGGTTTGGGGTGGGCCAGACTGTCCTGTGGTGGCTTTTCCATCCTTGGATGTCCCTGGTGGGGCTGTGGGAGGCAGTGACAGTCCCACTGCCCTCCAGGATGTCTCTGAAGCCACGCACAGGGTGAAGCTGCCACAGGGTGAAGCCGCCACGTTCAGTGGCTTGAGGACCTTTTAGATGTTTGTCTGGCAGTGCCAGAGGCAAAATTGCCCAAAGTTGTGTTTTCTTGACTAGAATGGGGAGGTGTGTGCTGTGTCCTGGTGTGTTGGTGCCTGAGCTGCCCTGTGGGATGTGCCCTGACATTCTCCTGCTGAAGGGGTTTCCCGTGGAGTTGCTTGGGAAGGACACGGCCCAGCTGGAGCTGTTCCCTGCTGG
>NW_021938861.1:528289-529384 GCF_001715985.3 Manacus vitellinus
AATATTGTCAAGAAATGTTTGCTGTCTTTTGGCCTGTGCTGGTCCCTCTGCAGCTTGACCAGCAAAGCCTTTTGTTTTGAATTCCTAATTGCTGTAAATTTGCAAGTTTCTAATTTTTGCCACCTTGTTGCCTGGCAGCAGCAGCTCTGTCAGGTCTGGAAGGGAGGTAGTTGGTTGTCACTCAGTTGCCCAGAGCAGCTGTGGCTGCTCCATCCCTGGGAATGTCCAAAGCCAGGTTGGATAGAGCTTGGAGCAACCTGTGCTGGTGGAAGGTGTCCCTGCCCACGGCAGAGGGTGGAATGAGATGAGCTTTAAGGTCCCTTCCAACCCAAAGCATTCCATGATTCTGTGTCCCACATTCTGCCCTGCAGGTTTGCACTGACCAGCAGGGTCAGTGGCTTTTCTGTATTTAAAACATCTCAGGTATGTGTTGTGGTGGGTGCTGGAGGAAAAAAAAAAAGAGACATCTTTTTCTCCAGAATGATTCACTGTAGAGTAAGTTTTACCATCACACTGCTGACCTTGTCCTCCCATTCTTCCCTAATGTCAGCTTTGTTTACTGCCCGTGCCTGTTGCCCAAACTAGGAGGACCAGGGAGGAGCTGCTGGATTAGAGAAGCTCTGTAATAACCAGCTCCACCTCAGAACTGAGAGGCCTTGTGTCCCACAACCAACACAGCAGTAACCAGGAAAAAGTGCAGCCAGCCCTGTGTTTTGGGCAGAATCTTGTTTTGTGCTCCACGTTCTCTGTGCTGAAGGGGCTGATTCGGGCACAGCTGGGTTTGATGTGCTCTGAAGTAGTGCTGGGTTAAAGAAAACCTTCACTGAGGTCCTGTGGAAATTAGTAATGACTTGTTTTGTGCAGTGTTGGTGGTAACTTCACCTCTGTGTGTCTTAGGAGGGTTGTTTCGTATGTCTGAAGTACGTTAATTTATTAAAATAGTTTGTACCTTACAGAGTGCCCTGATGGCAGTTCTCACAGTCCTGTCAGGAGCTGCCATCTCAGGTCTCATTATCTCGTGATTCCCAAAGGACAGTGTGGACTCTCTTTAACAGAATCCCACAGAATCTCCTGAGCTGGGAGGGACCCACAAGG
>NW_021938861.1:531004-541046 GCF_001715985.3 Manacus vitellinus
ATCACACTGTGATTGCCCAGAGTCCCTGTTCAATCAGGAGCTAATTGCTTTGGAAAGAAACTTGGCAAACCCAAGGGGGTAAAAAGTATTTTCTGAAACCACTGCCTTTGTTTTAACCTCTCTTACTCTGCTTCCTCAGGGGCCGGTTCTACCAACTGCTGGACAGGTTCTTGTTGCCAAAGGAAGCTGTGCCTGTGTGGATCCTCTCTCAGAAAAACCCAAACCCACCCCCAAAAAACCCCAAACAACCCCCTCAAAGCCCTCAGTCTTGTGGGAACGGGAGAAACGGCTCCTTTAACACTTTCTGACTTACAAGAAATTCTGTCATCCCTCTTAAAAACCTGAGAGGATTTTTATGTTCTGTCTTTTATCTCTCTGCCTATTGTTTGGTTCTTCTGCATATCCATGTTGGAAAGGCAGTTTTACTGCTATCCTTGTAGGAAAGAACAAAAGGCTCCTCTGGGATATTGGCATCCAGAGGCACTCTGATAATTGAAAACAGTTCAGAGTCAAGAAGCAGCTGTTAATGTACCTGTAGCTTCTGTCAGCTTGCTAAATATGGTTTTTATAAAAATCATGGAATGGTTTGGGTTGGAAGGGACCTTAAAGCTCATCCAGCCCCACTCCTTTTCACCACGAGTTGGAAAGGAGAGTCTGGGCTGGTGGCAGAGCATTTCTGGCTGGGACAACTGCTCCTGTGTCCTTTGGAGGGTGAACGTTACAGGGTGAGCTGGGATGGACTTTCCAGTCGGGCAGTTGTCCCTTGGGCAGGTTCCTTTGGCATTCCCACGTGGTTCCATAGGGTGGATCATCACCAGAACCTCTCTGTAGAGCTGTGCAGTGTGGCCAAAGCACACCCTCAGGACTTGTGTGGAAGGGGGAGTGCCAGAAAAGGGGCAGGTTCTGGGTGTTCAGTGTTCCTGTTCGGAGGTTGTCCCGTGGGGTTGAACTGTGCCTGTTGAGGTTTTTCCTTACCAGCAGTGCTCCAAATCCAGTCCAAATAAGGCTGGTTTCCCTGCAGCTGCTGTGAGAACTTTGAGATTTGAGGAATCTTGGAGGCTTTTGGTGGGCTCTGGGCACTGGCATTGAGAAGTGAGAACCTGATCCAGAGTTTCTCGCTGGAATCCTCTTTCCACCTTGGTTGCTCCGTCGAATTAAGCAGATAATTCTGTGCACACTCAGCTCCTCTTGGGCCTAATACTGTGATTATTCTTTGGTGCCCTGAAGAATATTTAATTTATACAGGTTTCCATGAGTAGTAAAAGCACTTTGTTAATGGATCTTTAATCCTGGGAGTAGTTTGTACTGTCTAGTCTAGTCTAGGCCCCAGCACATCACTGGTGGCTTTTGGTATCCAATGTTTATTTATTCTGTGGTGCTTTTGGTTGTCATGCAAGGTTGGGTTTTGATAAGAGCAGACCTTACAAAGACCTCTTTTGGATTTTACGCTAAAGAAAATTTTACTTGAATTGCTGGCAGTAAATGATGTTTAATTCCTTTTTTTACAGAGCGAGGGTATGATCCCTACAACCCAGAGCTTCCCAGGGCCTCGCTGGAGACGGAGGATGGCACCCTGGCTGACCTCACAGACGTGACACCCGGAATTCTGGAGCTGGAGCTGGTCAACAAGGCCATCGAGGCTGTGAAAAATGAGGTGGAGAGAGAGCAGAAGAAGTACGAGGAGCTGCTGGAAACCACGAAGGAGTTTGGGGCCTCGGAGGGCTCCTCGCTCCTCTCAAACTCGCCCGTGTCGGCTGCTGGGACTCAGAGTGATTCCTTTGCCTCCTTGGAGTACAATCCAGGGAGCTACAACTTCAACAATAACTCAGACTACAACCCCACCCCTCTCACTGCTGCTGGCCGGTCGAGTAAATACACCCTGGACTCGTCCCGATCCAAAGGGAGCGCTCTGGAATACATTCCCAAGGCTGTGGTGCAGAGTAAAAAGTACAGCAGCACTGTCACTAACAACAAGTACGTGATTGATGACTCCAAGCCTTCCACAGACTTGGAATACGACCCCCTTTCCAATTACTCAGCCAGGCTTTTGAGCAAAGCCACGAGCAAGGAGCCCAAGGGGTCCAAAAGGGAGAGGGTGGCTGATTATGAGGAATCCTACTCTCCCTCACCCAAGAAGCTCTGTGAAGACCCCGATGACTACGAGGTGTTTGCCAGGTTCTCCTCCTCCGAGGATGAGGCTGATGTGGAATATAAAACAGCTTCTGGCAGTTCACCATCCAAAGCTGGTTCTGAGAGTGAGTCAAACGAGCTCTCCAGCAAAGAGCCGAGCACCAAACTGGATAGCAAAGCCCAGGAGAGCAAAGGAGCAGCCCAGCGTGGCAGGGAGGACCCTCCCAGCTCCCAGAAAAACCTTGCCAAAAACTTACCAGACAAGAGCACAAAAGTGGTGAAACTGTGCTCTGGTAAGAACAGCCAGGAGACTGAAAATAAAAACAAAGACTCAAAAGACAAAACAAAAAAGAAGAAATCGGACCTTAGTAAGGCACCAGGCCTCGGTGAGGCCGGGAAGAAGGAGAAGAGTAAAAGTACAGAAAAAGGCAAAGTGCTCAAGAAAGAAGAAAAACTGAAAACCAAGAATGAAGAGAAAAACTGCAAAGATAAAAGTGTCAAAGTGAAAACAGATGGGAACTTAAAGAAACCTGAAAAGCAGAAGTCAGAAAGAGCGGATGGGCTCAAGAAGGAAAAGTCCAAGTCCAGCAGCAGCAGCTCAGGAAAAAGCAAGAGTGAGGGTGTGAGCAAGGGCTCGAGCACAGAGAAAGGGGGGAGCAGCAGGAAGGACCCCCAGAGCAAATCAGGGGAGGTGAAAAATGGGAAGGAAACCTCGGTTTCCCCTCGGAAGAACAAGGAGAAAGGGCCCAAGAGTGTGGGAGTGGAGAGGAAGAAGGAAAAGGTCAGTCCTGTGGGCAAAGGGGAGGCGAAGAAGGGCCGGAAGCAGCGGAGCTTGAGCCACGTGGACCTGTTTGGGGACGAGAGCGGGGAGGACGAGGCCGAGGGCCGGGCTTTGGCCTCCTCCCTGCGCGCCCCCAGCTCGGGCTCGGACGGGGGGGACTCGGGCTCGGGCTCGGGGAGCAGCAGGGACAGGGCCCGGCAAGTGAAGCGCTCCAGGCTGTCCAGGTCCCCGTCATCGTCCTCCACCTCCGACGACATCGACTACTCCATCCTGGAGAAGGACGTGGACTTCGAGTCAGACCCCATGGAGGAGTGTCTCCGGATTTTTAACGAGTCCACGGATGTGAAGACCGAAGACAAGGGAAGGCTGGGGAAGCAGGTAACGCTGGGCTGGGGGGGTGGCTTCTCCTCCCTCCAGAGGTGGAAGGGTTCTGCTTTGGTTTAGTGGTGCTGCTCATTTCAAGTAGCTGAACAGACTCCATGGGTTGGAAGAATCTCATCCTTGTCATGGCTGAGTGCTCGGAAGAGTTTGCACCTGAATTTACCTGCTGGGAAATGTAAGGGTCCAGTTCCCTTTTGTGGGGAACATCCTTTAGCTGTCAGGGTTATCAGTTCCTTCTGTCTCCACCTGGCCTGAGGACAGTGGTGGCCTGGGTGGCTGGAGAAAGGGCTTCAGAGAGCAAGTTTTGGGCCTTTCAAAGCTGAATTTGCCAGTGTGGGCAATGCCTTCTTCTTGCAGCAGAGTTTAAGGAACACAGGGGTAACACCTGGACAGTATATTGGTGCAAGTAAGTCCATATACTTGTCACTGGACACTCTGGGGACTCCCCAGATTCCTGTTTCCTATTTTTAATTCATACTGCACATAGTTTAGGAGGGTCTCTGGGTACCTTGTGGGTGCTGCAAACAAGAAGTGGAGGGTAAAGTTTCTTCCAGTGGTACAAGAGGATTCAGAGTAAGGAGGTAAAAAGAGAGTATTTACATAAAAAGGCTTTGACTGAGGTGGTCCCTGGAGGATGAAAGACCCTCATTTTTGAATATCAAAACCAAAGGGAGCCCTCACAGTGAGAGAGACACTGAGGGGCTGGAGCGTGTGCAGGGAAGGGAACGGAGCTGGGAAGGGGCTGGAGCAGCAGGAGCAGCTGAGGGAGCTGGGGGGGCTCAGCCTGGAGAAAAGGAGGCTCAGGGGGGACCTTCTGGCTCTGCAACCCCCTGACAGGGAGCTGGGGGGGGTCGGGCTCTGCTGCCAGGGAACAAGGGACAGGAGGAGAGGGAACAACCCTAAGTTGTGTCAGGGGAGGCTCAGGTTGGATATTGGGGAAAATGTTTTCACAAAAGGATTGTCAAGCATTGAAAGAGGCTGCCCAGGGTGGAGTGACCATCCCTGCAAGTGTTCAGACAACCTGGGGATGTGGCCCTTGGGGCCATGGGTTAGTGGTGACCACAGTGGTGGGGCTGGGCTGGTGGCTGGACTTGGTGATCTTAGAGATCTTTTCCAACCTTAATTACATGATCTTAAGTGTAAATGGCTACAAAGCAGCCTCTGGCAGTGATCCCACCCCCCCAGCATCCGAGGCAGGGAATTAGGAGCACATAAAAGTCGTCCCTCGTCTTCTGACATCCAGTCTGACAGGGCAGGGGGACAAGGCCTCGATCCCGGCGCAGCTCCCGGGCCCTGACAGGGGTTGGGAGCTGCTGTCAGACCCAGCATGCTCAGGTTCTGGGGGTGATGCTTTTGGTGTCCAGGGACTTGGATTGGAAAGAGCTTTATGGAACTAAAAGGTGACAAACTTGGCAACATTGAGGAAACCCCCCCAGCTTGTGTCTGGTTTTATCCCTGTGGCTGCAGCACAGGAGTGCTGGGGCTGCTGGGTCAGCTGTGGTACCTGGGAGAGTCATGGAATGGTTTGGGCCTTTTTTGCACTCACACAGAACTCCTGGACAGAAGAAACTATAAACCAGTTCTGTATGATGCTTTTCTTCTCAACTGTTAAGCATTGCTTGTTTAAAATTCTGCTGTTTAGTATTCCCAGCTAGGAAAAAAACCTCTATTTTGGGCGCTTTTTTTTCTCTTTTTTTCTCAGTTTAAGTGAAAGTAGTTGAAGGGCACAATATCTGTGGTGGGAATTACTAATCCCTGACTTCAGAAAGTGCTGGACCAGGAGCTGCCTCTCACTGCAAACAGTTAATTGTGGTCCAGGGTGGCAGAGCTCAGCTGGCAGCAGCCATGTGTGGCTCCCTTGCAGGTCCTGCTCCTCTCCCTCCCTGCACTGGGATTGAATTTCCCACTGCTCTGGGAAGGGAGGAACACACCCTGCCACGGAGGGACCCTCACCTGGGAGATGGGGGCCTGTGAGGGGGTCCCTGGCAGGTGGGATTGGTCATGGGGAGTTGTTTTTTGATGATGGAATAATTTTGTGGGTGGAGCCTGTGTTGTTTGGTCTCAGTAGTGAGTCAGGAGAGGGTTGGGATGGATATCAGGAAAAGATTCTTCCCCCAGGAAGAACACTCTCAGTCACAGGGTGGGATTGTTGGGGTGTCCTGGGCAGGGCCAGGAGTTGGACTGGATGATCCTTGGGGGTCCCTTCCCACCCAGGATATTCCAGGATTCCATGATTCTGCAGGTACAGGGCAGTGTGGTGCTTTTCCACCAGGAAGAATGGCTTTGTGAGAGAGTTCATTAGGGATGTAAGTGAATTAACAGGCTCTGGAGTTCCTGGAGAGCCAGGTGGTTCAGTGGGAAGTGCTCACCCTGAGTGTCCTTGTGCTGCTGGACACAAGCTCATCCCAAGTGGAGTCTGAGCTCATCCCAAATCCAGCCTTGGGCTCTGTCTCTGAATTCCAGGGGTTCTCAGTCTCATCTCAGAGCTTTGCCAGGGTTTGTGTTGGAGAACTGCAAGTGAGATTACCTGGAGAGCAGCTGGAGTTTTGAAAATAAGCTTGTGAGGTGTGTTGTGTATAAATGAACAGCCAAGTCGAATTCAGAGCGGGTTTTGAAGCTGTTCCCCCTGTCCAGGAGCAGCTCTGAGGGGTGAGCTCGGAGCACCTGTGGCTGGAGAGGGGCTGCCCCTTCCTGCTAGGGCTCTGGGGGTGCAGGTGGGGCCTTTGTCACCTCCCTTTCTGCTGTTTCAGTGTGGATAGACCTGCAGAGAACCCTTTCCCTAGAGGTGGAGTGGGGGCACCGTGCTCTGGTGTCCAGCAGGTTGTGAGGACCTGCCCGGGGCAGAAATGAGTCAGATCCCAGGTTCTTCAAAAAAACCCACCCCAAACACCCCTGGATTTTAGAGGAATGCCAGCAGAGGTGAGATGTGTGAGTGGCTGGCAGGAGAGGGGGGTTCAGGTCTCCTGTGGCAGGTAAGGGCTGTCCAGAGTTGTGTCAGTCCTGCCCTGGGCACAGCTCGTGGAGTGGGAACTGTCCTGCTGCTGTTCCTTGGCTTTCTTGGTGGCTCCTGGGGTCAAACCAAGGTTTCTTGCAGAGGTTCAGCAGCTGAGCACATGTTCTCACCTTCCACCTGCCAGGTTAACCCCAAAGGAGACTTCTCACATCTCCCTGGTGAGAGGGATCTTCAGGTCTGCTCGGGTTTGGGAGCTTGTTCTTTTCTTTTCCAGCCATCCAAAGAGGAAGCCAATGAAGAAAAGGCAGAAGATAATTTAACTACCTTGTTTCCTGGCCAGAAAAGAAGGATCTCTCATCTTGTCAAACAAGGAAATGTAAGTGCACATTTAGAAGCAGAAGTTTAGATTCTCTCAAGTGAGGATTTTCTGTCCTGACCCTGCACAAAGGTTCAGTCCCAGGGCCAGGCAGGGGCATGTGAGTTGTTTGTGCTGGAATCAGTCTGTGTTAGTTTTATTTCCTCTCCTTCTAATCCCTAAATAAACCCCATGTTTAGGCATCTGTTAAAAATGGCAGCAAAACTAATAAAATTTGTAAGCTGTGGAAGAGTGAATGGATTCTGCAGTTTGTAACCCTTTGGGATAGGTTGAGATGTTCATTTTTCTCCAGTAGAGCTTCATTCAGTGACTTAGATAAAAATTAGCTGGACACAGGGTCACTCTGTGCCTGATGCTGCTTTTCTGTGTCTCCTGGAGCTAAAAGCTGCAGGAATTTTGTCAGATGTTTAAAACTATTGCCTGACATCTGTTCTGAATCAGCCAAGAGTATCAGCAGTATCTGTTTGGATCCTCTTCTTTCCCAACTGTAAAAATACAGAGGAGAAGAATTAAAACAAAAAAAAAAGAAAAAGAAAAAGAAAAAGGCAAGGAAGACATTCTGATTTTTTTCATTCCTTTCTCCCTGGGATTTTAATTCATGTTTTCTCTGCGGGTTTAATGTTTTTCCCTCCAGGTGCTGAGCACAGATTAGTTTTATGTTCCAGCAGGATAAGAGTGGAGACTTACACACTGATTTGAGCTGGGTAGTCCAAATTAATTGTTCTTCCTTTCCTCTCTGCCTAGGAAAGAGGGTTTTTTTTTTTTGCTTTTAATAATTTGAAGCCCTGAGGTCAATACAATGTGTTTTATTTAACTACATATCTTCAGCCAGTTCGTGTGGTTTGATAAGGGCCCTTTCTTCCCAAGTGAAGAGATAAGAGACTGAAGCAAATGGCTTGGAAATTCATTAACTCAAACATTTATCGTAAAGAGGCGCCTTTTAGCCATGTACAAACCTTTAAATATATTTTCTTAATGTGACAGCTGATCCCAAAATGCTTTCCAAAGGTGGGAGCCCCAGCACAGGCTCTGCCTGGGCAAACAGAGCCAATCTGGTGAGCTCCGGGGGCAGCTCTGGCACCTGCATTCCCTGGAGTGTCTCAGCTCCTCTGGCCAGCAGGTGCTGTCAGACCTGAACTGCTGCTTTTCCTCACAGAACCGAGCCCTGTGCTTTGCCATGTCCCTCCAAGTGCAGTGTTTGCTCAGTGATTTGTAGCTCAGGCCCTGAGCAGCAGGAGGGGAGGGAGCCGAGCTGGGCTGGGGGAAATGACGGCCCAGAGGAATTGGGGGTGAGGCACGAAATGAGTGGCCTGTCCTGCTCACAGGTCTGTCATTATAATTAATGTCTGACTGCACTCAGTTTGGTATCCAGAAGCTGGTGGCAGCATCAGAGACCAGGAATGCAGGAGGTGCCAGCCTGCCCCCAATTTGCTGTGTTACATTGACCCTTCTCTGGAAGGGATTCCAGGAGGCAAGGCCTGTTCCTCACATTTCAAAGGTTATTTATTAAGTAGTGTGGAGAAGTTTGTACTACTTCTGCTGCTAGAAAACTTCTCTCTTTGCTGACATCATTTCTGGCACTTTTCCTGCAGCCTAAATTTGGGCATCAAAGGAAGAGCACGTGGAACCTGTTGGTGCTGAGGTGCCTCCAGAAGTGGGCAGGGACAGAGCCTGTTGGAAATGCAGAGCTCAGCTCGTGTAGTGCTCTAATCCCATAAATACATATTTGTGAGGCTTTTAGGTAGCTCCAGACTGGAGACCTGGAAGGAGGGTGCAGAGAGGTGGATGTGCAGGGAGAGAGCTGTGAAGCTCAGCATCATGTACAGAGGGGAGTGGAGGCCAATTGTCACTTTTTCATTGCAGCACAAACCAAAGCAGGCAGCACAGGGCTACATTTGCTGCATTTATGTTCCAGTGCAAGCCTGAGAGTGTTGGCAGGGCCCAGAAGTGGGTTAGGCACAGTTATGGGGAACATCACAGCATTAAAAGCAGTTCAAACACCACCTGCCAAGCGAGGAACCTGCCGGGAGGCCTCCCCGGGGGTGAATCATCAATGCCCCGGTTGTGGAGGGGTGACTCTGACTGTTTTGCTCGGGAGGACAGTTGGCATCTTCTCCTCCCAGAGCCCTGTGGGTGCCAGGAGAGGGGGTGAGGAGCAGAGGCCGTGTGGGGCGGGGATGGGGCCGGCGGGGGGAGGCTCTGACGGCGCTTTGTGTGTGCAGGCAGAGGCCCCGAGCAGGCCCGTGGTGCGGCCCTACCGTCCCCCCACGGCCCAAGAGGTGTGCTACCAGAGGATCCAGCTGGCTCAGCAGCAGGCAGCACAGCTGGTTCAGAAGGCCTCTCTCTCTTTGCCAGGAGAAAAGAGGAGGATTGCCCACGTGCCAAATGCCGCCCTCACCGCAGCAGCCAAGCAAAGTAAGTGGTGGTTGGGATCGCTGTCCTGTCCTCCCCCTGGTAAAACACACTGCCTTGGCTTTAATTGTCTCCAGGGCAGATGTGAAGCTATCAGGAGATGTGTTGAGACTTGAATCTTTGCTGACAGTGACCAGTGGGAGGCCTTTCTCTGAGGAATTCCATCCTGTTCCGAAAAGCAGCGGGCTGGAGGTCCAGCCCCATCTCTCACCCTGCCTCCCTCACCTCAGCCTTTCCTTTTTCTCTTTCTTCCTTGGGTTGGGTTTGCTCCTCGTTCCCCCTTCCATCTAAGCCTTCAGAGGTGGCACAGAGCAGATGGGAAGTGCTAATTAATGCTTGGTGCTGTCCCTTTGTAGTCAGAGCTGACGTGACTCAGTCAGTGCCTTGCAGCGACAGAGTCACCTCTTTAAACTCTGCTGACTCAGTTACCCCAGAACAAACAGAAATGAGGCACCTTTCCTGGCAGGAGGTTCCTTCATCCCTGCCTGGGAGGTGGTAAAATTACCCAATTTGTATCCCTTTGGAGACTTGGATTTGATAAAAACCCCAGCTGGCAGCGTTGGCCTGTGATAGTGGGTTCCCTCTGGCAGCCTGGAGCCCGTGGCAGGATTTGTACCTGGCTGTTTTCTGTCCCCTGCAGGCCTTGGGAGCAGCAAGACAGCTGTTGCTGGCAGGAGTGTCACACCTTCCAATGACTCTGAAGCCCCCACCCTCCCTCTCAAGGCTTGCACCTTAGCTGGGATGGCTTCCAAGACCACCAGCACCATCGTGCCCAAAAGGGTAGCCCACGTTCCCTCCTTGCAGGTAAGGGAGATTTGGATTCTTCTCCTCTCATTCCTCGTTGAGGGGGGTGTGTTTGATCAGACTGTTCCAAACTTAGCACTCCCTGGAAGTGGGGTTTTGATTGGGTTGGTTAAATGGGTTTGTTTCTTCCTGTGGTTTCCCTCGATGGCATCGTACAAAAAATGAAACCCCCTTGGGGGCAGGAGCTTAAAAAGACAGAGGTGCT
>NW_021938861.1:541921-545914 GCF_001715985.3 Manacus vitellinus
ACAGAGGTGCTTAAGGGTATCATATTAGAGATTGAGAAAATATGTATTTAATGGAAAGGACCAAATCCCCTTGAACAGGGCATCAAAGTGGAAATGTCCTGGGGGAAATGAGCACTTTTCCCATTGAGGTGGGACCAGTTGCTCCCCTTGGAACGTGCTCACATCTTCCAGGGAGCTGTTTTTACTCCAGATTGCAGCAGATGGTTTGGTTTGTGGATGTCTCTCAGGGGGGGGATGGAGAACAGTTGGGAGTTTTAGAGGTGAATGTACAACTTCCTCTCTGAGAAAGAGATTTGGGGAACAAACTGGTGTTAAATGGAAAACTGCAGTGGGGGGTCATAACTTGGTCTGACATGCAGGTGGCTGTGCCTGAGGAACTTGTCATTCTGCTGAAGGGGGAAATCCTTTCAGGAATGTCGTGACTGGCATTAAACAAGGAAGGAAAACCCCAGGGCAGTAAAGTTCCAGGAATGCCCCGGGAGGTGGGAGGGTCTTGCTGGCTGCCAGCCTGGCAGGAGGGGCCTCCTGGACCAAAACCCACGTCTGTCAGAACCCCCCTAGCTGGTGTCACGTGTCACAGCTGTAGTTCAGAGCTGGCACCATCCTCCTGCTGACCCTCCTGGTGGGAATGTCAGCATTTTCCCACTCTGGAATGCTGTGTGTGCACCCAGGGCTGGGACTGAGGCCCCTGCAGTCCTTGACCCCCCGGGTGAGCTGCAGAACAAACCACGCTTGGTTTTGGTGGTTCAGATGCTGCAGGTGGCACAGGATCTCCAAGGGGTATTTTTAGCCCCCAAAATGCTGCAAGTTATGCTTAGCTTTTGGGCAGGTTTTCAGAAAGGAAGTCACAGCAGTATTAATAACAGCAGGAAATGGGAGAGACTCAGAGCAACTTCCTAAAGCCTGACCAGCCTCTCTCTCTCTCTGTGTCTCATCTCCAGAGCCCCAGCTTACAGAGGCCTGTTATTCCCACAGAATTTGGTGCTAAAGTCCCAACCAACATTCGGCAAAGATATCTCAATCTCTTCATCGATGAGTGCCTGAAGTTCTGCTCCTCCTCCCAGGAAGCCTTTGACAAGGTCTGTACAGCCCCTTGCTTCTCAGGGAATAAAGGCCAAGACCTTCTAAAACTGTAGCAGATCCAGAAAACTGGCTTGGATTTGTGCCTGCAAAGACTTGGGAGTGGGAACTGGATGATCCTAAACATCCAACCCAGAGCATTCTGTGGTTCTGGGAAAACTCTTCTATGCTCACACAGTTCTCTAGAGGAAACTGGCCTTAAATAATTCCAGACTGGGCAACAGAAAGTGGAATTCCAGTGGGGGTTCCAATGGGAAGTCCCATCTTTCCCTTCATCTGATGTGTTTTAATAAGCCCAGAAGAGGAATGCAAGGGGAATGTGCATTGTGGTCCAGCTGGACAGAAAGAGCTGTTGCTCTGGTACAGCAGGAAACACCTCCTGGAATCCGAGTACTGAGCACGGGGAAGTGTCTGGGATACATGGAATTGGTTGGGAGTTGTTCCTTGCTCCCTGTGAGGGCTTTTCAGGAGACTTTTACGGAGCCTTCAGGCAGCAGGAAGAGTATAGTGGGAGTTCCAAAAGCAGAGTTGAGGCAGTCATACATTTTATTGGAAAACTTTGGCCATTAGTGTGAGTTGGGAAAACACAGGTCATTGTGTGGGGTGTTCTGTAAGCAGAGCAGGTGGGATTTTACCCTCACAGCTCCCTGGGGAAAACGTTCCTGTTGCATCCGAGGAGCCACCATTTGCCAAACTTATTTTTCTTAACAGTTAAGATCTTGTGCTGCACCACAGTGGGGAGCACAGCCTTTCCCAGGCAGTTCCAGAACTGCTTTGTTAATCCCTCAGGGCGAGTTTCCCATGAAAATGCTTTTTTCAGCACTTTGATTAGAACCCATTATTTTTTTTCTCTGACTCACCTGAGCAGGCCCCAAACCCAGTGCATATTTGTGCCATGTATTCATGACTCAATTCCTTGCCAGGCAGTTTGGTTTTTTTTTTTGCTGTCGTACTTGGAGTCTGTATTTTAAGAGCCAAACATTTCTTTTCCCCAAAAGCAAGAGCAGCTGTGGCTGCCCCTTCCCTGGAAGTGCCCAGGGCCGGGTTGGACAGGGCTTGGAGCAGCCTGGGGTAGTGGGAGGTGTCCCTGCCCGGGGCAGGAGGGTGGAAAACGATCTCTAAGGTCCCTTCCAAACATTTCTTTTCCCCAAAAGCAAGAGCAGCTGTGGCTGCCCCTTCCCTGGAAGTGTCCAAGGCCGGGTTGGACAGGGCTTGGAGCAGCCTGGGGTAGTGGGAGGTGTCCCTGCCCATGGCAGGAGGGTGGAAAACGATCTCTAAGGTCCCTTCCAACCCCAACCACTGTGGGATCCTGGGAAGAGAGGGAGGAGAGTGTGTGGTGATGGGCTGTGCTGTTCCCAGGCTCTGTCAGAGGAGAAGGTGGCCTATGAACGCAGCACCAGTCGCAACATCTACCTGAACGTGGCCGTCAACACCCTGAAGAAGCTCAGGAGCCTCGTGCCCAACTCCCCATCCAGCACCAACAGTGGGTACCACACTTGTGCTTTACTAACTGGGGCCCTGCTTGGGTCAGAAGCCACGGAGACAAACGTGTGGCAAAGGCAGCCCCCATTTCTCAGCTGTGCTGAAAGGCAAACAGCTCCAGCTCAGCTTTTTATAGCCTGGCCAGCTCTAATGGGCCTTCAAGAGGCGAGTCCTGCAAGGCTTTGTTGGCTCTCTGAACCTAAATGGAGATAATGCCACACGGATCCCTTTTTTTTTTTTTTAGCATAAGTTCTTTAAAATGAAAAGCCCTGCTAATGGAGTAACTTTCACATGATGCCTTCAAAGTGATAGACTCGTCCATCACCCCAGAAATCTGTTACACACATTAAGCTTCAAGAGAGAAACGAAGAGGGTTAAGACATTTCATTATTGGCTCTCGAGAGGGTACATTAAACAATCAATTTGTGCTGTTCCTGTGAATTTTTTCTTCCCCCAGTCTCTTCCCTTTTCTCCCCTCTGTCTTCATTACGTTCCTGGCCATTAGTCAGAGCGACTGAACTTGGGAGGCTGGCCTTTGTGAGAGGGCTGCCAGCTAATGATTAGTAAAAAGCCCCTCTCTGCCATTGTCTGATGTGCTGAGCACATCCCAGAGCTCTGAAGCTCCTTTCTGAAAGAGGTTGAAACATTCAGCGTGGGAGGCTGGTCTGCAGGGCCCCAGCAACAAAGCTGCTCCTGTGGGTGGGTGATGCCACCACGCAGCACATGGTGGGGTCAAGTTGCTTCTGTGCTTGGTCCTGTCTTGCTTTTGGTCAGTGCAGGGTGAGCAGGTAGAGCTACGAGGTTCTGGAAAAACTGTAAAAGTGTCCTTGCTGCCCTTAAAATGAGTGGCTGTGGCCTGACAGTGAGAACTGAAAACTCGCCGTAGCGCTGGGATGAAAATGCTGGGCCAGCACCTTACACACAGAACCCACTTCTGGAGCAAAGCAAGAATCCAAGAGGATAAACACAGAGTTCCTCTTGCCCATGTGTAGTGCCCCAAACTAGGACTGAAGTCACTTGCTGGTACCTGATCTCTGTCCTCTTTTGCTGCTTCCTTCTTTCTGCAGAGACGAGTAACAAGAAGGTGGTGTCCCACGAGGCTGTGCTGGGGGGGAAGCTCGCTGCCAAGACAAGCTTCACCCTGAACCGCTCAGGGAGCCTGAGAGCTGAGGATTTGACAGGTAAGACCCTGCTCCTGGGGGGCTGTAACGTGTAGGGTGGAGCTGGAGGTGTTACTGTGACTGGGGGAGCAGGATCAGGCTGGTGTGTTCACCCCACGCAGCTCACCCCAGTCCTGGGGGCTGTTTGGGGCCACAGTGTCAGAGGGATCTGAAGCTGTTGGAGAGTGTCCAAAGGAGGGACACGGAGCTGGGGAAGGGTCTGGAGGAGAAGGGTCTGAGGAGCAGCTGAGGGCACTCGGCTGGTTCAGCT
>NW_021938861.1:547789-561802 GCF_001715985.3 Manacus vitellinus
CAGTTTTCGGGCTGGGTGTGTCCCTGTGAGGTAACAGTTAGATATCACAGTTAGGTGATGCTATAGGTTTGTAAAACCTGTGTGTGTGGGTGTGCATATGCCATCTTTGTGCACCTAAGACTTCTTATTAAAGAGCTGCTTTTTTTTACCTTTCAGTACTAACCCTGTCCGGAGAATTATTCCTTCGATTTTAGGCAGCGCCGGCGGAAGCACGTTCAGAATTCAGTGGGAATACCTTGATAACACCAAAAGCAGTGAGAGAAACTTCAGAGGTGTGACTTGAGCACTGTCTGTGTGTGCAGGAGCTGCCCTGTACCGGCGCCTCAAGGACTACCTGATGAGTGAGGAGCAGCTGAAGGAGAACGGGTACCCGATGCCTCACCCGGACAAGGCCGGCCGGGCCGTCCTCTTCACTGCAGAGGAGAAGAAAGTGCTGGACTGTGAGTCCTGCTGGCTCTGCCACCCTCTGTGTTTGCTCCAGCACCCAGCAGACACCTCTGCTGCTTGTGTAGAGCTCTCAGCAGGGAGCCCTTTGCCCCTGCTGTGGTGGGTCTCCTTGGCTGTGAGCCCTCTCCACAGGTCATGGGGGAGAGGAGTGTGGCTGCAGAACCCTGCTGTGTTCCTGGAGGATGAGTTTCTCCAGCTTGGGAATGTTATTTTTGACCCAAGGTTTACACTTTGGGGCTGTGAGGCTGAGTGAGCTTTTTAATTTCTAATCCCCAGGTAACAGGAACAGAGGAAACTGCCTCAAGTTGTGCCAGGGGAGATTTAGGCTGGATATTAGGGAATATTTCTCTATGGAAAGGGTGGTCAGGCACTGGCACAGGCTGCCCAGGGCAGTGGTGGAGTCACCATCCCTGGAAGTGTTCAAACAGCATGTGGATGTGGCCCTTGGGGACATGTTTTAGTGGTGACCATGCTGGGTTGATGGTGGACTCAAAGATCTTAAAGGTCTTTTCCAGCCTTAGCAATTCCATGATTCCATGATTCTGTGCTGCTAAAGGACAGGAACTGGGCAGGTTGTCCCCCTGGACCAGCTGCCTTTGTCCCCCCCTGCAGGGACACATTCTGCACTTGCTCACTCAGGTTTGGACTCCAAGGCAATAAATGCAAGGGAAGTGGTTGGAAAGCAGCTCCTGTTCCACACCTGAGGATGTTCAGCTCTTCCAGGGGAAGGATTCTCTTCTCTCTCTCTGTCTATGAGCTGCTGCTATGTGGGGCTGTGGACCAGCACTGGGCCAGGCTGGTTTGGCAGTGGGGCCTGCCCTGCTGGGCTGGATTGCAGTGTTTTCTGCTGCAACTGGAAAAAATGATCATAAAATCACAGCATGGTTTGGGTTGGAAGGGACCTTAAAGCCCATCCAGTGCCACCCCCTGCCATGGGCAGAGACACCTTCCACCAGCCCAGGTGGCTCCAAGCCCCGTCCAACCTGGCCTTGATCCCACAGGTTTCCTCAGGATGGGATGGGCTCCTTCTCTCTCTGAATTTTCTGAACTCCTGGCAGAGTTTCTGCTCCCCAGACACTGATTAAAGCAGTTTGTGCTGCAGCAGGGATAAAACCCAGAGTGAGGATCTCTTTGGAGGTGCCTTTCCACGCTCCTCTGAGCATCTCTTTGGAGAGACCTCTCTGGAGTGTGTTAAGTGCTCATCCATGTTAACACCTTGTGTCTACATTTGTCCTGTGGTTGCTGAAGCAACCTGGACTAAAGCCCTCCTGCATTAACACTCTCAAGTGCTGTATTTGTTAGAGCCCTTTTCTCCAGGTAACCAGCCAGCTCTTTTCTGTGATCCTGAGCTCATGTTCCTGGAGTTTCCTGCAGATGTTGCAGGATGTTTGAATTCCTCCTTGTTTAACTCGAGCCGTTGCAGGTCTGTTCATGCTGTGACCGTGGTCAGTGGGCACCAGTGGGCTGGGAATGTGATAACAGCTGAAATGGTCACAGCTGGGACTCAAGGAATTGTTGGAGATCAGAAGGATGAGAGTCCACTACTTTACAATGGCTTTTTGCATCCCCCTTCTCCAAAGTTTGGGCAGCACAAGCACAGCTGGCAGGAGAGAACAGTCCCTGACCTGTAGCCAGGCTCTGCTGGGAGTGTTCCCATCTTTGGGTGCTGGTAATCCTTGCAGGAAAGCTGTGCCCTGGAAGGACTGAAATGTCATTTGGAAGTGACAAGGCACAGATCCCCTGGAAACCAGGCCTCATTAGCCCTGATGTCCAAAGAATGACTTATTTATCCTGTTTCTTAAAATAACTGTGTTAGAGTCCAACGTAATTTGCTGTGGACGGGGAAACAGTGCAGCAAATGCTGATGGAGCTGTGGTGCAGCTGCTGCTGTGCACCAAACCCAGCAGAGAGTCCTGTGATTTACCTCTGGGAAGTGTTTAGAGGGGCAGATGCTGCGGGGGTGCATTTTCAGAGGGGTTGCTGTGGCTCTGTGGGAGTTGGGAACAACATTTGGAATCCTTTCTAACAGAAGACGTTTCGCTGCTGTTTGAATGAGTCTGAGTGAGTGTGACCTGGCTGTGCTTTGGCTGAGGGGTTTCTGGTGACCTGACTGTTGTTTCTCTGCTCTCCCCAAGCCTCCTGCAGGATCTGCTGTCGCTGTGGCACCGAGTACATGGTCTCAGCCTCGGGGAACTGCATCCGCAAGGAGGAGTGTGTCCATCACTGGGGGAGGCTGCGCAAGCAGAGAGGTCAGTCCCTGCCAGGGGGGCTGTGCCCAGCTCCAAACACACAGCAGTCCTCATTTGGGGGCTTGGCACTTCCTGGCCCTGTCACTGGTGGCCCTGCTGCTGCTGCAATGGCCTTGCAAAGAGCTGCTGGACAGTGGGACAGTCCCCAAACCATGACACTGGGGGTGCAGCAGAGGTGGTTCATCTGTGTTTAAAAGAAGTAGAAGAAAAATTGAACCTTCCTGTGCCTTTTGAAAAAAAAAATCAGCCTTCTAGGAGGCTGGCTGGGAGCTCTAAAGGTCTGTCCCTCCCAGGAGAGTTTGCTGCCCTTGGTTGAATTCATTTGCAGTGAGACACTAACCTAGTTTGAGCTCTGCTCTGGTTTTCCATCACATTATCCAGGTGGCTTCTGGAGTTTGTCTGGCTGAGCACGAGAGGCTTGAACTCCTCAGATTGCTGCCTGTGAATCCAGAGTTATTTCCCCCCTGTGTCTGACACCTCAGTGTTGCTGTGCTCTTCCAGGGTATCTCTCAGTGAGAGCTGAAGTTCAGGCCTCTTGGTAACGAGACTTTTTGACTCTGAATCTCTTGCTCTTGCAGTGCCAGGTGGATGGGAAACTCATTACAGCTGCTGCTCAGGAGCTGTGGGCTCACCAGGCTGCCAGGTTGCTAAAGTAAGTCATTGAGCAGAACCTTTTTATTCTCAGTGGCATTTGTGCTCTGCTGACAGTGGCAGTGGCTGGGAAACACTTGTTTAAGCCTTTGGAAGAGCAGTGGCTTCCCTTAAGGGAGGAAAACAAGTACCACTTAAATATTTTTTGCTCTGCAAAGGTAGGAAAATCCAGTGTTTGGCACTCAGCTGTGTGGAGTGAGGTGGTTCCATTGATCCTCAGCTGCCCAAAAAGCTCCTCTCCTTGAGGGGTGCACAGAAGCTCCTGTTCTTCAGGGAGTCACAGAAATGAGAAATAAGAGATTTCCTTCTGAGGAGCAGTCTCAGAGCCTTGACAACAGTGTGCCAAAACCTTTTTCCCATCTTTTCCTTTCCCAGATTCCCATGCTAAAGGTAATTTTCTGCTGTAGGTTATGTCTTTTCTAAGCTTTGCTTGCTGCCTTCCCCTTGTTGCAGTCAGGGGAGGAACCTTCCCAAGGAGCCTGTTGTAACTCATAAATATCACTTCTCCTGAGGAGGGAGCCCAGCACTAGAAAACAGAATGAAAATCCTGCTCAGGAGTGGAGTTTTGTCCTTGGATAAAGCTGAGCATTGTTTTGGATACCTTTGCACAGGTGTTTTTTGCTTTCCTCAGGCAACAGGAGAGTTGGTTCCCAGCCTGGCATCACCAGTCCTCTCAAACCATGGGCTGAAGGGAGCAAATCTCTCTTTTGCCTCTCCCTCAGCTCTCTGGGGATGCTCCTTGTCACTTGTTTTAGTGGCATTTTTATATTTGGAGCTGCCATGCAGGGGAGAACCAAAAACCAGAGGTGGGAAAGTCAAGGTTTGTTAAAATAGGAAGAGTTTTCTGTCTGGGCACCATAAAAGCCTGCCCTGCACAGCTGGAAGCATGGATGGGCTCAGCCTGCTACTTCTCTTCTTGTTTAATGTAAAATGAGGTTCTTTTTTTAGTCAGTGTTCAAAAAAACCCCCCCATCCAGCAGGGATGACAGTCAGGAGGATTTGGTGGGGCTATAAAAACACAGCTCCTCTGGGCAACCCATGCCAGGGCCTCCCCACCCTCCCAGGGCAGGATTCCTTCCCAGTATCCCATCTCCCCCTGCCCTCTGGCAGTGGGAAGCCATTCCCCCTTGCCCTGTCACTCCATACCAGTATAAAAAGTCCCTCTCCCTCCTTTTTCTAAGCCCCCAGTTTTCCCAGCATCCTTTGGTAGGTTTAAGGCTGGATCCACAGCCTGCTCAGGGGCAGTGCACAGAGAGATGGTGGGATGCTGGGGAGCACAGCATCTTCCAGCTTGGAAGGAGGGCACTGAAACCAGAAACTGTTTGTAATGGGACGCTGTTCTCAGTAACTGGACCTGGGAAAGCACGTGTGTGTCTTCCCAAAGGCTGTGGCTGTGCCTGGCCGGGTGTCCTGCAGTTAGGCAGGGAGGCAGGAGGTGGCAGGATGGAGCTGTGCTGCTCCCGGGGAGCCCGGAGTGGCCCTTTGTGACTCCCGAGCCTGCTGCTTCCTCTGGTCTGAAAAACAGGAGCAGCTTCTCTGCCCTCCTCCCAGCCAGGAGGAGCTGGGACGTTGCAGAACAACAACTACAGCATAGAAAAACACCTAATTGGTTTTTTTTCTTTCCATCACTGCCCAGTGTTGTTGTATTGCAAAGGAAGGGGAGGGCTCAGGGTGCCAGGGAGAGAAGTGTTTACTGTCTCCTGGCTGGTGAGCTGCTCTGCCCATTCCCTCAGCAGAACAGTGGGATCCATGCCATGGATGCAGAATGGCCAAGTGTGGCCTCTTGCTCCTGGGAAGGAGCGAACCACGAGGCCTTTGAGCAGTGCTGGCTTTGGATCCAGGCAGAGTTGGCCTCAGAGTTGGCCCAGCCACCTCATTAACTCCAAATGGTGCAGTTCCTGTCTCTGGCTGCACCTGCAGCAGTGACCTGTGCAGGAAAATATGCAAATCCTGCTCTGGTTACCCCTCTGCCTGCACACTGCAGCTTCACAGGGGCCTCAGTTCCTCACCTCTCCAGCCCTTGGTCCTGAGACAAACCAGCACAGTTTGATTCCTGCTGGGGTGAGGTCTGTGGGAAGCTCTGCCCTGTGCTGGCACTGCTGAGGCACCACCTTGAACCCTGGGGGCAGTTCTGGGCCCCTCAGGACAAGAGGGACATGGAGGGGCTGGAGCGTGTGCAGGGAAGGGAACGGAGCTGGGAAGGGGCTGGAGCAGCAGGAGGAGCTGAGGGAGCTGGGGGGGCTCAGCCTGGAGAAAAGGAGGCTCAGGGGGGACCTTCTGGCTCTGCAACCCCCTGACAGGAGGGGGGAGTTGGGGGGGGTCGGGCTCTGCTCCCAGGGAACAAGGGACAGGAGGAGAGGGAACGGCCCCAAGCTGTGCCAGGGAGGGTCAGGTGGGAGATTAGGGAAAATTCCTTCATGGAAGAGATGGTCAGGCATTGAACAGGCTGCCCAGGGCAGTGGTGGAGTCACCATCCCTGACTGTTCAAAAAACATGTGGATGTGGCCCTTGGGGACAGGGGTTAGTGGTGGCCACAGTGGTGGGGCTGGGCTGACTTGATAATCTTTGGGGTCTTGGATCTTCTGGGATTCCATGATCCTAAGCACAGTGCAGGAGGCTGTGCCCAGGCTGCTGTGATTGTGCACAAATACACTGAGATTTAGGGACAGACAAAACTGAAACACAACCAAGAGCCACTGGGGGTGAGGGAGGGAGGGCAACACCTCTGGGTGTGGTGCTGCACCCCAGTCTGCCTTCACACCATGTCAGGGCAAAAGGGCAGCCCCAGCCTGGGCCGTGCCCTCAGGTCCTGCCTCCCCTTCAAACTCCATCCAGTTCAGAATTCCTGCTGCAGGGAGGGCTTCCAGGATCCCCAGGGGTGGGATCAGTGGCTGGGGAGCAGTGTGGGAGTACCTGTTGCAACAGCAGCTCAGTCTTGCATTGGCTTAAGCTGATTGTGAAATCACTCCCTGAGTTTTCCTGCTGGATCTTGTTGACCTTTAGAGCTTTAGCTGGGAATAACAGGAGTGGTTGGAAATACCCTCTGTTGCCTCAAGTGCTGTGGGCTGTAGCTCCTGTTTTTGTGTGAACTGGCTGGGTTTGGAACACAGTGGCTTTGATTTTATGCACACTTTGACGTTTTCTGGTGCTCAGTTACACCGGTTTCTCATGGCATTTGCCCCTGATGCTCCTGCTCACACAGGGGTTCCTGGGATCAGAATCCTGCACCTGGGCATGTCGTGGCCACGGGAACCAGGGGCTGGAGTTAGATCAGTTAGTCAATTCCTGACTAATTCTACTCCAGACTGAAAGCTCCTTGTCCCCAGATGATGTCCTGCTCCTCATTGCACTGTCAGAATGATGCCACCAGCCCTGATCTGGAGCTGGGGTTGCACATGGTTGTCTTTGCTGTTGTGGTGAACTTTGCAGACCCACTGTAGGCAAAACTTACTCCCTGTTAACCTTTAGAAATGATTAAAAAATTATTTTTTTTCTCAAATGGATCCAAGTTGGGGATCATTGAAATGGACTTTTTGGGTTCTTGTTTTTATCATCAACAAATCCTTTTTTTTTATTCCTTTAAGCAACATGTCCATGATGGGAGGAAGGAGAGCCTGGATGGCTTTGTGAAGACTTTTGAGAAGCTGCCTACGACTGATGGGTACCCTGGGATCTACGCCTTAGACTGTGAAATGGTGGGTCCATGAAGCTTTCTGGGGAAGGTCAAGCTCTGTTTCCTGACCTTCTCTCATGTGGACTCTAAATCAGATTGGTTCTGTTCATGCAAATTAGGGATTGCTGTGTTTGATCTGGGGACCCGTGGCTGGCTGGCCCACCCTGAGCAGTGTTTGCTGCCTGGTCTCTCTGCACTCTCTGCTGCATTTTGGGAACTGCAGCACTTGGGGGAAGGGCTCCATTTGGCCAAAACCATGTCAGGGGGCTAAAGGGCAGTCACAGCCTCTGCCTTGTCCTCAGTTCCTTGTTCCTGCTCCCCCTTGACCTTCAGAACCTGCTGCAGGGGAGGCTTTCAGGATGACCAGGGGGGTCCCCAGGGGGTTGGTGTGTGCTGCCCTTCACTCCTGCCCTGTTCCTTGCAGTGCTACACGAAGCAAGGGCTGGAGCTGACAAGAGTAACTGTGATCAACTCGGACCTGAAGGTGGTGTACGACACCTTCGTCAAACCAGACTCCAAGGTGGTGGATTATAACACCAGGTAAGGACTGGAACACCAGAGAAGGACTGGAACACCAGGCAAGGGTGGTTCTTCCTTGGGACAGAGCTCTGTGCTCTGCCAGAACCTGGAGGGATGGCTGGGAGTGCTCCTTGAAACCACTGACCACCACTTCCTAACAGCTGAGGTGCTGTGGGGCCTTGAGGTGTCTCCTCCTTCCCAGCTCCCTCCTCTTGCTCTGCAGATTCTCAGGTGTGACAGAGGAGGACCTGGAGAACACGAGCATCACCCTGCGGGACGTCCAGGCCGTGCTCCTGAACATGTTCAGTGCAGACACCATCCTGATAGGGCACAGCTTGGAGAGCGACCTGTTTGCACTAAAGGTAACTCGGTGTCCTGCCTTCCCCTCTCCCCTGGGGGTGTTCAGTGCCTCCTTGCAGTTTAGGAGGTGGCATTTCCAAGGGCAGATCTGATCTCTGAGCTGGTGGGCTCCTGTCTGTGGTGGCAGAGCAGGGGAGGGGTCGTGTGTCACTCGTGGTGTCAGCCCAGCTTTTAGTGCTGGTGCTGCCCAGGGTGACAGACCTGTCTGGAGGTGACAGGGTTGGATGGGCTCGGAGCAACCTGGTCTGGTGGAAGGTGTCCCTGCCCATGGAATGAGATGAGCTTTAAGGTCCCTTCCAACTCAAACCATTCCATGTATTCTGTGACTGATCTGAAATCATTTGCCTTTCACCTCTGCCACGTTTGTTCTCTGCTCTCTGCCTGCTTTACTGGGATTTGTGGGGTTACTTTGAGCACTTTAGGTCACTATTTTGACCCCTTCTCTGTCTCGTTTCCTGCCTGGCCCTCGTCAGCCTGGTCTGCACATCCCTCAGCTATCCTGCTGTCCTACCAGGAAGGTCTGTCCCCTCCCCTTGCCCCCTGCACATGGATCCCAGGGCCTTGTCCAGGGCCACTGAGAAAGCGTGTGGGGGGCAGGAGCTGTCTTTGCTCTGTGCTCACAGGCCAGAACTTCCTCCAGCCATCCTTCATCCCACAGCCCCCCTGCTGGCCAGAACTTCCTCCAGCCATCCTTCATCCCACAGCCCCCCTGCTGCAGCAGCTGTGGCTGCCAGCTCATGGCTCTGGGTTGGAAGCAGGAGGTTTTAAATGCCTGTAAAACACTTTACCTCTCCGTGGCACCCTTTATCCCAGCCCGGGAGAGACTTCATCATCATCACAAAAACATCATTCACAGTTTTATCAGCTCGAGATGACTGCCTTGGCCTCTTAGAGGCATGATTTCCTCTCAGCACTGCCAAGGGAAGGAGCCCAGAGCCATCCAGCAGGGCCTGACAGGCAGTGGGATGTCAGGTTTTAATGGCTGTGGCAGTAAAGTCGACATCTCGCTAATGGCCGTGGCCAGCTCCAAATGGTGATAGCACTTCAAGTTTTATTTAAAGCTTTATTATCCCCTTTCCTCAGCCTTCCTGATCTACATAAGTAATTACCATTGTGCCTGGGATGGTGCCAGAGCTGAGTGCAGCCCAGGACAGATTATCCATACCGTTGGCAGTTTTACACTCGGAGAGCGTGGCAGGTTGTTTCTGTTCGAGTGTGGCTGTTCTTGGGCATTTTTTTTGGAGCTGGGCTGTGGAGCTGTTAGTGATGGAGCTACAGGTTGTCCTGCAGTATTAGCTGGTGCCTCAGAAGAGTTGAGGCAGGCAGGGAGATGGGATTATCAGGGTCCTGTAGGAGTCATCCCGTGTCGAGACTTGCAGAGCCGTCTCTTGGTCAGATGCAAGTTTATCTTTTAGACCCTGCATTTTATTCCTGTGCTCAAGATGTGGGATTGCCTTCATCCACCTCCCTTTAGCTCTCACTGAACACAGTTCTTGGCAGGAAAGGATTGCTCTTGTCTTAGCCTGAGAGTTAGAAATTAGTGTGAAAAAAGCCAGCCTACCCTGTGATTGTGGACTTGGGCAGGTGGTGGCTCCTGGCCATCCCAGGCCCTTGGTGCAGGGCAGGGAGCACATGGACCTCAGTTCCTCCAGCAGGATGTCACTTCACAGCTGCAGCATCAGATTAGAGGGCTGGAGCCCCTCTGCCATGGAGCCAGGCTGGGAGAGCTGGGGGGGTTCACCTGGAGGAGAGAAGGATCCAGAAAGACCTTTGAACCCCTTGCAGGGCCTAAAGGGGCTCCAAGAGCTGGAGAGGGACTGGGGACAAGGGATGGAGGGACAGGACAAGGGGAATGGCTTCTCAGTGCCAGAGGGCAGGGTGAGATGGGATATTGGGCAGGAATTGTTGGCTGTGAGGGTGGGGAGGCCCTGGCACAGGTTGCTCAGAGAAGCTGTGGCTGCCCCATCCCTGGAAGTGTCCAAGGCCAGGTTGGATGGGGCTTGGAGCAACCTGGGCTAGTGGAAGGTGTCCCTGCCCATGGCAGGGGGTTGGAAGTCCCTTCCTACCCAAGCCATTCTCTGATGTGATTCAGTGATAGGATCTCCCTGTCCCACCTCATCCTGGCTGAGCTGGTGCTGGTTAAAAGCTTCCTGGTGACTCACTGCTGAGGGACGGGAGGATTTCGGGTTGTTTGCACCCTGAAGGTCAGGCCTGCTCTGTAGCAGCAGGTGATGTGCACTGGGTCAGGTGCAGTTCTGTCTTGCTCATCTTCCCCACTTCTGTCCACATCTTAGAATCATCCCAGGATGGTTTGGGTTGGAAGGGACCTTAAAGATCATCTGGTTCCAAGCCCCTGCCATGGGCAGGGATGGCACTCTCTGGATCAGGCTGCCACTCACTAGGTCAAGCTGCTTCATCTTGAGAAGCAGTTGAAAGGCTGTTACAAGGTTGTGAGGTCAACTGATTCCCCAGTTTAGTTCTTCATTGTGAAAGACTCTGAGAGTTATTCCAGCTTGGCCAGGATATTAAGGACTGACCTGTCCTGTTGAGTTCCATGAACTGAGTCAGCCCTGAATCTCTGCTGCCTTGGATGTGGGATGGGCAGGGCTCTGGGGGCAGGTGTCTGCCTGGCACAGCACCCTCCAAGGGGGAGTCACCCTTCCTGCAGGACTGGTTGGGTTGGGAGTTGCTGGCGGCCCCGGGGCCTGGCCGGGAGGTCGGTCAGTGCTGAGGAGTGTCTGTCCGTGTGGGAGTGGGACAGTAACCCCCTCTCCCTGGTGCTCCCTCCCTCCTGCAGCTGATCCACGGCACCGTGGTGGACACAGCCATCGTGTTCCCCCACCGCCTGGGGCTGCCCTACAAGCGGGCCCTGCGCACGCTCATGGCCGACTACCTCAAGCGCATCATCCAGGACAACGGTGAGGCTGGGGGGCTCCTCCTGCCTCCAGGCTCCTTGGCTCTGCCTGCCTCTGCTCCCATCCTCCTGCTCCTAGTCTTTTTTCCCTGGCAGTGCCTGGGAGTGTTCCCCATGTGGAGTCTCTGCCCTGTGCAGTGTGAGCCCTGTGCCAGGGGCAGCGGCGCTCTCTGGGTCCTTCCCTGGGCCAGGGGGGTGAGAAGGCTGGGGGTGGCTCTGCCAAGGTCAGGTCCTGCCCTCCCTCCTCTCTGTGGTCAACTCAGATTGACCTTCCTGTTTGAAGTGTGGCCTGTTCCTTTCTGTCCTCCCTGACCAGGGCAGTGACTGTCCCCCTGTGCTGGCACTGCTGAGGCCACACCTCAGATCCTGGGGGCAGCTCTGGGCCCCTCAGGACAAGAGGGACATTGAGGGGCTGGAGAGTGTCCAGGGAAGGGAATGGAGCTGGGGAAGGGGCTGGAGCACCAGGAGAAGGGTCTGAAGAACTTCTGAGGGAATTGGGGGGGCCCAGCCTGGAGCAAAGGAGGCTCAGGGGGGACCTTCTCCCTCTCTGAACTCCCTGACAGGAGGGGGTCTGGGGGGGTCGGGCTCTGCTCCCAGGGAACAAGGGACAGGATGAGAGGAAACAGCCTCAAAACTTGAGGCACCAGGGAAGGTTCAGGTTGGATACTGGGAAAAATTTCTTCACTGAAAGAGTGGTCAAGAATTGGCCCAGGCTGCCCAGGGCAGTGGTGGGATCACCATCCCTGGAAGTGTTCAGAAAGCAGGCAGAGGTGGCCCGTTGTGGTGTGGATTAGTGGGCACAGCGGGGTTTGGTCCAGGGTTGGGCTTGGAGGGCTTTTCCAGCCTGAATGATTCCACGTGCCAGCCTTGTCTCTGTGTCCCCAGTGGAAGGCCACGACTCCAGCGAGGACGCCCGGGCCTGCATGGAGCTGATGGTGTGGAAGATCCGCGAAGACGCGAAGGTGAAGCGATGACTCGCCCCGTCCCTGTCCTGCTCCTCCTGCGCCTCCGTGAAGCAGTGCAATAATTGCTCAGAGTGACACTGTCCACCCGTGCACAGCAGCATGCTCAGCATTCCCCGGCCCTCCCAGCATCCATGGGACCCCTGCACTGCTGTGGGCACGGCTCAGCTCACACCCCCTGCCCGGGCAGGGCTCTGGGACCCTCCTCGTGCTCCCCCCGGGGCACTCTCGGCTCCAGCAGCTGCCTTGTGGGCCCAGCAAGGTGGTTTTGAGTAGCACAGCCAGGGAGAACTCGTTGGTTCCTAGGAGAGGCTTGTAGAGGTAGGTTGGATATGTGCAGAAGGATCTTTTTGGTTCAGTTAAAGGTAGATCTCGTACGTTTGTTTTTTTTCCAAGTGTAGCTTCAGTTGCCTCTGTGCTCCAGAGCTGGTTGGTTCCCACAGTGTTTGGAGATGGGGGAGGTGGAAGGAGGTCGGGCAGGAAGCTGTGAGTGAGTGGATTGCAGAGTTGGTGTGTGGCTGGGAGGCAGGAGCTGAGGATCAGGCACCTGGGAAGAGAGAGCCCCTGTGGAGCTGCAGGAGGGGGAGGCTCTGAGCAGCAGGAGGGAGAGGAACGAGGTGGGACTGGGGAATTGCCACGTGCTGTGACCCAGGGGAGGGCTGGCTGGCACCTGGTTCTGCAGGGCAGCCACGGGTGTCACACCTTGCCCAGAGCTCAGGGAGCCGTGTGGTGACACAGGGACAAAGCTCCCAGAGCCAGGCAGGAGAGCAGGCCCCCTGTCCCTCCCCAGCCCTGAGCTCCCAGCAGGTCCCCAGCGAGCTGTGCAGGGATCAAGGTTTTGGGGGGACTTGGGTGCAGCTCAGATTGCACCTGAGGGTGGCCTTGGCCCTCTGCAGGACTCCCCACAGCCTGTCCCTCAGGCAGGGACTCTGTGCAGGCAGGAGCAAAAGCAATAGGGAAAAATCCTCCTTTTAAACTGGTTTACATGTTGGGTGGTTTGAGAAGAGCAAAGGACCCCGTTGTTGCCTGTCTGGCCCCTGCAGAAAAGCAGCTGCTGAGAGTGTGACTGTCACCCTGGTGTGACTGGGGCAGACTGGGTGGCACTGGTGGTCCCTGCACCCAGACTGGGGCTGTCAGGGCACAGCAGAGCTCAGTGGGACAGTCCCCATGGATGGGGTCTCTCAGCTGGGCTCAGGCAGCAGTTTTGCCCTGTTGTCAGAGCAGTGACCCCCTCACCACCCTGGTCGCACTGGAGTTGTGTCCCCTGGGGGCTGCTGTGGTCCCCATGTCCCTGCCATGGGCTGATTGTGTCCCTCTGGGGGCAGAGGGGCCTGGGACCTGCTGGGGTTTGGTTCCTGTCAGAGCTGGGTCCTGCTCACTCCTTTGTACCCCGCTGGGCTCAGGGTTTGGGGACGTGGTGAGTGTCCCCAGCACACCCTGCTGGCCTGTCCCACCCCTGGGGAGCATGGCCTGGGCTCTGTGCCCTGGGCAGGGGTGGCAGATCTGCCCCAGCCCCTCCTGGGCTGCAGGGGCTGTTGTGGGCACACCCAACAGGGTCTCCCATCCCACTGCTGCCCTCGGAGCGAGGAGGGGGCTGTTCTGCCAAATCCTCCTGGAGCCACCAGGAGAAGTGGGGGCTGTGAAGGTTCCTGTTGCTGCTGAGCCCATCTGTGCTCCTGTTCCTTACCCCAGGTTTTGGGAATGCAGCTCCCTGCCCCAGTGCTCCACATCCAGCCCTGCAGCCCTGGGACAGCTTGGCCTGTCCCCCTCTCCCATGTCCTGCTGGGAATGGTGCTGTTCCTGCCCAGGCCGTGGGACAGACATAGTTCAGTGCTTCCTGACCAGGGAGGGAAGGTTTGTTCCTGCTTCTGCCTCCTTTCCCATGTTTATCCCCCATTTATCTTCACCCCTGGCTGCAGCCATGGAATGTACCTGGAGCAGCCACTCATTTCAGACCTGGCTCTTGCCTCGAGGTTCCCCCGTTCCTTGACAGGCAGCCCCCTCTCTCCAGGCCTCCCTCAGCAGCTCCTGCCCTGGAAAAGCTGGAACATTCTAACATGGACCCCCCGAGGCAGGAGCTGGTTGCTTGGCTTGATCCCACTGCCTGGGCTCGGGGGAGGCAGGATGTTCCTCCAGGCAGGAATCCTGCCAGGCCAGGAGATTTCCCCTTCCTTTCCCAGCTGGGACCCCCTGAAATGAGGCTTCTGGGGTTGGTGTGTGGGGAGGTTGCCTGTTCTG
>NW_021938861.1:562888-564424 GCF_001715985.3 Manacus vitellinus
GACCCAAACCATTCCAGGATTCCATGATCCCTTCAACTTGCAGCTGCTGTTAATCCCTCCCTGTCCCCCCAGTGGCTCTGGAGCAGATCCCACACCTTTCCCAGCTCTCTGCTCTCTGCCCCTCCATGACCCACGAGCACTGGGGGGAGCAGAGGGGCCTGAGGACAAGGGGTGAAACTGGTGCCCATCCCAACTTGGAGTGCCCAAGGAGGAGGTGCCCGGGGGTGCCACAGCCATTCCCTCCCTCTGTGCAAACCCTTCCTGCCCCCAGAGGTGCCCCAAGAGCAGGGCAGGTCCTGGCTCCTCCTGCCTCTGTCCTGGAGCTGGGATGGAGCCTCTGCATCCCCCCAGAGCCCGAATCAATCTCCCAAATGGGGCAGGAATTAAAGTGCCAAGCCAAGGAGCTGACTCAGCACAGAGGAAGAGGTGAAGGTAAAAAGTTCAAATAAAGAAATAATGGCCCATTAGATGACCTCACTGGCAATGTGTTTTATTTAACGTGCTGCTGATGGCAGGGGGTGCTCGGGAGGCTGTAAAAGTCACGCCTGACTCCTGTTCTCTGCCACCTCCCCGGGCCTTTGGGGCACTGGGTGCTCTGGCATCAACCTCCAGGTGCCATCCCATCCCCTGGGGGTGGCTGCTCCCTCTCCCCCGCCGTGTCCCCCCTTTGCAGGTCACCTGCTGCCATGCAGGGGTGATGGCAGGGGGTGACACCCCGAGGTGACACCTGGGAGCCCCCGGGGTGCCCAGAGCACTTTGCTTTGTTGTTGTTTTGGAGCCTGGAGGGTGACAGGGACCCTCCGAGGCTCCTCTGGGCTCAGGGTGGAGGCAGGTGGGGTTTTTAGGATTATGAGAGCCCTGATCCCAGGGGAGCAGCCCAGACATGTGGAGGGACAGATGGACACAAGGCCTACAGGGCTTGGAGCAACCTGGGCTAGTGGGAGGTGTCCCTGCCCATGGCAGAGGGTGGCACTGGATGAAGTTTAAGGTCCTTCCCAACCCAAACCAGGCTGGGATTCAGGGACCAGTGCCCCAGATGTGTGCTCAGGATCTGCCTCAGAGCTCTGTGACCCTTGTTTTTCCCTGGGAGGTCCTGTCTCCCAGGGGCACTGCCAGAGCTGCCACCAGAACCCCAGTGAGGGGCTTTCCTGCTCTCTGAAACCTTTGCCCCCTTTGTGTGCCTTTGTGCTCCAGGGCTTGGGGTGGGCTCTGCCTTGTCCTGCAGCACCTTCCCCCAGCAAGGGGCATCCCAGGGGTGTCTGTGTGTCAGTCCCTGCCACTGAACCTCCTGGCACAGCTCAGAGGTGACCGTGGCCATTGACCCTCTCTCTAAAAACCTTTTTATCCCGGTTTGTCTGGACCCTCTGGGAGGGTGAGGGCTGAGGGCTGAGGCAGGGGATGAAGGGATGAGTGTCCAACACGTGTCAGGGTCCTGTGTGCAGGCAGCAAAGCTCCTCATGTGGTGATGTTGGCGTGGTGAGGCCCATCTGCCACTGCCAGTGGGGACAGGGATTCTCCTGGGTGGCAACGGGGGAT
>NW_021938861.1:566154-568106 GCF_001715985.3 Manacus vitellinus
AGGAGCATCCTCTGCCCGGCCTCCCGGCGCTCCCTTAATTGCCCGGGGGGTCACTAATTGCAGGGGTGATTGATTGGTGAAATGTCACCTCCCCGGCCTCTGTTGCCAGGGTGACCTCGGCTGCTCTCTGGTGTTCCGGGTGCCCAAAGCCACCCCCTCCGTGCCCCTGTAGAGGGAGGAGGGACACGGGTGGGCTGTGGAAATCCCTCCAAATCCAGTCTGCTGCTGCAGGAGGCAGAGAGTGACTGAGTTTGGGGCCGGGCCTGTCCCTGCTGTGCCCTGGTGGCCACTGGCCCTTCCCGAGGGTGCCACCTTGGTCTGAGGGGGGTTGGCAGGTTCTGGTGCTGCTCGTGCCACAGGGGGAGCAGAGGGTGGGAGGTGGCAGGTGAGGGCCAAGATGCTGAATTCCCTCCTGGGTGCTGCTCCAGGGCCGGACACCAGCCCTGCTGGATCCACAGGGATCGCCGTGGGAGCAGGAAGGGGCCGTGGGCAGGGAGGGACTTGGGGAGAGGGAAGGGAGAAGGAGCTGGGAGCAACCTGGAGTAGTGGGAGGTGTCCCTGCCCATGGCAGGGGGTGGAACTGGGTGAGCTTTAAGGTCCCTCCCAACCTCAACCAGTCCTGACTCCAGGACTCCCCAGCCCAGCCCCACTCTGGCCTTGCCCTCTCTCTCCAGACCAAACGTCCCCTCCTGCCCCTTGTGCCCCAAATCCATCCCCTGGAGCTGGACCCCCCTCAGTCCCCTCCTGCCCCTTGTGCCCCAGACCCGTCCCCTGGAGCTGGACCCCCCTCAGCAGCCACCGTGCTTTGTCTCCAGACATTTGTCACTGTCACCAGCCCCTTGGGAGGGGCTTTTCCCTCCTTTTCCAGGAGGTGAGGAGCAGCCCCAGGATGGGGATGTGCCCAAATCTGCCCCCACTGCTGTAGGTCAGGTGCTGCCAGTGTCACCCAGGCACTGTGGGGACATGGGGACACAGGGACATGGGGACACGGACATGGGAACACATATGGGGACATGGGAACGGGGGGACATGATGACCTATGGGGACAGAGGGCCATAGTGACATGTATGGGGACATGGGGACACTTATGGGGACATGAGGACACGTATGGGGACATGGGGACATAGGGACACGAGAACACATCTGGGGATGTGGGGACACTTATGGGGATATGTGGACATGTTTGGGGCCATGGGAAGACATATGGGGGAATGGGAACACTTATGGGGACATGAGAACCCATATGGGGACATAGGGACACTTATGGGGACATGAGGACATGTATGGGGGGGGACATGGGAACACTTATGGGGGCATGAGAACACATATGGGGACACAGGGACACTTATGGGGGCATGAGAACACATATGGGGAAATGGGAACACTTATTGGGGATACGAGGACACATACAGGGACACAGGGACAGGGGACATGGAGAGATATGTATGAGGACACGGGGACATGGGAAAACGTGTGGGGACACTTCTGGGAACATGAGGACATGAACAGGGATATGGGGACAGGAGGACAGGGGGGGTGTTTGCAGACGTGAGGACCCAGAGCCGTGGGGACACACATGGGGACATGGGGGCACAGGGACACGTATGGGGACAGGGACACATTTGGGAACACAGGGACAGAGCAGGTGCTGTTTCTGGGGCTGGAAGGAGCCATTCCTGGCTGAGCAGTAAATGCTTTATGGACTGTGGGGCCGCGCTGGGGAATCGCCCCCGGGTGTCTGTGGTTAATTACGGCCGGCAATTAATGTAATGACGGGGGAGGCAGAGCCACTGCGGGGGTGCAGGATGAGTGCAGGGCACAGGGCAGGCACCGGGCTGGCTCTGGCCTCGCTGGTTTGTCGCCAAGGAGGTGGCCTCTGTCCCTGGCCGGGTTCGCGGTGCTCGAAGGCTCTGGGGCTCGTTGGTGCCTTCGGCCTCTTCCTCTCTCCTTCC
>NW_021938861.1:569534-587307 GCF_001715985.3 Manacus vitellinus
CAAACCCTCGTGGCTCAACGCCCAGCCCTGCTTAAACCTGATTTTTGTTCAGCCCTGCAAACCCCCAACAGCCCAGAACTGCACTGCTGGGGGGAGGAAGCCCTGCTTTGGGTCCTGTTAGCACCCAGCAGCTCCGTGGGGCTGTTTTGCAGCTGGAAACCTCAGAGATTGGCAGGATGGGACATTCCCTGCCGGGCTGGATGGACCAGCTGGATCATCCTGGTGTTGGGTTGGTGGAACAGCCCATGGGTTAGGAAATCACTGCTGGGCTCTGAGCTGTGGGGCAGTGCTCAGAGGGTGTCCTGGGAAGCCCCAGTGCAGGGTCTGGCCGTGGGCCCGCAGGGCTGGGGCTGGCAGGGGGCCCTGGCACCCACTCCCAGGCTGTTCCCGCCTCCCCAGAGTGCAGGTTTTATTTCTAATTACTGAGGCGATGAGTGAGGTTTGTCGAGAGCCTTCTTGGAACTGAGGTTTCTTGGATACCTCTGTGAAATTATTTTTCAAGTGCTTTAGATCACCCTTTTCCCCTCCCTTCCCCCCTGCTCCGGGCCCCACAAGAGGCATTTTTTTCCTGGCTGCCTTTGCACAGCTCAGCCCCTGGAGTGTCCCACATCTGCCAAGTGCAGGTGCTTAATAAGCCACACTTTTGTTTGGCACTGTTTGGGAACAGGGACACTTTGGAGCCTTGCTGGGTACAATGGGGCTCAGAGATGCCAGGCACAGTGGGGATGTGATGGATCACCAGCTCCAGGCCAGATCCTGAGCACAGGGGGCACTGGGACAACCACAGGCAAACCCAGGTCTCCGGGTGTGTCTCTGAGAAGCAGGGCAGGGCCCCACCCTTTGACCACCATTGCTGGTCTGGAAGGAAAGAGCCCAGGAAAACACCTTGGCACTGATCACTGCCAGCCTCACCTCCAGGGCTGGTGTCCTGGAGAAGGGGGCGAGGTCAGGAGATGCTCTGAGCCCAGGGCCAGGACCCCCAGGGCATGAACAGGAGTCAATGGCCCTGAGCAGCCTCACTGGGACCCCTCACCCATCACTGTGGGCTTGGGAAGCTCAGCCCAGGGTCAGTTCTAGACCAAGCCCCCAGGTAGGTGGGTCTGTTCCAGCTTGGCCACACACCCCTGCCTGGCCATGGGTCCAGCCCTGTCCCTGCCCCTTGGGGCTGTCCTGTCCCAAAGGATGGGCTCTGTCTCACCCTCTCACCCTGCCCTTTGTCTCCTTTGTCATCCTGACTGTGGACTTCCAAGCTTGAATCTGGACCTGCCTCATCATCACAAGCTTGCCCAGAGGTCCAGGCTCAGGGCTGACCCCAACTGCCCCCCCTGGCTCTGTCCTGAGTGCTGCAGCTTAGAACCTTGGAATGGTTTGGGTTGGGAGGGAGCTCAGCTGGTTCCAACCCCCTTCCACCAGTCCAGGGTGCTCCAAGCTCCATCCAACCTGGCCTTGGACACTCCCAGGGCTGGGGTCAGGGCAGGGATTGTCACCTCCACCAGGACAAACCACGGGCACTGGCTGGCTGGGAGGGCTGGGAGCAAGTGACTGGACACCCTGAGGTTCCTCTGGTCTCCTGTTGGATGCTCTCCATGGAGCAGGTGTCTCCCCTGAGCCTGGATCCCATTTATGGCCCCTGAGGAGGAGGCTCCTGCTGTGGCCAGGGGAGCCCATCCCTCTGTCAGGAGGAGGCAGGGAAATGTGCCTGCCAGGAGCTGGGGAGGGAGGGATTTGTTGTGCCCCCTCTGGCCCTTTCCAACCAGACCCAGCCCAGGACAGTCTGTCTGCAGGGAAAGGTGTCCCCAGCTGACAGTGCCCCTGGGACAAGGGCACCAGTGGGGTCACAGCAGGGAGGAAGATGTGGAGATTTGCACCTGACCCTGGGCCAAATCCTATTTTGCCTCAGCAAAGCAAAGGGGAAGGGCCAATCAGGGCACTGAGGGGCTTCTGTGGGTTTTCCTCCTGGGAGAAATCTCATCCCTCCAGGCACCCCTGTGCTTCCCACTCCCTCCTATCTGTGGGACAAATGGTAGTGGGAGCTGTGAGACGTAGCAGGAGTGTCCCACCACACACAGCAGCTCCTTCCTCCTCAGCTGTGCTGCCAAAACAAGGATGGGCCCCAAATATTGGGGGTCAAACTTGCCCAGGGAAGTTGTGATGCCCCATCCCTGGGAGTGTCCAAGGCCAGGTTGGACGGGGCTTGGAGCAACCTGGGCTAGTGGGAGGTGTCCCTGCCCATGGCAGGGGGTGGCACTGGGTGGGCTTTAAGGTCCCTCCCAACCCAACCCAAGCCTGGGTGTCATTTGGGATCCAGGGACGGTGGCACACGAGTCCTTGGTGGTAAGGAAGGATGATGTCGTGGATCCAAGGTTTTTCTGGGCTGCAGGGGCAGAGGTGCTGCCCAGGTTGGAGCTCAGGGTCTCTTGGAGCTGGGATGGGAGCCAGGATGAGGTGACCTGGGATGAGGATGGGTGTCCAGCTGGTGGCACCTGTGAGTGTGTTGGGGCAAACCAACATCCACGAGGAGCGAGAGGGAAGGAGATACTTCAGTAAAAGAACGGGGAATAAAGTGGTGATCAAAGGAGTGGGATAAGCAATAATGGCAGGGACAGACTTCTGGTGGGATTATTTAATAATAAGGTAATTAATGCTTTATCCCTCACTGGCTCCTTTCATGTAAGGATCACAAAGCTCTTCACAAGCATTAATTAATCTTCCCCACCATCCCTGCAGGAAGGTCACTGAGCTCAGGGGAACGTTGGCATTGATGGAGGTGGCTGCTCCCTCAGCCTGACGGGTGCTGGACTGTGAGGGCAGGACAGGGAGGGCTCCAGTTCCTCACCCACAGCTTCCAGTGATTCCCCAGAACTCCCTCAGAGGGGAAAAATGTCTTTGAGCTGTCCCAGGGGCTGGGTAAAGGCTGCTGGGAATGGTGTCCTCTCTGCCTGGTGTCCTGCCCTGGAGGGGCCCAGCTTTGGGAGGGATCCTGGTGGGATCCTGCTGTCCCTGCTCAGCATTTCACACCTCTGGGGTTGTCCTTGTTCCCAGCTCCTGGCACTGGGGCCACCATGGCTGAGCAGGACCCAGGCACGGGCTGCCCACGGGGGAAGAAGGAGCTGCCAGGTCAGTGTGCAACCAGGGGGGGTTGGGGATCTTATCTTGGGTTTTTTTAGATGGTTTGTGAGAAATCTGAGCGTGGGACAGGGCTGTGAGGTGGGCAAGAGGCAGATCTGAGGTGAGGATGGAATGTCCAGCTGTGGGGAAGGCACTGGGAACACGGCTGGGAATGTCCCCTGCTTGGCAGGGTCTGTGAAATACTGGGATGGTAAAATTTGGGACAGCAAAACATTGGGATGGCAAAGATGAAATCAGGAGAGGAACCAGCAGGACTTCAGAACAGACTGTGCTTGGGGGGACTCATCCTGCAGTCCCTGACAAACCAAACCCTGAGCCCAAAGGGTGAGCCTGAGGCTCGAGAGGGGGTGTTTGCAAGTGGTCCTGCACCTCTGGAAACTTCTGCCCTCCTGTCCTGGCCCTGTCCTGGCCCTGTCCCCCACCCCTGTCCCAGCTGTGCCTCCAGCAGCACCCCTCAAACTGGAATTCCCACCCCACCAGTGGGTCACCACGAGCCCAGTGGGACCATTGCTGGTCCTGGTGCCCTCTGGGAGGAGCTGGGGGTGTCCTGGCTCTGGTGGGAGTTGGGGGTGTCCTGGCTCTGGGGGGGTGTCCTGGCTCTGGTGGGAGTGGAGGGTCTGGTTCTGGTGGGAGCTGGGGGTGTCCTGGCTCTGGTGGGAGCTGGGGGGTGTCCTGGCTGTGGTGGGAGCTGGGGGTGTCCTCTTGCTTTCCCAGCCTTCACGTGGCAGGTGAGGGCCAACGACCGACGGTACCACGCACAGTCCAAGAAGAAATTTGCCTTCTGCCTGAGCAGGAAGAAGTACAGGGTGAGCCAGCCCAGCCCAGCCTGGGCCGTTCCCTCACTCCTGAGCCTGTGGTGGGTGGGGGGGACGTGGCAGAGATGCTCCAGAGGGGTCTCCAGTGGGGTGGAGAGTCCCATCCATAGTCCTCAGTGAGGACCTGCTCCCTCCCTCTCAGGTGCCCCTAAAACTGTCAGACAAGGACCACAACTCCGTGAAGGAAACTTTTCAGTCTGATGGTCAAATAAAAAGATTTTTCAAAAAGTTTTAATTGAACAAAATCAGATTTTTTTTTTTATTTTAGCTAAATAATGGCCATCTGTTTGGGGTCAGTCAGCTGGGCTTTAGATGATCAAAAAGCAATTATTTTGTTTCAAATTTATGTGGCCCTTTGCTCTAATAAATCCCCCTTATTTTTTCCCCATGGCTTTGGTTATTTTTTAAGGCACCTCTTACCCCAGGAAAAGTCCCACAAACACCGGAATGTTTTGGGGATTCACAAAGCAGATCCTTGATTTGTGACCTGCCTTTCCCCTGCAGGGCAATGCCATCAAAACAGCCAAGTACAACCTGCTCACCTTCCTGCCCCTGAACCTCTACGAGCAGTTCCACAGGATGGCCAACGTCTACTTCGTCTTCGTCATCCTCCTGCAGGTGACAGGGACACCAGGGGGGTGTGGGGGAGGAGGGTTCTCTGGAGCTTAAAGGGGGGAACTCAGGTCTAAAAGCTCTCCAGGGATGTTGCTTTTCCCTGGTGTCCAGTGTCTTTCGTGAACTCTGAGGGGTTTAACCCGTGTTGTTTGGTTACTTTAAATTAAATTTTCCCAACGTCAGTGGGATGTGGAGCTGCTGGAGAGAGTCCAGAGGAGGCCCCAGAGATGCTCCAAGGGCTGGAGCCCCTCTGCTCTGGAGCCAGGCTGGGAGAGCTGGGGGGGTTCACCTGGAGAGAGAAGGCTCCAGGGAGAGCTGAGAGCCCCTTGCAGGGCCTAAAGGGGCTCCAGGAGAGCTGGAGAGGGACTGGGGACAAGGGAGGGACAGGGTAAGGGGAAGTGGATTCCCAGTGCCAGAGGGCAGGGTGAGATGGGATATTGGGCAGGAATTGTTGGCTGTGAGGATGGGGAGGCCCTGGCACAGGTTTCCCAGAGCAGCTGTGGCTGCCCCTGGATCCCTGGAAGTGTCCAAGGCCAGGTTGGAGGGTGCTTGGAGCCACCTGGGCTGGTGGGAGGTGTCCCTGCCCATGGCAGGGGGTGGCACTGGATGAGCTTTGAGGTCCCTTCCAACCCAAACCATTCTGGGATTCAGTGACATTCACTGGGCTTGGATGTAGCCAGAGCTCACACAGACCAAAACAGAAATCCAACCCTCCAGAGACCCATGACACATTCCACACATTTCCCTTCAAAAAGGGGTGGGAATGCAGCCATCCAGGTCTCTGCAGGCAGAGCTGCTGATCCGATGGTTCCCAGGCAGGTCCCTGCCACCCTCAGGCCCCGGCTGGGGAGTGAGGGGGTTACTCAGCCACCACAGGAGTCCCAAGGTGGGGTGAAAGTCGTGTCAGTGGTGTAACATTCTCCTCCTCTAGACCTTCCCCGAGATCTCCACGGTGCCCTGGTACACTCTGCTGCTCCCCCTGAGCTGCCTCCTCGTCATCCGGGGCCTGCGGGACCTGATCGATGACATCGTGAGTGGGGGTGGGATTGGGGTGGGATGTGGGATGTGGGGCCTGGGGGACAGGAGCAGAGAGGGGCCCCTTGCTGTGAGGTGAGCTGAGAAGCTCAGGAGCTGCTGTTGTCCATAGTTCTTGTGGTATCAACAACTGCACCACATCCACAGTGCTTTGATCCTCCCTTGGGAAGGATGTGACCAGCTGGGTGCTTTTTCGGGGGTCTAGACCCCCATTTCTGTCATCTTCAACACCTTAACCACTGGCTGTATTGCCAGGCTGGTCCTCTGAAGCACCTGGGGGGGGGGGGAATTCAACCCTTTTTTTAATCAGAACACAACTCCTGACAGCTCAGAAGGCAGGTCCTGCCCTGGGGCTGAGGAGGCAGGTGGTGGCATTGAGGGGGTTGTTTTTTGGGACAGGGCAGCCTGGCATGGCCCATCCCTTTGCTTTGGCCTCCCTCTCTCTCTCCCCTCTGTGCAGGGCCGTCACCAAAGCGACAGGAGCATCAACAGCAGGCCCTGTGAAATCCTCTGTGGGAAGAGGTGAGGGGCTCTGGGGAGCTGTGCCCGTGTTTTCCACACTGTGGATCATCTGAAGGGCTGAGAATCCTTGAGCAGCTGGGAAGGGTTTTGCTGGGACTGTCCCTGGCTCTGCACACTCCCATTGGCTCCCAAATCTGCTGCAGGTCCAACTGTTCCCCCGTAGGGACGATCCCATTCCGGTCATGGACAGCAGGTCTAGGAGAGCCCCCCTGGGCTGTGCTGGCAGTGGGGTTCCCTTGGCCACAGAACCCCTCCAGGTCACCAGATCTAACCCACAGAGTCGTGTCCCTGCTCAGCACCGCTCCAGGGAAGGACGAACTTCTCCCCCCTGTGCCCAGGGGGCTGAAAGTCCCTGTCACCTGTGGGTAGAGGGATGTGACAGGTGGCTCCTGTGCCACCCTCAGTGCTCAGCCAACCCTCACTCCTGCAGCACAGGAACCCAGAGACCCCATTCCCACAGGAATCTGGGGCAGGCATGGGCAGAAACACCCAGGGCCTCCAACCCCTGCTCTGCAGGGACAAACATTTCCCCCCTCCCCAAATCCCCCGCAGGTTCCAGCGGCAGAAGTGGTGCCACATCCGCGTCGGGGACATCGTCCGGCTGCGCAAGGACAGCGTGGTCCCGGTGAGCCCGGGGCTGGCTGGGCACGGGGTGGGGGGTTGGTGGTGAGCAGGGAGGGCTCACCTGGCTCCTCTCTCCTCCTTTGGGCTCCTCAAGGCTGACGTGCTCCTGCTGTGCAGCTCCGAGCCCAGCAGCCTGTGCTACGTGGAGACGGCGGACATCGACGGGTGAGGAGGGGACACCAAAAACATGGAGTGAGAGGGGACAGGGGACACCCTAAACATGGAGTGAGAGGGGACAGGGGACACCAAAAACATGGAGTGAGAGGGGACAGGGGACACCAAAATCTTGGAGTGAGAGGGGACAGGGGACACCATAAACATGGAGTGAGAGGGGACAGGGGACACCCTAAACATGGAGTGAGAGGGGACAGGGGACACCATAAACATGGAGTGAGAGGGGACAGGGGACACCATAAACATGGAGTGAGAGGGGACAGGGGACACCCTAAACATGGAGTGAGAGGGGACAGGGGACACCATAAACATGGAGTGAAAGGGGAGAGGGGACATCGTGGTCATGGAGTGAGGAGGGGACAGGGGACACCATAAACATGGAGTGAGGAGGGGACATTGTGGTCATGGAGTGAGAGGGGACAGGGGACACCCTAAACATGGAGTGAGAGGGGACAGGGGACACCATAAACATGGAGTGAGGAGGGGACAGGGCACCCTGTGGCCATGGGGGAGGAGGGGACAGGGGACACCATGGCCATGGAGTGAGGAGTGGACAGGGGACATGGTGGCCATGCAGTGAGGAGCAGACAGGGCACTCCGTGGCCATGGGGGGAGAGGGGCAGAGGCTGAAGTCCCTGGTCTTGGGGACCCCCCAGCGATGGACACCCTGTGAGGGCTCAGCAGAAACCAAAGCATGTGGGGGATCCTCCAAAACCCCAAACCCACAGGCACCCTAGAAATGGAATTTGAGCCCCAAATTTTGAAAATGGGAGTCTGAAACCTCCCGTGAGGTTTCCACAGAGTGGCTTGTGGCCGTGTCTCCATGTCTCAGTCCCTCCCAGCTGCAGGAGCACAGTGGCTCCCTGTCCCTCCATCTGCAGGATGATTTAAAGGCAGGGACCCCAGGCCAGGGCTCTTCCTGCACAGGTGCCCCAAGTCTGGCACAATAAGTCCCCATCTGGCATTTCATTGCCATCACTCCTGTAATTACCTGGTAATTAATGGCCACCTCTGTCCCACGGCTCTCACAGCAGGATTAATGGCTCTGTCACCCCACAGGGTTGTTTTATTTTCCCTTCCCTGGCTCTCGTTCACAGGGAAACAAACCTGAAGTTCAGGCAAGCCCTTCTGGTCACCCACCAGGAGCTGGGCAGCGAGGAGAGCATGGCTGCCTTCGATGGTGAGTGTCCAGGACCATCCCAGTGGGATGGGATGGGTTCAGCCTTGGGAAGTGATCCCCGATCCCTTGTCCCCGTCAGTCCATGCATCAGTTCCTCCTGCCTGCCAGGACACAAAGACTTTGGGTGGAGGTGCTTCCCCAGCTGAGTGGCTCTGTGATGGGCCCATCAGGGTTGTGCACCTTTCCCCCTGCCCTGGATCTTGGTTTTCCCACTTGGAATCAATATATTGGTTCCCAAACCTGAGCTCAGACCCCGGGCTTTTTTTCCTCTGCTCCTCCCCAGGATTCAGTCTCCCCTCTCAGAGGCTCTGGGGGTGTTGTGTTGGTCCCTCCTCTAGTTCCTATCCCGGTGCAGATCCTGCACTGAGTGACCTCCCAGCACTTCCAGCCTCACCCGAATTTGAGCCTCCAAATCAGCTCCACTTGGCTGCTTCAACTGGGCTGTGAAGGCACCAGAAGGAGAGAGAAATGTGCCCTTAGTCACTGACCTAATTCAGACAAGCCAGTACAGGTTCACTGTTTCTGATGTGAGGAGGATGGAGAAAATTACACTGGAGAAGCTGTGTTGGGAAGTCAAAGCTACAGCAGCCTTCCAATTCCTGCAGCTGTATCCCGCACTCATTCCCGGGAATTTAAGCTGGGAAAGGAGAAAGTGCCTTAATTTTGAGAGCCTTGAGACTCAGCTTAAGGCCTGCCAGTGCAGCATCATGTTTTCTAAAGCCAAGCCCTCTGCCTTGGCACTGTCTGTTATGGCACTAGAGACAGGAGAATAAAAGCTGCTGGAGTTGGCAGAGGCATTATTGGCATTCCTGGGGCTGCATCCCAAGAGATGCCCTGGCAAAGCCTGAATCTCCCCGAGAGGCCCCCAGACCCCTCTTTGGAAGGTCCTTTTGCTTGCCCCTGAGCTGTGCCCTCTCCTGCAGGGAGGGTGACCTGTGAGGAGCCCAACAGCCGCATGCACAGCTTCACGGGCACCCTGGAGTGGAGGGGACAGACCCACTCCCTGGACAGCGAGAGGATCCTGCTGAGGGGCTGCAGGATCCGCAACACCGACGTCTGCTACGGGCTGGTGATCTACGCTGGTGAGAGCACCCCCGGGCACAGGGGCACAAAACAAGAGCTGCCCAAGCACTTCTGGCACCAGCAGGTCCCGTTCCCAGCAGAGACAAGGTGGAGGAGCTGCTGCCTCAGCCAAGCCCCAGATGTTTGTCCCGAGCCTCGCTGGTATCGGGCTCGCTGGCAGGGACACGGTGTGGTGGCATCAAACCTCTGCCAGGTGATATCTCACCTGCACCACGCCCTGGGTCCTCTGCACGTCGTAGGTCAAGGCACTGAGGGTTTGGCTGTGGGGGAGATGTGGTGTCAGCAGCACTGCTCGGAGAATGGTCCTCCAAAGCCTCCAGAGGAGGGGAGATGTTGCTGTGGAGGAAACCCCCGTCACCCAGCTGCAAGCCAACCTTCTGGGGGGCTGTGGACTCACTTTTTTACTTCTAAAACATTCCCTGTCCAGGATTTGATTCCAAAATCATGAGGAACTGCGGGAAGATCAAGCGGAAGAAAACCAAACTGGACCGCATGATGGACCGGCTGGTGGTGGTGGTGAGTGTGGTGCCAACACCTCTGCCCTGCTCCACCAGCCTCCTGGGGCTGCTCACCAGCCTCCTCATGAGAGGCCGCTTGCTTGGGTGATGCTGATTTTCTTCAGCTTGCAATATTTTGCCCGAAATACCTTAAGTCTGACACATTCACAGAATCAGAGAACGGTTCGGGTTGGAAGGGACCTTAAAGCCCATCTCATTCCAACCCCCTGCCATGGGCAGGGACACCTTCCACTGGACCAGGGTGCTCAAAGCAACGTTGGTCCTAGAAAAGCGGTGGCCTCTGTGGTGGGATGTTCTCATCCCGGGACATTCCCATCCTGGGACGTTCCCATCCCGTTTTCCCTCCCCAGATCTTCCTGCTGCTGTTGGTCACATCCCTCGGCCTCGCCGTTGCCTCTGGGTTCTGGGCCCGGACGTTCCAGGAGAAGCACAGCTACCTGGCTGCTGTCTACAGGAACACCAGCCCTGCCCAGCAGGCCTTCCTCACCTTCTGGGGCTTCACCATCCTCCTGAGCGTCATCATTCCCATGTCCATGTACATCACGTAAGGATCACGGAGCTGGGAGGTGACCAGGGCTCGGGACCCCACCCCCTGCCCTCGCCCACCACGTGCCACTGGGGCCACAGCCCCAAACTGGGGTCACAGCCCCAAACTGGGGCTGCACTCAAGGTCAGCGTGTGGCCTGGGGCACCTCATTCCCACGTGTTCCCCTATCCAGGAGAGGGGGAGGGTGGGTGGGGTGTGTACCCTACAAACATTGAGGATGTGCTTTGAGGTATTCCCCGAGGAAAACCAGGATAGGGATCTGCTCTGATGTTGGGAATCACTGGCAGGCCGAGGGGGAGGCTGGTGAAGGTGCTGCTTCCCAGGGTGGGGGAGAGAAGGGCACAGTCGCCGTGAGCAGGCAACGATCACAGTTTGTGCTGGGAAAAAAAAGCATTTTCCAAACTTTCTGGCCCTTCACTGAATCTCCAGATCTGTGAATTCTGTCATCAAGGGCCAGAATTCCAGAGGGGAGCCCAGCTGCCTGGGTGGGTGATGAACCTTCTGGAAACCTGGCCCTGAGCTTCAGAAACCCTCTTGTCTCCCCCAGCCCAGAGCAGCCAGACCCAGGTGGGGAGTTCCCCCCTGCCCTTCCTTCCCGGGTCAGGTCCCCAGGTGCCCCTGGGATGTGAGGAACACAGTCTCCTTCTCCCTGTTTTCTTCTCCCCAGGCTGGAATTCATCTACCTGGTGAACAGCTTCTTTATCAACTGGGACCTGGAGATGTATTATGCTGTGAAGGACATCCCAGCCAAGGCCAGGAGCACCAGCCTCAACGACCAGCTGGGCCAGATCGAGTACATCTTCTCAGACAAGACCGGCACCCTGACACAGAACATCATGACCTTCAAGAAGTGCTGTGTCAACGGCACCATCTACGGTAACCTCGGCTGGGAGCGAGTCTGGAGGGGTCCTGTGGGCCTGGAACTGGTTCTTTCCCACTCCTCCTGCCTGGCCAGGGAGCTCAGGGCACGTGGAGTGACCGTGGTGGTCCAGCACGGAGACAGGTGATGCTGCAGGGATTCAGCTCGTTCTGATGTCCCACGTCACCGGTGCCACCACGGCCCAGGTCCCACTGGCCTGGTGTTCCCAGCACATGGAATCAGGGCACAGCTCTGCCCTCTGGCAGTGGAGAGGCTTCATGGCCCAAACTCAGCTGAGATCAGTGAGGTTTCCCCTGACAAAAAAAAGGAGCCTGGGGTAGGAGCCCAACCCAGCTGCAAACACAGAGCCTGGGTGAGGGGGATCCCACCTGGAATCATCAGCTCCAGGCAGATGAGTAGCAGGAGAAGGGCCAGAGAAGCCCACGGATTTTTATTTTCTGTTAAGGTCTCATGGAGAAAAGATGTTGCTTTTCTTCTTTGCATCATTTTCCAGTGAATCTCCAGCTTGGCTTCCAAATCTGGGCACCTGGAGGCTTTCAGGTGACCTATGGAGGAGGCAAAGAAATTATCATTCCATTTAAGTTGTTTAATTAGAGTGAATGTGTGAAATTGCCCTTCATTTTTCTTTTTATTTTAATTTTTTTAATTGATATTTTTAATGACTCTGCCTGGTTTTCCCCTTAAAAACTTGAAAATTTCCAAGTCCCTTCTATTCTTGCCACACTTACTTGAGCTCTTGGCTCATTTTTGGGAGCTGTCTTGGTGCTTAACGAGTGAAATTTAGTGGTGGAGTGAGCCAGAGCTTTAGCACAGAGCTCTTTTTCCTGAGATAAGGGAAAGTTTGTCTCAGGTGCTTGAGACAAATGGACAGTGATAAAAGCAAAAAGAAAGGAGGGGAAAAAAAATCTAGCAAAGTTTTAAAGCAGGAATAACCCCAATTTTGCCCTCTCTGATGTGTCAGGGTGCACCACTTGGAGCAGCACCTCCCTGAGATCCCGGCAGCCTCTGGCCAATCTCCCAGGAAATGCAGGGGAAAGTAGAGCTGAATTTTTAACATTAAAACCATGTCAAAAGTCTGAACAGCCCAAAAGCCAGAAAGATCAGGCCTGGATATCCCGGTGGAGCCTGACCCCGATCCCAAAGCTCTGCCCTTCGGCCGTTTGTTGGCCCCCAGGAGCAGGAACCCCTCTGGAGAAGCTGCTCCAAGCCCCGCTGGTGACACTCCCGATTAACTGAAGTGTTTTTATTTTGGCAGGTCCAGGCACAGGCCATGAGAACAAACAGCCACCAGTGAGTAACTCCCCCTGCCCCAGAACACCAAGTGTCACCCCAGCCCTGTGTGTCCCAGGCTCTGAGAGTGGGCTGTGCTCCCTCAGGCTGGAGCAGGCAATGATCCCTGCCCATCCTCAGCTGCCAGGGAAGGACAGGGAAAGGGGGGTTGGAAAATAACACAGTTCTCATGTTTTGGTTTTTCATTCTCAACCCGGTCACACTCTGGGTGTGGGCAGTGCAGGGCTGGCTCTGGGCCAGCTCAGCCTCGCTGTGTCACATCCCCTGGGCCCCATCTCCACCTGTGCCTCCCGCAGGGGTCGGGGTCGGCCTGGGACCACCACGGGGAGCAGAAGGTGGACGTGATGCTGTTGGAAGCCGCCCAGAGGGACAGTGACCCCGTGCTGAGGGAGTTCCTGAGGCTGCTGGCCCTGTGCCACACGGTCATGGTGGAGGAGAGGGGCGGTGGGTTGACGTGCTCGGAGTGGGGCCGAGCTGCCCCTCGGGGCACCGAGGCTGGGGTGGCTCTTTGCAGAGCCCAGCAGAGCTCAGCTGTGGGGAGCAGGGGGGTGAGAGCCTGGGGGTGGCTCGTGCCACTGTCCCTTTGTCATGGACATGTGCCTTTGGATGGGTTCTAAAGCTCACCAGGGGGAAGAGAAGCACAGGGGGACAATCCGTCCCTGTCTGGACATTTGTCCTGTCTGGGGCAAAGAGTGGAGGAGATCATGGAATCCCAGACTGGTTTGGGTTGGAAGGGACATTAAAGCCCATCCAGTGCTACCCCCTGCCATGGGCAGGGACACCTTCCACTAGCCCAGGTTGCTCCAAGCCCTGTCCAACCTGGGCCTTGGACACTTCCAGGGATGTGGGGCAGCCACAGCTGCTCTGGGCAACCTGTGCCAGGGCCTCCCCACCCTCACAGCCAGCAATTGCTTCCCAATATCCCACCTAACCCTGCCCTCTGGCACTGGGAAGCCATTCCCTGTGTCCTGTCCCTCCAGGCCCTTGTCCAAAGTCCTTCTCCAGAAGAGACAAGTAGGATTGAGTTTCCCTGGCCTGTTATCTTGGACTTTGGGATTTCCCCCACTCATGTTGGTGCTGGACAAGAAGCCCAGGCATTGTCTGCCCGGGAGTCTCCATGTCCAGCCTTCCCTCCTCTCTGCAGGCCAGCTGGTTTACCAGGCAGCCTCCCCGGATGAGGAAGCCCTGGTGTTGGCAGCCAGGAGCTTGGGGTATGTGTTTCTGGCCCGAACACAGGACACCATCACCATCAGTGAGCTGGGGAGGACGAGGACCTACCAAGTGCTGGCCATGCTGGACTTCAACAGCGACCGCAAGAGGATGTCTGTCCTGGGTGAGGGGGCTGGAGGGACTCAGGGAGCCCCTGTGGGGACATGGAGGGTCCCTTCCATCCTCAGCCCTGCAAGGGATGGCACTGGGATGGATGTGACTGAGCACTGGGGTGACTGAGCATTGGAAGGGGCTGCCCAGGGAGGGGGTGGAGGCACCGTCCCTGGAGGTGTGTAAGGACAGACTGGATGTGGCATCACTGCCATGGTCTGGGTGGCACAGTGGTGTTGGGTCACTGGTCAGACTCGATGATCTCAGGGGTCTTTTCCAACCAAAATGATTCTGTGATTCTGTGACCCAAACTGGCACTGGGGCTCCTGAGGGTCACCCTGGTCACCCCTGAGGTTCTGCTCACCAGATACCTCGGTGAAGGCATCTGAGAAGGGTTTGACCAGCCAAGACAAAACAAGTAAATCCAGGGCCCAGAGGAGGTGTGTGAGGAACTGACAGTCCCTGAGGCCTGATCCTGCCTCGTGGCAATGAAGGCCCCGGGAAATTCCCGTGCTTCCCGTGGAAAAACACCAGCGAGCCCTGCGGTGCCTTCTGGGGGACGACAGGGCTCAGCGGGGCCCTTGTTCAGGGGTGGTGGGTGGGAGCTGCCTCTGAGGGGGCCTAAGCTGTGCTTCCCCCCCCTCCCAGTGCGAGACCCCCAGGGCAGCATCCGGCTCTACACCAAGGGAGCCGACACCGTCGTCCTGGAGCGGCTGCGGAGACGGGGCCGCAGCGAGGCCTTCACCGAGAGGGCCCTGGATGTGAGTCCCCCCCAGCACTGCTCTCCCTCCTGCTGCCTTTGGGCTGGGTGTCCCAGAGTGTCCCGAGCTGCTCTTTCTCCCTCTGGCTTCAGGATTTTGGTACTTTCTTCCCTCTGCTCTGGGAGCCTCACCTGCTTTGGGACAGGGGGTAAGAGGGCATCAAACCCACCTCTGGTGTTCTGCACGGACCAGCTGCACTGCAGGGATGCTCGTGGGGGTGCTTTAGGATGGGGGAGGGAGTCAGAGCCCAGAGGGAGACCCTCAGGTCCTGGACTGTCCCTGGCTCTACCCATGGTTACCATGGGAGTCCTGATGTCTCCTCCCTGCAGCTCTTTGCAGAGGAGACCCTGAGGACACTGTGCCTGGCCAGCAAGGAGGTGAGCGAGGCCGAGTACCAGGAGTGGGGCAGGAGGCACCACGAGGCCGCTGTGCTGCTGCAGGGCCGTGCCCAGGAGCTGGACAGGCTGTACGAGGAGATGGAGCAGAACCTGCAGGTGGGAAGAGGACACGGGCTGGGAGGACCCGTCTGCAGCGGCCCCAGAGGGCAGGAGTGTGGGGTTCAGCTCTCTGGGATGAGGGCGTGAAGTGTCCAGCCCAACACCCACCCCCTGGGTGGGAGGACAGGTGGAGTTCCCCCCAGGTGTGACTCTGTGCCCATAGACACTGGGGTAGGTACCTGTCAGGTCATGTCCACCCACAGCAAGGGCTGCTGGTTGGATCCAGGGGTAATTCCCAGCTCCTTCTCTTGCCCTGCCCCAAGCCATGACACCCATTCACCCTCCTTCATCCAGGGGTAATTCCCAGCTCCATATCTTGCCCTGCCCTAAGCCATGACACCCATTCACTCTCCTTCATCCAGGGGTAATTCCCAGCTCCATGTCTTGCCCTGCCTGGTGCCATGATACCCCTTCTCCCTCCTTCCAGCTGCTCGGGGCCACGGCCATCGAGGACAAGCTGCAGGATGGAGTCCCTGAGACCATCCAGCTGCTGAAACTGGGCAACATCAAAGTGTGGGTGCTGACAGGAGACAAACGAGGTCAGTGAAGGCAGCCACAGACTCCACAAACAAATTTCAGCTCCTCCCCTCCCCAGGACTGTCCCTGGAGGTGTTTAAGGACAGGCTGGATGTGGCATCAGGGCCACGAGCAAGTAGACAATGAGGTGTTGGGTCAGAGGTTGGACTCGATGATCTCAGAGGTCTTTTCCAACCCAGTTGGTTCTGTGACCAGAGAGGAGAAGGGACCCTGGGAGTGGGAAGGAACTGGGTTCTGCTGCTCCCTTCATACAGCAGCAGAGTCCCACTGGGATCAGGTCTCCCACAGACCAGGTTGCCCATGGAAAACTGAGGCAGGGGAAGCCCCCACTGGGATGGCTGGGGCTGGAGCAGAGCCCCCAGCAGGTGCTGGGCCCGAGGGCTGGGGGTGCCCTGGGGGGGGGAGCAGCACCACTGACCCCGTGTGCTGCAGAGACTGCCACGAACATCGGCTACGCCTGCAGACTGCTGACGGACGACACCGAGATCCTGGAGGAGAAGGAGATCAGGTGAGGAACTGTGACCTCCTGGTTCACTGTCCCTGCATGGGACACCTGAGGGCTCAGGAACCAGGGCAGGGGAGATGCTTCTGCTCCCCAGAGATGCTTCTGCTCCCCTGTCCCAGCCTGCGTGTCCACGGTCCCACCTGCCGAGGCTTTCCCAGGCCTCCCCCTGTCACAGCAGCTCCTCCTTGGCAGGCTTGGAGCAGGAAAGGTTCGAGCTTCTCTCCAGCCACAGGCAGAGAGGCTGATTTCTGATATCAGTGAGCCCCTGGGGCTCCCTCTCTGCCCCCCTGTTCCCACTGCTGGGTACCAGTCCCCTCTTCCTGGCTCTGAGATGCCAAAGACCTGCCGTGGGTCTCAGTTCAAGCCAGGCAGACTGCCTGGTGCCCTCAGCTCAGCTCCAACCACCCCTTCCTCACACAGTGAGATCCTCCAGGCTTACTGGGCGAGCAACAACAACCTCAGTGGCAGTGGGGAAGGCCCAGGCAGCAGCCCCCTGTCCCAGCAGTGCCCAGAGGCTTCGTGCCACAGGAGGAGAGCCATCATCATCAGCGGGGACTTCCTGGTAAGGTGGCACCTGGATGCTCCTCTCTGCTCCCTGGCTGTGCTGGCAGAGGGTTGTTTCTGCCCTGGGTGGCACCTGCAGGTGGAGGACATGATGTCCCTCCTGCCCAAGGGGTGGGAAAAGCCCATTTGGGGCTGGGGAATGAAGAGTGGAGAGGGGAACACCCGCCCAGCCAAGTCCTCTGGGATGGCACAGCCATGGGTGGCTCTTCTGGTCATACTGGGCCATACTGGTCCCGTGGTCACAGTGTCTGCTGTGTGGTAAGCTTGGAGAAAACCAGAGCCACTTTTTCTGTGGTATTTACAAGATGTAAGAGCATCCTGGAGGAGCTGGGGGCCCCCAGGCTCTGAAGGCTGGGGGTGAGGTCCCAGCCACGTGTGCTCTCCCCTAAGGACAAAATCCTGCACAAGGGAGAGGTGCTGAAGGAGAAGAAGGGGTGGCCATGGCGGTGGCTGCCCCGTGGCAGGACTGGGGGCTCCCAGGAGCAGGAGAGCCTGGTGGAGAAGGCCTTTGTGGACTTGGCCACCAGCTGCCAGGCAGTGATCTGCTGCAGGGTGACCCCCAAGCAGAAGGCCCTCATTGTTCAGCTGGTGAAGAAGCACAAGAAGGCCGTCACCCTGGCCATTGGGGACGGGGCCAACGACGTCAACATGATCAAAAGTGAGTGCATTTCCCCCCCACCAACTGCAGACATCGGGGTGGGGATCGGTAGGGAAATCCAGCCCTCAGCTCCCCAAAACCCTCCCAACGTGCATTTTGCCCTCTCAGCTGTGGATATCGGGGTGGGGATCAGCGTGGAAATCAAGCCCCCAGCTCCCCCAAAAACTTCCCATGTGCATTTCCCCCCCCTCAGCCGCGAATATCAGGGTTGGGATCAGCAGGGAAATCCAACCACCAGCTCCCCCAAAACCCTCCCCACGTGCATTTCCCCCCCACCAACTGCAGACATCGGGATGGGGATCAGCGGGGAAATCCAGCCCCCAGCTCCCCAATCCCCTCCCCACGAGCATTTCCCCCTCCCAGCTGCAGACACTGGGGTTGGGATCAGCAGGGAAATCCAGCCCCCAGCCCCCCAAAACCCTCCCCACGAGCATTTTGCCCTCTCAGCTGTGAATATCAGGGTGGGGATCAGCAGGGAAATCCAACCACCAGCGCCCCAAAACCCTGGCAGACATCGGG